>NC_077231.1:90449725-90817225 GCF_027887165.1 Monodelphis domestica
CTAGGTTCATGAAATAAAGATTTGATACTGGAAGAGACCTCAGAATTCATCTAGTTCAACCCTCTCAGTTTTCAGAGTTACATACCCAATAAATGTCTGAAGTGGGATTTGAACTCATGTCTTCCTCATTCTGTGCCCAGTGTTCTAAGTCATCCACTATCCCATTTGGAGTATGAATTTATTAATTCTGAATTTCAAAATAATTAACAAAACACAAACATTTCAAAATACCAAAAAGAGAATAGAAGATGAAAAAAACAAAAAAAAAACAAAGTATATGATAGCAAAAATAGGATAGTATATGATTCTGAGAACTTTTCTTATCTATTGGCCTATTCTGAAAGTATATTGGCTTTAACAAGGAAATAACAAAAGTATCTTCTTGTTTTTACCTCCTTTGAATTTCCATATATTTTATTCTATATTTTAATGCTTTATTAGTGCTTTATTGATGCTCTTCTTTCTTCTTTCTCCCTGTTTCTATCTTCCTATCTTTCTTCTTCCTTTTTCTCTTTTCTTTCTTTTTCCTTCTTTTTTGTTCTTTCTCTATTCTTTATTCTTTTTTCTTTTTCTTTCTGTCTTTTCTTTCCTTCTTTCCTTCCTCCTTTCTTCCTTCCTTCCTTCCTTCCTTCCTTTCTTCTTTCTTTCTCTTTCTTTCTTTCTTTCTTTCTTTCTTTCTTTCTTTCTTTCTTTCTTTCTTTCTTTCTTTCTTTCTTTCTTTCTTTCTTTCTTTCTTTCTTTCTTTCTTTCTTTCTTTCTTTCTTTCTTTCTCTCTCTCTCTCTTTCTTTCTTTCTTTCTTTCTTTCTTTCTTTCTTTCTTTCTTTCTTTCTTTCTTTCTTTCTTTCTTTCTTTCTTTCTTTCTTTCTTTCTTTCTTTCTTTCTTTCTTTCTTTCTTTCTTTCTTTCTTTCTTTCTTTCTTTCTTTCTTTCTTTCTTTCTTTCTTTCTTCCTCCTTTCTTATTTCTCTCACCACCCCTGCCTCTAAACTCCTTCACTGTGAGAGATGATATAGATGGAATTCTTGATCAAGTATGGGTTAGTGAGTTGGACTGGATGATTTAGAAATTCCTCTCATTTTGAGATTCAATGACTCTTTGGCCACAGACATTGCCCACAGAATAAACCAAAGAATAGAAGAGAGAGCTTCTGTTCCTGATTCCTCTTTTCATAGGGAAGGAATCTCAGAAGAGCATAAAAAGCAATTTGGGTACCCACTCTCTAACACTCAACTACATGCTTGGGAGTATGTAAATAAACATGGGACTTGATCTTTGACTTTAAAGTGATTACATGAGCATGGGAAGAAGAGACCAGATATCTAAGCCACTCCAGTCATGCTTATATTCTTTCCTTTCTAGGTGATTCAACATGGGACCTTATCTTCCTCATATCTCGTGTTCTGCCTCTTATAATAGCCAATTCTGCCATATATCAGCCAATTTCATCTTATTTACCCTCTTTATATGATTCCTTAATTAATTATGAAAAGCATTTAGGAACTATGCCCCCAAGAGTTACTAAACTATGCTTGTACCTGAAAGAGATCAAAGAAATCAGAAAATAACAAATTTGTACTAAAAAAATCATAGGAGTTCTTTTCGTATTCACAAATAATGAAAAATAAGGGGGCACACCTATGCTAAAATATAAATGAATTGACACAGAGTGAAGTGAGCAGAATTAAAAGAATAATCTATATAATAGCAAAATTATGAAGAAAGACAACTTTGAAAGGTCTGGTAAATGCAATGATAAACCAGCATGATGGAAGACTGAATATGAAATGTTGCCAACTGAGAGGTGATGTATTTAAGGAGCAGAATGAGACATGTATTTTGGTCATAGCCAATAAAGAAACTGACTGCTTGCTGATGCGTATTTGTTTATGGTTTTGTTTTTAATTTTTTGTTGTTATTCATTTGTGGAAGGGGGTTGTGGAAGGAAGAAGATATAAATGCTTGTTAATTGGAAGAAAGAATTAAATTAAAATTTAAAAATAAAGGTACTGGATGCAAATAATATTAGTGAAGGCATAAATTGTGAGACACTCCCCTAACACAAATGGTCCTATCTATTCAATCTCTATTATGCTAATAATCTTCAGGAAAGGACAACACAGAAAAAGTCAACTCAGTATAGAGTAATGGACTTGAAATTAATAAGAATTAAATTCAAATCTCTCTTTGGACACTTACTACCTGTATGATCTTAAAAAACTTCTCTAGGCCTTAGTTTTCTCATCTGTGAATGGACCCAGAATAGCTAGGTAGTACAGTAGATACAGTGTATAGAGTGATGGGCCTAAAGTCAGAAATACTCATCTTCTTGAGTTCAAATCTAGCCTCAGATACTTATTAGCTGTGTGACCCTGAGAAATTCACTTAATCTCTCTTTGCTTCAGTTTCCTCATCTGTAAAATGAGCTGGAGAAGGAAAATGGCGAACCATTCCAGTGGCTTTGCTAAGAGAACTCCAAATGGGTTCATGGAGTATTGGACACAACTGAGAACAATGAACAACAAAAATGGACCCAGTGACTTGAAAGTCCCTTTCAATTCTCAATCTATGGCCTTGTGAGTTCTCTCTTTCTATACGTAGATGAAATAACTAGAAACATGTAATGTCTACTCACTGTAGCCAGTTTTTCAATGTCAACATCGCATGATCCAAGTGAAGCAAGTCCAATATCCTAGAGAAAGCAAGGGAAATAAAAAGAGGTTATCTTAATTTTTTAGGGCTCTCTACATAATGTCTTTCCATTCCAGCTCTTTAGTGATCAGTTCAATTCTGAGTGCACGCTAATTCATATTCCCAAAATTATGACTGGACTAGTCCTCTCTGGTTAGTGCTGATAAGGGCAGGGTGAGGTCAAGAAAGGGTGCCCTGAAGAGTCTGGTCATATAAAGAAAATGGTTCCTGGAAATATGACATAATTAATGCTGTTCAATCAATATTATTCTAGTGATCAAAAATGAAGGTTGAGAGAATACATATGGCCCAAATACATATTCAGAATTGAAATCAGAATCATTTCGTGTCCTTTGCACTCAGAATCATCATCTAGACAATAAAGGAGATACATTAGATGGTCTTTAAAATCCTTTCTAAGCTATAATTCCCCCCCCCCCCATAAGATCCATTTCATTTATGACAGTGACCTGAGGGTCATTTTCTATTCTAAAGTCCCTCCTAGATCTGGCATTCTATATTCCAAGTTCCCTTCCAGCTCTGAAAATCTGTATCCTAAAGATGTTCCCAGCTCTGACATTCTCTGATTCCTAGCCTTGGCATTCCTGGGTCTAAGCTTCCTCTCAGCTCCAACTCTGTCTTTTCTTTATTCTAACATAAAGACCCTGCCTCCTTTCAACTGTGATTCTCCATTTAATTCTGCCAATGGCTGAGTTTGGAGTTAACACTCATTTCTAACTGGTATAAAAGAACCAATACAGGTTGGTAGAGGCAAGGGAGAAGAATAGCATTACCTGTGAGAACTGAGCAAATTCTTTGTCTGCTAGCATTGGGATGTGACCCAACAATTCATGGCAGCAATCTCTGGAAAAATCAAATATGAGAGGATACGTGTGATTTAAATATGCAAAGGGAGGATCCTATAATCAGGTCTTAGGTACATACATACAGCATATAATATAATTAGCCTGTACTTCAATGCCCAAATGTATCTGTGATTTCATCCATGTATATGTGTGTGTGTGTGTGGATTGCCACTGGGGGCAGAACCCCTCCCCATCAAGCCTCTTTATTCTATGCAATCTTTGTAGGTATATTTCCCTAAACACTACAGGAAAGAGCTACCCAATACATTGGAGACCATCCTCTGAGCCTTGAAAAAGTCTGTGGGTACCAAGACTATATTTTATCTCTCCATCATTCTCTCTTTCTCTTATGCTATGACTGGCTCACCTGTATTTACTGTCATCTATTTCTTCTGTATTATTCTCTACGGCATTTGGTAGAAAGGATATCATTGTGCAACTGACACTGTCCTAAATCATATTATAGTTATTTATGCTGTTTTACACTTACACACACCCCAGCCAAAGCTAGGGATCATGTCTTTTTCCATCTTTGTATTCTTCAGGTCTAGTAAAATATCTTGTACATAGAAAGAGCTTAAAGAAGAATCAGGATGGTGCAGAGAATAAAGATCCTGTTCTGGAGTCAGAGACACATTGGTTTATGTCCTGCTTCTGTCAAATATATATATGTATATATATATTTTAATTTTTACCTCTTTTATTTGGGATTTTTGAGGGGTGGTTTTGTTTTTTCTTTTGACAATTGTTTCATATACCTCATATACCTCATATAACTCAATCATGTATCCCAGAGTGATTGTGTTGTTTGTCAATACACTCCTCAGGGGAGCCTTGTGTAATTATCATAAAATGCAAGATTTAAAATTTTGGGAGAAATTTCAAGAAAAGAAACTTGAAAATATCCCGAATGAAGAAAGTGGATCCCTTCGGAGAAGATACTGTAAAGATGCCTGAAGAAGTCATTTTGGGAACCTGAGTAAGTTATTTGTCCTCTTAGCAATTCAGGCAACTCTTTAAGATGGTAAGATGTAGAATAATTGAGTAAAGGTAGAGGGAGATGCCACAATAGGAGTTCCCAAGACTGAAGAATCCCAAGTCAGGACCAGATGTAATTATTATACGTAACACAATGGTTGCATTCGTTCAACATAAAACTGTGCATCTATCTATATAAATGTATTTTTGTTGTTCAGTTGTCTCAGTCTCCTTCGACTCTTTGTGACCCAGTTTGGAGTTTTCTTGGCAAAGTTTTCGTACTGCAGTAGTTTGCCATTTCCTTTTCCAGTTCATTTTACAGATTAGGAACTGAGTCAAACAGGGTAAAGTGATGTGTGCCCAAGGTCACACATCTAGTAAATGGCTGAGATCAGATTTGAACTCAAGAAGATGAATCTTCCTGGCCCCAGTCCTGGCACTTTTATCCACTGTATTGCCTCGTTTCCTTATATAAATGGATACAATTTGTTCTTTCAATTTTATTCATTCAACTATACTGTGGCTCTAAAAAGTCAATACCTATCATAAAAAGTCAATTTAAACTTAGATCTTTGAAAGAAAATCTCTACCAAAATTATGGTTATTATTAGGATTCTTAAAATCTGGTTAGAGTTTGGTCTTTTCATTCTTTCCCTAAGCTACAGCCTAGAACACAAATTATTGCTCTTCGAACCTCCCCCCACCCCGACCAACATTTCTGTTGTCCGCTTGACTTTAAACAGCATCTCTGCTCCTTTCTACAAGAGCTACATGAACCATATATTTTATTTCTTAAGCCAGATTTTTACAAAATGTTGCCAGAGTTTTGCAACATCGCTTGGGCTAACCAGAGACCCCCCGGGGTTCCACAAAACCAGGATTTGGAATCAGAGCTCTAGTCAGCAGGTCTAGAATGCTCTGGGATCCACAAGCATCTTCATGGCCAAGGACAGAAGGGTGACTCCTGTCTGAGCCACAGTTTACAATATCTGTACACATGTGGCCTTGGAGTATGGGCTGTGGTCTGCTTTCCTGCCAGAGGGACTTTGAAAGAATTCAGAGAAAAGGAAATGAGTCCTTGGTGCCTCCAATCTAAAGCCCTTTGAAAAGCCTCTTCCTCTCTCGAACAGCATCTGTCTTCTAGGTACCCAGTGTTCTCTCAGTTAAAAGAACTAAAATGATTATAAATTTGAGTGAGAGTTTTGCTCTCTGGAGGGAAATTTTCTTTTTTAAAATTTCATCTTTAATTGGAAAAATAAAAAAATGTTGTCCTCATTTAGAAGAATTTAGAAGAAGAATCAAGCACCAGGGAATTTACAGGGAAGGACATGGGAAGCTGAGAGGGGTGGTGCATAGGCTGGTGATCAAGAGCCATCCGAAGCCCTTGAAATTAAGCTGTAGGTAGTCACCCAGTCTGCAGATGAGCAAAATAGACCATTCAGTCCTTACCGTCCACCTAGCTGCCAGAGAGATTTTCTTAAGTGTATGTATACTCTCTCTCTCTCTCTCTCTCTCTCTCTCTCTCTCTCTCTCTCTCTCTCTCTCTCTCTCTCTCTCTCTCTCTCTCTCTCTCATTTTCTCTCTCTCTCTTTCTCTCTCTCTCTGTCTCTCTCTCTCATTCTCTCTCTCTCTCATTCTCTCTCTCTCTTTCTCTATCTCTCCCTCCCTCCCTCTCTCTCTCTCTCTCATTCTCTCTCTCTCTTTCTCTCTCTCTGTCTCTCTCATTCTCTCTCTCATTCTCTCTCTCTCTCTTTCTCTCTCTCTCCCTCCTCTCTCTCTCTCTCTCTCTCTCTCTCTCTCTCTCTCTCTCTCTCTCTCTCTCTCTCACACACACACACACACACACACACACACACACACACCTCAATAAATTCCACTGGCTCCCACTATCAAATAAGAACTCTTCAGGTCAGCACCTTCCCATTTTCCCAGGCGTTTAAAATATTACTCCTCTACACAGACTAGTCACTCTAGCCTACTTGCTGATGCTTGCACTGTAGACTCTATCACCTACCTCTGTGGTTACTGGCTGTCTCCCATGCCCAGAATTCTCTCCCTATTCCCCCATAACCACTTAGAATTCTCAGGAGCTCTTTTTTAAACCTGTAACCCTCAGGAACTCTTTCTTGAACCTTTCCAATGTGTAGGTCTTTCCCTTGTAAGGTTATCTAATATATATCTTGTATACAAGGATTCTCCATAAGTATATGCTATATTGTCCCATTAGAATGCAAACTATTCTAGGATAAACCTTATTTTGTTTTTGAAATTGTAGTGCCAGCCCATGGCAAAGTGCTTGAACCCTAGTAGGTGCTTTAATAAATTCTTTTTGATAGATTGAAGAAATCCCAACTTCTGTGGCCTGAATAAAGGAGGAGAGGAGGTATATTCAGAAATAGATGCGATGTAAAAACCAAAGGCATCAATTTAAAAAGAAACCCACTTCCTAGGAGAGGTTCCATAAACTATGTCTACAGGGCTGGATCCAGAGGGAAAATAAGACAACAAAAGACATTGCATCAGGCAAGCCACAAAGACCACAAGGGTAGGATAACAAGAGAGGCTCTTACGGTTCTGGAGAATGCATGGGGGAAGAGGAATGTCTGATGTACTGGGTACTCTGGAATACACGGAAGGCCAAGCTGGCAAGGAAGTCACGAGCAGACAGGAGTCCTGCAGCAGGCCTCAGTTGAAAACCAGTTCTCTCTGGGTGGCAGAAAGAGGAAGAAGGAGATTTCTGAGATACTGCCAGTCAAAAGCAGGGTTCTGAGCCAACCACTTGGGAACGCTTCGATAAGCTGGCACAGAACCAATTTTGCATCCTGAAAACATGACTGTACGTCATCTAGACGTTGAAGTACACAGAGAGCTGGGCTCAGAGTCAGGAAGACCTGAATTTAAATCCTGTCTTTATGACTCTAGGTAAGTCATTTAATATCTCTTAGTCTTAATTTCCTCATCTGTAAGTTGGGAAAAATAATAGCACCTATTTTGCAGGACCAGGGTGAGGATCAAATGAAATATTTCTAAAGTGTCTTGCAAAATTTTTAAGTGCTATAAAATGCTAGCTATTATTAGACAACCAAAGCAAATTGATAAGATAAATGGAATCAGGATAAATGTAAAGTTCTACAGCAGGGTTCAAAAAATCAGCCACACAAAGACAAGATAGGATAGGTATAGCTAGATAACTGTCTACATGAAGAGGATTTGAGTGATATACAACTTCAAAATGAGTCAATGCTATAATGCAGCAGCCAAAACCAAAAAGACTGATGGGCAAATTAAGGAAGATATAATGGAGAAGGTGAGATTACCCCCCTCTTTTTTATCATAGGGCTTATAAAGAACTTTCCTCAAAACAACCCTCTTAGTAGGACAAGTAGAGTTCTCAACATTTTACAGATGAGGAAACTGAATCTCAGAAAGAGTAACTCACTGAGCCATCAGGCATACAGCTACAAAAGTGTAAGAACCAAGGCTTTAACACAGGTTTGGTCCAGGTCTAGTTTGCTGTGTCATGTTATGGAGGCCAACATAATGCAATGTAAAGAAAATTGTATAGAAGATCAGAAACTCCAGAGGACCTTCAGTCAAAGTCTGGCTCCTGGGATATACCTATGTCTATTTACTCTATCTGTCTGTCTGTCTGTCTATCTCTCTCTCTCTATATATATACTCTGTCTATCTATCTATCTGTCTGTCTGTCTATATGTCTACCCATCTATCTCTCTGTCTATTTACTCTATCTGTCTATCTGTCTATTTACTCTATATGTCTGTATCTGTCTGTCTATCTCTCTGTCTATTTACTCTATCTGTCTGTCTATCTATCTATCTATCTATCATCTATCTATCTATCTATCTATCTATCTATCTATCTATCTATCTGTCTGTCTGTCTATTTACTCTATCTGTCCGTCTTTCTATCTGTCTGTCTATTTACTCTGTCTATCTATCTATCTGTCTGTCTATCTGTCTACCCATCCATCTGTCTATTTACTCTATCTGTCTGTCTGTCTATTTGCTCTATATGTCTGTATCTGTCTGTCTGTCTATCTATCTCTCTGTCTATTTATTCTGTCTGTCTGTCTGTCTATCTATCTCTGTCTGTCTATTTACTCTGTCTATATGTCTACCCATCTATCTGTCTGTATATTTACTCTATCTGTCTGTCTGTCTATTTACTCTATATGTCTGTATCTGTCTGTCTGTCTATCTCTGTCTATTTACTCTATCTATCTATCATCTATCTATCTATCTATCTATCTATCTATCTATCTATCTATCTGTCTCTTTACTCTATCTGTCCGTCTGGCTATCTATCTGTCTGTCTATTTACTCTGTCTGTCTATCTATCTATCTGTCTGTCTATCTGTCTACCCATCTATCTGTCTGTATATTTACTCTATCTGTCTGTCTGTCTGTCTATTTACTCTATATGTCTGTATCTGTCTGTCTATCTATCTCTCTGTCTATTTATTCTGTCTGTCTGTCTATCTATCTGTCTGTCTATCTGTCTACCCATCTATCTGTCTGTATATTTACTCTATCTGTCTGTCTGTCTGTCTATTTACTCTATATGTCTGTATCTGTCTGTCTATCTATCTCTCTGTCTATTTATTCTGTCTGTCTGTCTATCTATCTGTCTGTCTATCTGTCTACCCATCTATCTGTCTGTATATTTACTCTGTCTGTCTATTTACTCTGTCTGTCTTTCTATCTATCTATCTATTTGTTCATCTGTTTATCTCTTCACCTATTCCCCCTAATTGAGTGTCTACCCCAAGCATCTGAAGACTTCCCCCAGAAGAATGAGTGGATAAAAATAATTTATTCCGGTGGCCATAAAGGCAAGTGGAGCAGGTGCTGTATTTAGAGCTTGTTCAGAGATGGAATATACCAAGATCATCCATTGCAACCCAGATCATCACCATTCATCCTGATTTTTGTCTTGCCATAGGACTGTTGACATTGGAGGAATGCAGTTGAAAACTATAGAATTCTGCCTCATTTAAATCCAATTCTCCCCATGATTTCATTAGGGTACTTCTTTTCCTGCCATAGCAAACACAATTTGGTGAAAGTAATCCAACTTTTTCTGATAATATAGCATAGGGTCAAGCTCGAGATTATCTTTCTGACATCTAGTTTTCACTCTATAGTCCTCAAACTACAAATGGTATAGGAGATTATTTTTTGGGGAAAAAAAACAACTAAGACCCTGAAGTTACTTTGGTTGTTGTTTGCTTTTTAGCCAAATATTCAGGATTAACTTGTTTTCTACTTGGATTGATGCATTAAGGTAATACTCAAGTAACCAGAAAACAAATAAACGCAAATAAGCATTTTGGTTTGCCCCAGTTTTATTGGACCTAGGTAAATGGGTGAGCCAAAGTCTGACCAGAATGTCCCTTCTAGAACCCACAGGCGAAGCTCTTCATAGTATCAGGGATAATCAAGTAATATATTGACCAAGGACTACAAGGTATCTTAGAGGTCATCTATCCAAGTTAACCCCATCATTTTACAGGTCCTGAAACATGATGCTAACGATGATAACATTTATATAGCATGTTAAATAAAGTTTGTGAGATATTTATGTAATGTTTTAACTTTTGCAAGGCATTTTACAAATATTATCTTATTTGATCCTAAAAATAAGGGAATGGAAAAGGGAGGCAAAGGAGAAGGGATGTCAAATTAATTAAGGCTTCCTATTCATTGGATTCCTTTAGTCAAGGTTTTACTTTAAAAAAAAAACGAAAACCCTTACGTTCCATCTTAGAATCAACCCTGTGCATTGGTTATCCAAGGCAGAAGAATGGTTAAGGGCTAGGCAATGGGGTGCCTAGAATGACACAGCTAGGAAGTGTCTGAGCCCAGATTTGAATGTAGCATCTCCTGTCTCTAGCCCTGAATCTCCATCCACAGAGCCACCCAGCTGCCCCTTCACCTCTAACTTTCTTCTAATCCAAATTGAGTTCTACCTCCTATAGGAAGCCTCATCCGAGCCTAGTCCTTTCCCCCAAGGAGCTAGTGCCTTCCAAACCCAGAAATCTCTGGGTCCTGATCTCCTATCTGTATTGCTGTGGTTTCTCTCCCTCAGAACATCAGCTCTTCAAAGGCAGGGACTGTTTCATTTGTCTGTACTTCTGGTGTCTGGCACATAACCTCTCATAGACTAGGCACTGGAAACTGATTGAAAGTAGAACTTTTTCTCTACTTTATTTGAAGAAACTGAGTGGCGAGTCATACTTCTGCTTTTCAAAGTGTATGACTCTGGGCAAGTCACTTAACCCCCATTGCCTAGTCCTTACCACTCTTTTGCTTTAGAACTAAAACACAGTATAGATTCTAAGATGGAAGGTAAGAGGTTTTTTTCCTGTAATGTTATCTGTTTTAGTGTACTTTTATATATTAACTATTTCTCAATTACATTTTAATCTGGCTCTGGCTACACTTAGAAGTGTTGTGAGCTACACGTGGCCTGAGAACTCAGTGTTTTTGACACTTCTGGTCTAGATTCAAAAAAGCAGATGGATTCATTTTTTCCTCCATCAGATAGTACAGATTAAACTTAAAGGTGTGTCATTCATATATTTTCCCCTCCAGAGAGCTGGTTTAAACATTGACCAGCACACACGTGTATGAGTATAATCTACACCTTGGGATATCATCATCTTTGGATTTCTACACCTCAAGGAACAAAGGAGATGAATGTCTTTTTTTGTTTAGTCATGAAATTTTCCATATTGTTGAAAAGGCCTGTTATGCTTGCCAGGAAGAATAAATATATAGGAGGATTTTTTTTTGAGAAGAGAAGGAGGATGGAGCTGGGAAAACAAGAGAGAAGAAATGTGGTGGTGGCAGGGTCATCAGGAAGGTGGGGAATGATGGGAAGATGGGCATGAGTAGAACGATGGCTGCCGAACAAGACAAAATAAAAGGAGTTAAATAATTGGCCCAGCAACATCTTCAGTGTGTACACAAGGCCTCTCTCTTTCTCCCTCTCTTGGCCTAAGAAAACCTTCAGAGAGGAGGACAAAATAAAACAGACTTTTTTTAAACTTAAGAAACTTTGTTGGTAATGAGTTCCAGGTGGGTTGCAGAGCAAATTCCAAATCCAAATAGTTTCCCTAGAAAGAAACAATTGTGTCTGCTTGTACTTCTGTTAACCCCTGAAAGAGAAACACGTAGATGAATCTCCTCGGAATGCCCCATGGACTGAATGGGCATGTATTCTGTGTTGGGCAGTCCCCAGAAGTCATGTCTTCCTTACTCTGTAGTCATTTCCAGGGGCTGTTCCAAATGTTGAGCTGGGTTTTAAATTTATTTTTTGACCTAATTATCTCAGAGATCACTAATCTCCCTATACACGTTGAGGGTAGTGGAGGCCCACTGGGAGAATCCTGCCCATGACTTGTTCTTCTGATATTTCATAATATCCATTTAATGAGAGAGTAATTAGTTGGCTCATGAGCCAATGTTATGGTCCTGTGCTTTCCATATGCAATGGCAAAATTCAGACATCACAGTGGAGTTTATTTTAGGAAATTATCACAGGAAATTCATGACTCTGCCCTGAGAAGTGACTGGGGTTCGATAAAAACTTCCCGATTTTAAAACTTCCTTATGTTTCTTTGGGGCAATTAGTTAGAATGATAATGCTTGAGTTTTCTAGCTTAAGAACTGAAACCATTAAAAAATATGATGGAGAAGAAAAATAAAACAAAATCTCCATTTTTTATCTCACCTTTCTTCCAGATAATCATAATGATATAATGAAAAACACACCAGACTTGCTCATAAAACCTGGATTTGAAGGATATTGGTTAGTTTTGTAGAAATACTTTAATTTTTTCTTCCTTTTTTTTTCATTGTTTTAAGTGATGACTATTGGGAAAGAAGTGGATGGGATATGTTTAGATATGAAGGTGATATAAAGACAAAATATATCAATTTAAAACAAAGAGATATGGGTTCAAATTCCAAATCCAATACTTATCAACTGTGTGGAACTTGGATAAATCACTGTGGTCTTGCAGAAAAAGTATCATGTTTATATTGAGAAAACCCTGCCTCTGATGCTCACTATCTTTATAAAGATGGGTAAACTTGCCTAACTTTTCTGACCTTCAGTTTCTTCATTTGCAAAACTAAAAGGGGGGAGGATGGATAATATCAGCAGTTCCAAACTCACAAGATTATTGTGGGACTTAAATGAGATAAAGTATATAAAAAGACATTGTAAACTTTAAAGCATAATGCAAATGTTAAGAACTGTCATCACCATTATTATTATGAATTTATTAAAGCCTTAGTTTCCTCCTCCATAAAATGAGAGGGACAAACTAGATGGCCTCTGAGTTCCCTTCCAGTTCTAACTCTACATGATCTCTGTGGAAAGAGGGAAGGAAAGAAGGAAGGAAGGAAGGGAAAGAGGAAGAAAAGGGAAGGAAGAAAAAAGGGAAGGAAGGAAAGAGGAGGATAAAAGGACAAAACAGTCTAAAAGCAAGAAAGAGTACTTAACTTCCAGCATATTTCTGAGGAGACATTATGGAAAAATGGACTAATTCCTGGGTCCTGAATTGGGGGAGGGGAGGACAGGTTGAGAAATGGGAGATACTTCAGTGATGGTAAATCTTTTAGAGATCAAGTGCCCAAACTGTAACCCTCATTCTACATGTGTACCTTATTCCAGATAGGAAAGGGAGGAAGTGCTGCTATTAAGCTGCTAGGCAGAGGGTCAGGTGATGGGAGAAATGCCCTCAGGCACATATGGAGAAGGGGAAGGGAGCAGCCACCTCTAGCTCATGTGCCATAGGTTTGCCAACATGACTTTAGATGATTGGCCAGTAACCCAGAGGTAACCAAAAAATAATACTCCACCATTTGGGACTAGAAAGATGACTGATTCTTCAGAGAGTTTCCACTTACTACCTTTACCAACATCATTGAGCTTATTTGGGTATCTTTTGTTTAAAGTGCCTTGGGAATAAACACTATGCCTTGTTCATTGTGGCATCCCTTTTAGGAATGAGCACAGAAATATGCACATTAAAAACACTCAGAAGATGTGTGTTCAATGAATAAACACGTGTCACAGAATATGAAATTGGTTTCTAAGCCTTTCATTGAGGAACTCTAGGGACTGAGGACCTCCTAACCCTCACAGAATCTCATTTTATGTCTGTATGCCTCCAATTATTAGGAAATATTTTTCTTTAGACATCAAACCAAAACCAATCTCTATGTAACCTCCAATCATTGCCCCTTGGTCTAACTCTAGAGTCAAGGAGAGCAAGGCTAATCCCTCTTCCAAAAGATAGTCTTCTCATACTTGAAATCTGCTATCATGAGGCTGGATTAGGTTGAATTAGCTCAGCTGTGTTTAAGCAACCCCTATCAGTAATTTTTGTATTCATGATGGGTATGTTCTAGGTTTGTGTGTGTGTATGTGTGTATGTATGTGTACATGTATGCATCCATATATGCTTTTGATGATGGTGGTGGGGACAAATTGGGAAGCAAGGCTGTGGTGGTGGATTTTCCTTCTGGCACATGAACAGCTGTAGCTGTGGTTGCCCAGATAAGAGTTCTGCCATCAGGGAACAAAAACTGGACTGAATGAGGAAAGGATGTATTAGATGAGCTCTAAGCTCCCTTCCAGCTCTCTATGATCCTGTTCTCTTCTTCAAACTAAATATCACTAGCTCGTTCAACAGCTCTTCACATGGCATAACCGTTTCCTCACTATGTTAGTCTAGCTTTCTGAATTCCTTCCACTATCAATATCTTTCCTAGAATGTCCTTCCTGAAATCTAGTCATCAGAACTTAATGAGTCTTCTGAGTGCAGAGACACACCTTGTTAAAAAAAAAGATATTCCACTTTTATTTGTGACTTCTGATGTCTTAAATCTGAGAAAGGCAGATGGCAGTTTAAGCCCTCCCCATCTCAGTTCCTAAGATGTTCTCCTCAAATGAGGGAATATTCCTTGATTGGGAATGGCTGAACAAATTGTGGTATATGATAGTGATGGAATACTGCTATGCTGTAAGGAATGATGAGCTGGAGAATTTCTATATGAGCTAGAAAGACCTCCATGAACTGATGCAGAGTGAAATGAGCAGAACCAAGAGAACATTACACAGAAACAGAAACATTGTGTAACGATTGTGTCAATGAAGCTCATCCCCTCCCCTTCCTGAGTAACTTTACCTGTCTATCAGACATTCCTGACATAGCATAGTTGTGCCAGGTTTGCATCTGTGTACGTTTGGCACATCAATAAAAGTCAAGGCTTTGGACTTCTGAGCGGGAGAATTGAGAAAGAATCGGGGGAAGCCAGAAGAGAATGAAGAAGGAAGAAGTCAGGATGCAGAGCAGTCAGGTGGAGGGAAGGAGGAAAGAGATTGGCAGGCTAGGAACCTCGTGGTGAGGTTTCTTAGGAATGATTATCTACCCCTTCCAACAAACTTTATAAAATATATATCTGGGTAGAAATATTATTTTCAATTCTTACACAATCCAATGTAAGGGATTTGCTACTACAAGACAATCCCAAGGGACTTATGAGAAAGAATGCTATCCACATCAAGATAAATAACTAGGGGAGTAGAAACACAGGAGAAAAATAAATGACTTATCATTTATTTATAAAGGTTTATGATTGGGGTTTTGGCTTTAAAAGATTGCTTTATTGCAAAAATGAATAATATGGAAATAGGTAGAAGTGATAACTTTGTATAACCCAGGATAAGTGCTTATTAGATCCAGTAAGTGGGAAGGAAAGAGATGAGGGACAGAAAATGAATCATATAAACATGGAAAAATATATTTGTTTTTATTTTAAATGTTCTCTTCATTTCAACCAAGACTTGTACCAAGAGAAGAGGTTCCTTCTACCCTTTATGTGGGCTCAACTTGAGTTTGTAGCTTTGACAAGAGAGTGAGTGGCTATGTATTAGAGTCAGTTCGGAATTTGCTTTCAACCTAATTTCTTTCAGTCTTTTGAAATAAGTCATGAGTTATTTATTTTTCACTCTGCCAAATCTAGCACAGGCTCTGTCTGACACCTTCCCCTTAAAGCTTTTGCAGGATTAGGAGGGAGTTTCTAATCTTACTCTCTTCTTGAGAAGACATTAGATTATAAGCATTAGGGTGGACCAGAAAGTCTTGTAACCAGATGAGACCCATAGATTGTCTTAAAGTCCCATCCTCTTCACCTGGCAGCCCCTAGAGTCACCCCTATTTGCCCACTGGCACAGTCCTTTTCACTGATACTAAATTAGGGTTACTATGTTTGGGTAGTTTCTACTCCCAGGTTAGCATATGAGGCAAAAGGACATTCTGGCTGCTGTGTTCCTTATAACGAATGCCTTTCTAGACCAAATATATCACTGGGGGCCTGAAGACTCTCTTCTGGGAACTTAACTCCTATGTGTTTGATATGTCTATCTCTGCCACCTTCATTTTTTGCCCTTTTAGCCCTAATAAACACACCATCCAAACACTATTGTGCTCAAAGGAATAATGAACTGGAGGAATTCCATATGAACTGGAACGACCTCCAGGAACTGGTGCAGAGCGAGAGGAGCAGAACCAGGAGAACATTGTACACAGAGACTGATACACTGTGGCACAATCAAACATAATGGACGTCTCTACTAGCAGTAATGCAATGACCCAGGACAATTCTGAGGGACTTAGGAGAAAGATGCTATCCATATCCAGAGGAAGAACTGTGGGAGTAGAAACACAAAAGAAAAACAACTGCTTGATCACGTGGTTTGATGGGAATATGAATGAGGATGTAGACTCTAAGTGATCACCCTAATGCAAATATTAATAATATGGAAAGAGGTCTTGATCAATGACACATGTAAAACCTAGTGGAATTGTGTGTTGGCTATGGAGGGTAGGGGGGGTAGAGAGGAGGAAAAGAAAATGAATCATGTAATCATGGAAAAATCTTCTAAATTAATTAATTAAATAAAGATTTTCAATTAAAAATAAGCACACCATCCATGCATGTTGATTGAGTGGTCCATCAGGCAAAACTTTTGAAAATATATCAGGTGTTTACAATCAAAGCACAATGGCCATTATTTTGGTTAAATGTTCTTAACTTGATCATGTTTATTTGAATTTCACTTTTTTTTTATAATTTCATCTGTGTAAGGAAATCCCTCTATCAATCAAGAACTGGAAAACTGCTCTAGACACTTAGAAACTGCTTAGACACTTGCCTGGGACACACAGCTAAAATGAGGAACTTGTCCAGTGTCTTTAAACCAATATGCATAATAACTGGGATGTAAACTGAGGTCTTCTGATCCCACGGCTAATTGTCTGTCCACTAAGAGGTGTCAAATATGAGGCCAGAAACACTTTTAAGTGTAGAAAAACAAAATTAAGATGTAATTGGGGGAAAAGATGTCATTGGAAAAAAAATTAACAAAATAAATGAAATATGGCATGGCAGAGATAATGTTAATGTGCGGTTTTCTTAGTCAGGGACTCTTCTGTATGGTTCAGTGGCACCACTGTATTTTAATGCACTTGCCTCTTACTTGTTCTCTTTCTTTAGGCTTTTAAGAAAATGAGGCTGATAGCCATAAAATTAACTCTAAGGAATTTAGTGGACAAACACAATAACATTGTCTTCCTGGTTATAATCTGGAGTCAGTACAAATCTGATTCAGTATGCTACACTTTCTCCATCTGCAACTATAACTTTGGAAAGATGATTTCCTGAATAAGAAGGCACTGAAAGGCCCTCAGTCCTTTAAGGATGGTTCCATTGTGGTCCTTAAACCAGAAAATTGGGTTAATCCATTTGGGGAAAATTGTCAGGAACAAGGATTAAACTTCAAAGAGTTTTTATAAGACACTCAGTTAACCAGGCCATTAAACTTATCAGAACATTTCCTTTTCAATCTTCTTGGACAATTGAAGTTTATTGGGAAGGCAGCTTGGAGGAGGGAAAAGAGCACTGGATTTGAAGTCAGAAAACCTGGGTTTAAATCCTAGTTCTGTCACTTGCTAACTATATGACTGAGCAAGTTACTGAAGCTAACTGGACCTCAGTTTCCTCATCTGTTAAATGGGGGGGTGGACTAGATGGCTTCTAAGGTCCCTTCCAGTTTGAGATCAATGTTCTTATGGATTATATATGACAAGAATCCTAGTGTCACCTCACTATAGCATATATATGATACACACATGTAATAAATACGACTGTATAATTCCATATACATGTATAACTACATGTATATATTATAGTCACCTTACATATGTATATTCATATCTATCTATCTAATTATCCTCAGGCTTTGCCCTTGGACATTCCCTTTTCTTACATTTTTTCACTTGTTTTGTCATCTCCATCCCATCCTGCTCCTCATACTCATCAGACCCTCCCTTTGATACGTCAGCCTCTTTCATACAAACTCCTCTACATTTTCCCCACCACCACTTCCCTGTCCTCTGGATCCTTATTTAGGAATCCCCTTCCCATAACTTCCCATGAGGGCAGTTAGGTGTTGCCATAGTGGATAGAGCCCTGGGCTTAGAATCAGGAAGATACCTGTTCATAAGTTCAAATCTATCCTTAGACACTTCCTAGTTGTATGACCCCGGGTAAGTCATTTAACTCTGTTTGTCTCAGTTTTCTCCTCTGTAAAATGAACTGAAGAAATAGATGGCAAACCACTCTAGTATCTTTGCCAAGGAAATCCAAATGGGAAAGGGTCAGTCATGAAATGACTAAACAACAACAAAATTGCTGTGGCTTTAGTCTAACAAGCTGATTCTTCCCTGTCCCACAAATTGTTTTGGGTACAGGAACTCCCACAGTTTATTGACATGGGATAGGTGTGGTGACTCACCGACCCAGCCCTGCCCTATGTCCCCTGGTCCTCTGTGACCAAAAATATGTCACCTCTCCCATTTGTAGATGACTAATTTGGACTTATTCTAGATGGACTGGGTTGATTGTGTTATGAATATAATTTGAGGTAAAACAAAGCACTGGCTTACTACCATGTGCCCTCTTCTCCTTAAAACTATTTGGGCTAATGTTAGGGGTTCCATCTATTCTACAAATAATCAAAATTGTAAATCTTGGTAATATCTGTGAATATTGAATAGCAAAAGTAAAGGAAGGAATCATCCCCATTTTACAGATAAGAAAGTATTTAAACTCAATGTTAGGAGATGGAAAGGAAAGAAGATGAGGAAGAGGAAGAAAGAAGAGAAAAAATGAAAGGAGGAGAAATAGAGGAAAAAGAAGAGGAGGAGAGAACAAACTTTCTAGAGATACACACATGTTGAGGGGGTACTAAGGGGAGCACAGAACAGCTGGTCACTATTGCTTCCTGTTTCCCTTATCTCCTCCACATCAGAAATATATAAACTTGTGCAAATTACCTCCAAGCCTATTGCAGCCCCAACGTTTCCCTTTCTCTTTGAGGTTCTTCAACCTTCCTCTGTGCCTTTGAACTGGAATGTTCTCTCCCAAGGGGCAGCAGTGTTCAGAGATGTAGTAGAGTCTCAAGAGGTATAGGAAAGAATGACTTGCCTTTTAAAAATCTGGATACGTCCTGGAGTTGAGGTATGTGGTCTTCGGCATAGCCACAATATTCTTCCAGGTGCTGAAAAGCATCCAAGAATTCTTTGCAGGCATAACTGGGATAGAGAGTATGGAGTTTCCTGTAGATTTCTTTCCTGAAAAAAAAAAAAACAGGTTTCTTATCACTGGTTCCATCCTAGAGTTTCAGCTAATAATAATGATGATGATGACAATAAAAATATTTAGACAATGATCTCCACATATTATCACATGTGATGGTCACAGGACCTTTTGAAATAGGTAACATAGTTGTGTTTGTTTGTTTTTTTCTCTAGCTAGTCCAAACCTCATTTGAGAGATGAGGAAATTGAGTTTTAGAAAATCAGAATAGCTTGTCTAAGGTCAGAAAAGTAATAAGTGGAAGAGGTGGGATATTCTTTTTTTGAAACTCTAACCTTATGTCCTGGAATCAAATCTGTGTATTGGTTCCAAGGTAGAAGAGTGGTAAGGGCTAGGCAATGAGAGCTAAGTGACAACTAGTAAGTGACTGAGGCCAAATTTGCCCTCATTTCTCCAGGTTTGGTGCTCTGTCCACTAAACCACCTAGCGGTCCCAGAGGTGGATATTCTTGAATCCAGATCCCCTGACACTAAAAGCGTCAATCTTACCCCACTATATTACTGAAAGACTGATAGAATTAAAGGAAATCTTAAAACCAAGTATGATTCCTATAGCCTACCTATGGTTAAGTCACTTACTCTTTTGGAGCCAAGATTGAAAAATGAGTGTATTCGTAGAAAAGAAATCTACCTCTCATGAGAGTTCAGATGAGAGCATGTATACAAAGCCCACTCTATAAACCTTGAGACAGTGCTATGGACATATGACCTTTGACTTTTTTTAAGTCAATGGCGGTTAAGTGACTTGCCCAGTGTCACAGAGTTAGGAAGTGTCTGAGGCTGAATTTAAACCCAGTACCTGCCATCTATAGGCCTGGCTCTCTATCCATAGAGCCACTTACCTGCCCCTACCTTTAATTTTTATTGTGACTTCTGGACTGGACTAACAATCTTCTCTATAAAAATGAAGTGGCTGTAGGAGATGACCTGGGATAGCCAGGAAAAATGAGTATAGACCCTGGTTCATTTTTATCTTTGTATGCCTAGCACCTGACACAGTACTTGGCACATAGTAGCAACTTCCAGGTTTAGAGATAGAAGAGACATTCAAAGTGATCTCTTCCAAACCTATCATTTTAGTGTTGGGGAAACTGAGGTTTAGGGAGAGGAATTGGCTTGTCCATTGACATATCCCAGCAAAAGCATAAGGATACTAGAGTAAGATCAAATGAATAGGGAGCTGGATTTGAAAGCAGAGATTCTGGAATTCTGTTTCAGTTTGAACATTTTACTAACCACATGACCTTGGGAAAGAAACAACTTCTCTGGGACTCAGTTTCCTTATCTGTAAAAATGAAGATGTTGGACTTGAAGGACTTTAAAACTTTAGAACTGTGATCTGATCATGCCAGACTAGATGAGTTTGAAGATCCTTTCTATTTGCTGATTCTGTTATCCTTTGAGGATTAATTTCATTTGGAGCATACTATGGGCAGCAAGAGAGGTCCCAGGCACCCTGGGAGAGAAGGGTGTGGGGAAAAGAGCCATAGAATAAAAAGCAGAATGGAGAAAATTTTTGAGTTTTACAATTTCGCCTCAAGTTGCCCCTGGCTGCAGCCAGCAGTCCATGCCCACCCAGAATGACATTCTCGAAGCTGGAGAAACCTAGAATTCCTTTCCACTCAAGGGCATCTGGCTGTAGAGTCTTGAGCGAACACACAGCTGCTTTTGGAAAGCTCCCTCTACACACACCGTGTTTCTCTAATTCAAAGGAAACAGACAATAATGAAATGGCAAGAAGCCTTGTAAAAATGGCTATCCCTCTTCATGCATGGCTCTGGGGTTCTAACTAATTTATAAACATTGTTTTATGAAAAAATTGAGATCACTCTTGGAAATGGCTGGAGAAAATGACCTTCTGCTTGTTTTGCTGGTGTATTTTTCCCTCTTCTACAGCTATTGTTGCTAAGGAGGAGATGGCCAGTGTTGGGGAATGACTATCTTTCCATCCTACATATTTCTTTTGTTACTCCCCCACCAAAAAAGGGAAAAGAAACTGAGTCAGTCTATGGTTAACAGACTAATCCATGTGTGGAGGAGGCTGGCATTCACCCATGGGACAATTAGGAAAAGCCTAGATGGACAAATTCCATTGACCTTTCCAGTCTCATTTCAGCCTAGAAATCTTTGGGCAAATGTTCCAACCATGTTTTTCCTTTTGGTTTTGATAGTCAGCTCAAAGGTAAGGATTCATTAGCAGTGGACTGAATATCCCAGGGGAGGGTCCTCTGTTTGCCCTGGAGCCTCTGTGCTCCAATAGCAGTGATCAAGGATGGACAATGCCCTTTGCTAAGCTGAAGGATACACATTCCTGTTCTTTGGACCTGGGTAGACATATACAGGAAAAGGAAAAACAACAAGCCAGGAGGTAGTAGGGTTGGTTGGGGGGAAATGCTATTTTCTTGAATTCCTCAGGTTGAGCTATGCCTGAGAACTCTTAAGCCATGCTAGTCAAACTCAGATGAGCAAGGAAGCCAAGTAGACTATGTGTAGCCACGGCTCCTGTACCCTCCATCAGGCTGTAGTTTACTTGGGAGGAGCCCCACTTAATTTCTTGGTTTGTACCATGGTCTAGAGAAAAGGACACAAAAGGAATATGGGAAAGCAGTCCTGAAATAGCCTTGCACCAGGCACCAGAAGCTCTGACTTGTGTTCCTGGGCTCTCTCCTTATCACCGGGATAACCTTGGGATACTGATTTCACTGAAAGCCCAGTTTCCTAGCTGTACAATTAGGGGTTTTAAGGAAATGACCTTTCAAGTTCCTCCCAGCTTTAAAGATTATGAAAAACAAACTGTGTTGAACCAACCATTATGTAAGAGTTAGGGTCACTTCCATTGCCCCTGGGATAGATGAAAGCCAGCTGGTCCACACTGTGTAACTAATATACTGAGAGGCAGCATAGAATTGAGGATCTTAGATTCAAGAAGATCTGAGTTCAAATCTTGTCTCTGCACCCATATTAGTTGTATAATTTTGGCAAGTCACTAAACCCCTCAGGGGAAAAAAAACAATTGGAGCTATAGACAAATTGCTGATTATACCCAGAAAGACTTTTCATACTGGGAGTGCCCCACATGACAGGTGCCACAGTATGCTAGGTGTTACAGTGGTAGCCCAGAAGTCTTTGTTTGGAATCAGGAGGACCCAAGTTCAAATCTTGCTGCAAACATTTATGAGTTCTGAGTATCTGAAGTCACTTACCTATCTATGCTTGTTTCTTTACTGGTAAAATGAAGAAGTTGGTCTTAATTATCCCTTTTAGCTCTAAATGTTTGATACTATCAAAGCACAAATTCAAGTAGACTTGAATATTAAATAACAAAGTATTATTTCTCTAATGTACTATTTTCTCTCACAAATGGGGCTCTGATTGGCTTGAGGACAAGATATCGAGCTCATGATACAGTGGAAGAAGACCTAGATCTTGAATCAGAAAACCAAGCTTCAAATATCATCTCTGCTACTTCTGGCCTACAAGTTGTTAAACCTCTATGGGTCTATCTTCTTACTGGAAAAATGAGGGGGTTCAATGTGATGACTTCAAGGTTCCATTTCAGCTCTGTATCAGAGTTTTTGATTCAACAAGCCATCAAGATTTAGTTGAGAGGGACTTCAGAAAGTATTTAGTTCAACTCCTTTCATTCGGGAAAATTGAGACCAACCGAGAGGAAGTCATAAGACCAGATCTTGGACCAGAACTCAGATCTCCTGACCTAGGAATGAAAAACTTTTCTTCTATACCATGTGACCTCTAAAATATAAAGTAGACCCAAGACCCAGCACTGGAGTCCCCTTTTCCTATGGGAGTCAACCCTATTGGTGGTGCTCCCTCCTCCACCATTGGTGCTTAATGTTATTTACTTGTTGACTCATTAGGGATGAACTCAAATAGTCCCAGCCTTGGGGTTGTTTTGGAAGCCAATTGTTCTGTTCTTCATTGCTTTTTTTTAAAATTCCTTTTTATGGGAATGTTGCAATGCAAGACAGAAGAGTCCAAGGTCTTTCCATAAAGGCCCAAGGAGGGAATTTACACTAGCTTACAAAGTTCCCCAACCCCACCCCCGGGGTTTACTGGGGCCATCTCAGTCCCTGATGTAATGTCCATGACCCTCTACCACAGCCAGAGGATACTATGGTCATAAATTTGAGGGCTAATTTGGGGAAACAATTGATGTAATTGGTCCCTAGGGCTGCTGGGCTGGGCTGTATGGAGAAGACAGACAGCTGCCTCTCTGAAAAGCCATTCCAGAGGCCATGTGGGGACTGGGTCTGGATGGTCAGTAGCTCATTGCGGGAGAGAAGCAAGAGAGAGTAATAGTGAATGGCCCATGCAGGTAAGCCCTCTAGCCTTTTGGTGCCAATGAATTTTCTACATTACATTCCACATAGTTCTCTTAGTGTTTTGCAGAGGCTGAGATCAATTGTCCCAAACACCCCCTATTTTAATAATGCCTCATATTTTTATGGTACTTTGTGGCTATAATGCATTTTCCTCACAACAACCCCTTGAAATAGGTAATGAAAATAGTAGAATATAGGATAGCAATGGAGAAGCAATACACCTGGTAGATCTGACCTGTGAATCAAGAAGACTTGAGTTCAAGTCCTATCTCTGACATACATTGGATTGTAACCATGTACAAGGTACTTAACCTTTGAATCCTATAGGCATGTCTATAAGACAGAGACTCCCAACAGTTTTGGGAGGATTTTTTTGGTTCGTTAACCCCTTTCAACAGTGACCAAAAATATTTTGAACCCCTGGGGCCATTTCATATACACTTGTAATATTTTGTAATCATTTATAATTTAAGGGGTACAATTATACAATTTATAGCCTTTACCCCCTCAAATCATTCCTGGGAACTCTCAAGGACTTTGAAAACTATTAAAAGGGACTATTTCTCTAAAGATACAAGTTGCAGACTAACTACCAATTCTCATCACTGAAACCATAGGTGTAGTCTCATAAATTAAAAAATAAAATATAAAAAAAATATTACAATATCCATTTTTAAAATGGGAGAACAGTACAGAAAGACTGGCTATTGGTAGTTGATAAGCATTTATTAAGCACCTACTATGTGCTAGGCATTATGTTAAGCAATGAGAATACAAAGAACGGGAAAAGACAGTCCTTATCCTCAAGAAGCTTCCAGACCATGTGAGTTACTTGTGTTCACAAAATTGATAAGTAGAAGAGATTAAAATTTGACCTGGAGCTTCTCTGATATACAGTCCAATGTTGCTTCTAATATTACATGATTAGAGCATGAGATGGTCACTTAAGAGGGATCTTAGACCTAGGATCCAAATTTCTGAGTCCAGTTCTTTACCTCACCCCAAGTGTGGGACCTCATTGTCTCCAATTTTAATATTGCTTGATCGTAGCTCTTCCCTTGTTTCCTGCAAAGGATTTTGGAATCCTGAGATCAATATGGAAGTAGATCACAGGTTCATAGACTGAGAGCTGACAAGAATCTGAGAAGCCTTCTATTCCAAGCCTTTTCAATTTGTAGATGAGAAAACTGAGTCCTGAGGTCACACAGCATTAAGTGACTCAAGTGGGATTTGAACCCAAAGACCAACTTTTTATCCACCAAGTTATCCATTACTCATTTCAAAGAATTGTTGTAAGGAAAATGTGTTGTAAACCATAAAACCCCTATAGAAATGATGGATCTTTGTTCAAATCATGGGACGTTTGGGACAATATTGTAGGACTTGGGATCAGGAAAACCTGACTTCAGATTCTGTTTCACACTGTATCCCTCAGTCACTTAATCTCTTTGTGCCTTACTTACCTCATCTATAAAATGAAGGGTCTGGACTGAATTGACTCTCAGGTCCCTTATAGTTTTAAATATTTCATTCTATAATTCCAAATTCTGTGCTCATGTCTATAAACTCAGAAATTTCCTAAAAGGAGAAAAAACTCCACTCAAACTGGCCATTTGACTTGATGTCAAAGCAACTAGCTTCAATTTATTGAAAATACAATCAACCAGGGCAGCTAGATGGCATAGTGGATAGAGGGCCAGACCTGGAGCTAGAGGACCTGGGTTTAAATCTGACCTCAGATACATCTTAGCTATGTGACCCTGGACAAGCCACTTAACCCACACTGCCTAGACCTTACCACTCTTCTGCCTTAGAACTAATACATAGTATTGATTCTCTGATGTAAAGTAAGGGTTAAAGAAAAAGAAAAAAGAAAAGAAAAAACAATCAGCCAGAGCAGCTAGGTTGCACAATGGATAGAGTACCAGACCTGCAATCAGAAGAATCTGTTTTCAAATCTGGCCTCAGACACTTCCTGGTTGTGTGGACCTATGCAAGTCATTTAACCCTGTTTGACTATCTCTTGCCCTTCTGTCTTAGAGTTGTTACTAGGACAGAAAGTAAGGGTTTAAAAAAACACCATCCACCTAATTTGTTTGTCTGAACTAAAAGGTGGTTTATGAACATCAGATTAAGAACACTCAATACAGAAGGTAGTGCTTGAATGAAGTATTAGTCATTAAGGCAGAAGAGAAGAGAGAATGCATTCCAGGCATGAAGGATGGGCAATTCAAAGGTACAAAGACAGGAAATCTTATTTTCTGTTAGTCAACATAGAAGGGTATGGTGCTTTTTCACATTCATAAGAACTAAAAGAGAATTTGGGAGTCACCTGGTTCGCCTTTCCTCATTTCACCTTTAGGTGAAGAAAGGGAAGACAAGAGGTGCTTTGTTTAAGGGCACAGAAATAAGCCTATGATTTTATTGATGGGCAATTTCCTTCACTCATATAAATTGTACCTTCTCTATAATTTACAGTCTTAGAGGGTTGTTTGAGATTTAGAAAGGTTATAGGACTTGTCTAAGATCATACAACTCTAATATAAGTGATGGTAGCTTTAATAATAGTTAGCATTTATATGACATTTTAAGATTTGCAAAGTACTTTAGATGTGTTATCTCATTTTGATCCTTATAACATCCCTGTAAGATGTGTACCATTATTATTTTATTTTACACATGAGAAAACTGAGGCTGAGAAAGGTTAAACATCTTGTCCAGGGATATACATATCTAGTGTCAGAGGCAGGATTTGAATCCAACTTTCTGATTCCAAATCCAGTGCTCTATCCACCAAGTTAGGCTGTTCCCAATGTACCCAAAATCACAGAACTAATAAATATCAGAAGTAGGATTCAAACTCCAATATTCAAATTCATGATCTAGTATTATTTCTATCATACCACAGTTTCTCATTTTGAAAATCAATAATAGAAAACATTTCTCCACCTCTTAGGAAGGGATTTTTTTTTCTTCCTTGTCTAGTCTGTTCCACTGATCTATTTATCTGCTTTGTTTCCATTTTTTAAAAAGATCTCCCTTATTCTAGTTAAATTGTTTAAAAATTTTTACACCACTTAAACTTTCACCTGTACCTTCCTCACCACCCAACTCCATCACCCTTTCTAATAAAGAATTTTTTGAAGAAAAAGGCTTATATTCTTGGCTTCTTTCTTGAGTTTTATGTATTTCTATGAAAAATTACATTTTTCTGGCTCAACACCATTTCCAGTTCAGATGAAACTTGGGTCTGACCCTCCCTCTACCCTGTTTCTATCTTCTTCTGTAATCTCATTTAAACAAACTATTAGTTTCCCCTTCTTCCTTATTTCTCTCCTAGTATATTTCTTTCCTTCATCTCTTAAAACTGTCAAAACAACAAAATAGAACAATACAAATCCCAAAGGGCCCTTTATCTGTAGGAAGGGATATTTTTTGAGAAAATTTATGCGAGAATTTATAGTAAAATAGTAAAAATATAATGGTTCTCTTACCAGGTAGAAACTTCTTGGGGTGTATACTCAACTTTTGGCAATGGGTCTCCACTTAGGAAACAAAAGACAAAGAAGTTCCTTAAAGAAATTCCTATTTTTGTTTTAAATTACTACATCATCCAATTCATTAGAGCTGAGATTTTATATCTATAAAGTTCAAAGGTCACTGGAGTTGCCAGCTTTTGCAAGTCTTTCAGAAGCTGTGACATCCATGATAGAGCTTTGAAGTTTTAAAACTCACAGGGTTAATTCTTTCCCTAATTAACAAAAGAAAGAAATGGCAAAACCATAACACATATTCATAATCAAGCAAAACAAATGCTCACATTGATCATTTAAAAAAACCTGTCTCAGTTTGCATCTTCAATCCATTACCTCTTGACAGGGAGTATTTCCTTATTAATCCTTTGATTAAATGTAAAGTGCTTAGCATAATGCCTGGTGCTTAGTAGATACTCATAAGTGATTATGCCCTTCTCCTTTCTCTGGAATCATGTTTGGCCATTGGATGAATCTGAATTCTTCAAGATCTTTCAAAACTGTTATGACAATGGTGCTATTATTGTACATATTGCTTTCTTGGTTCTGCTCATTGTATTCTGCATTAGTTCACACACATCTTCTCAAGTTTCTCTTAAGCAATGATCTCCAACCTTTCTTAGAGCAATATTGTATTGCACTACATTAGTATAACAGAATTCATCTACACATTCCCCAATTTATGGACATTCTCTTTGTTAATAGTTCTTTGCCACTACATACATGCACATTGCTACAATTAAAATTATCTCAGGAGACTGATTTTGAGATAAGAATATACGCTTATTGATGATATCAGCTTTATTGGTTATGCAACCATCATAATTGCCAAAGTGATATAGGTCTCCATAGTCATCTCTTATGACCAGGGATGACCTGAACTGGGTCGTCACCTAATAAATAGATTGTTTTAGGAGGTCATTATTCAGCCCTTCCCTTGGCCATCCCTAGACATCTTTAAATGGTGATATCTGATTAAGATGTGGTCCATCAGACCCTTAGCCCTTCCCCAAATTGACAAGTGAAGTTTTGCAGGTAAGCAGAAAAACCTTTATCTCCTTTCTTTATTAACCAAATTCTGTTAAAAAGGAAGATATTCTTTGAGATTCCCAAGGACAAAGAAAATGCAAAAAGTATCAGAGTAGAAGATATCTCTGACCCAGATCCCAGACACAGAAATACACTGTAATTCTCCATAATATATATAATACAGTATACAAAAATATAAATTCTCACAACACAAAGAGCTGCTACAAATGTTTATATAACTATATCTCTATGTGAGTCCTTTTTTTCCTTTTTTTGATATCTTTGGGTGAATAGATATAGCAGTGAAATCACTGAATCAAGCATTATGCACAACTTAGTAACTTTGGAGGTATCAGTCTAAGTTGCTTTTCATAATGGCTGGACCAATTCAGAGCTCCAACAGTTTATTATTGCACCTTCTTTCCCTCAATCCCTCCAGATGACATTTAAACTTTTTATAAAATTTTCCAATCTGATGGGTATAAAGTGAAACTGCAGAGTTGCTTTAATCTGTATTTTTCCAATTATTAGGGATTTGAGAATTTGTTAATATTGTTTATTTTTACCATTTGGGAACTTTTCTTGCAGTTTCATTATCAGGCCACCAGATGGAAACAGAGAAAGATCATTAATAATGTGAATCTGCCAGATTAGAAATTTGAATACTTATCCCAAACCAATTAAAAAAAAAAAGATCATCTGCTGAACTATCAGCTAGAATTTAAAGCTGTTTAAATGTAAGAACAAACAAAATTCCTTAAAGCAACTCAAACAAATAGAAATTCATCTTAAAATTCAAAAATGCATCTTTCTTTTATAATTTTAAAATTCAACTTCTTGCTTTTACTTTCATCCTTCCCTTAGTCCTATAGTACTTTTCCCACACTGGGAGAGTTTATTCTTCAGAAAGAGCTTTGAGATTACTTGGCATGAAAATTTCCAGTAGCCACTGCCCTTAATTTAGAAGGAACTTTTCCATGCTTGCTTACCAAACCTAGGAGCAAATTATTTTCTATCTGACTCATTTTTCACTTAATGCTGGAAATTTCTTAGCAGTATTGATTAGCAAACTTCTCTAAACATGGTTTCATATATAGAGTTGAAGGTGCCTTACTCTCTGTACTTGAAAGCCAGTTCCATGATGTCAGCACGCCGTCTCCTATATTGCAGATCAGTGTAGCCCTATAGAGAAAGAAAAATCTATTAGGGCAGCCATTTTCAAAAAAAAATGACAACTGATTTTACAACAAGGGATGCTTTCCTTTATAGAAGTATATTAAGGGGATAGCTAAATGGATTGAGGATTAGGCCTAGAGGAAGTCCTGGGTTCAAATATGACCTCAGACACTTCCTAGCTGTGTGACCCTGGGCAAGTCACTTAACCCCCATTGTCTAGCACTTACTGCTCTTCTGCCTTGGAACCAGTACACAATATTGATATAACGGGGGAAGGGAAGGATTAAAATATATATGAGCCCTATAAGCTAAGAAACTTTAAGTCACTGTTTTGTTTTCTTTTTTGACAAGACATCTCTAAAGAACTGAATTTATAGTAATGATTCTGGCTTTGTCTCTGGCAGTCAGCAGCAGTAGCAAATTTAATTTTTGATAACTCTATGGATGATCTTACTAGGGCAACTAGATGGTACAGTGGATAGAACACTGGACTTAGAATCAGGAAGATTCATCTTTCTGAGTTCAAACTGAGCCTCAGACACTTTCTAGCTATGTCACCCTGGGCAAGTCGCTTGGCCCTGTTTGCCTCAGTTTCCTCATCCATAAAATAAACTGGACAGGGAATGGCAAATCACTCTAGTATCTTAGAAAACCCCAAATGGGGTTACAAAGAGGCAGTCACAACTGAAATGATACAACGACATAGATAATCTGCTTCAATAGACAGTAAGCTCCTTGAGGGAAGGAACTGTTTCATTTTGATCTTTGTATCTCCAGCACCTATCACAATGCCTGCCTCACACACATCAAATGTTTTTAACAAATGCTTTTTTGTTGATTGTTCACTCTCATGGAAAGCCAGGAGCCCCTGGGTCCTTCCCAGTTCCAGATTAAAGCACGTTAAAATAGCTTAAGGGCCAATTAAGAGATATATTTTAAAAATCCTAGAATTTAAAGCTATACTATATGTTGGGAATCACCTTTATTTTACAGTGGAGAAAAATGAAATTCAGACAAGGGAGAAAAATTACTCAAACTCTCCTAGATAGTAAATAGAAAAGTTAGTATTTGGACCCAAGTCCTCTAATTTCAAATCCAATTCACTTTCCACTAACATAACTCTGCTTCCCATTATACTAAGGCTATGTCTATGTAGGATAAATATGGAATTGACTACTTTGACTGAAAAGATATCAATTACGTAACACACCAAGCATAAGTTTTCATTAACTGGTGGAAGGCGTGAAGGCAATGTTTTGCATCTGGGAATTTCAAACTACCAAATTTTTCTAAGAAATCACTCTATCTCCATGATGCAAAGGGCAATGGAGAAATACATGGAGTGCAAGGTCCATGATTTTTGCAAGGTAATAATATTTACAATAGTGACATATATTCAATAAGTGGCTTAGAGGATATATTTGAGGAAGTGTAAAATTGGGAAAGGAGATGAATTGGTCATGCAGCATGAATAACTAGACAGACAATCATAGTTATGGGATTTTCAGAGCTAGAAGGCATTGTTTGAAGCCGATTATCTATAAAATAATAAAAAATGAAATTTGCTATTGCTCTTGAATTCTAGAACCAAAGGCATTACCAATACTCCAGATCCAGAGATCTTTAGAAATGTCTTACTTGACAGTCAGTAGCCATCTAGACCAACTGCAATGGAATAAGAATCCTTTCTACAACGTATACAATAAGTAGTGATTCAACCTTTGCTTATAGATCTTTGATAAAGGATAACCCATCATATTTCAGGGCAACTTATTGAACTTTTGGGCAGCTCTTGCTATTTTTAAAGTTTTTTCCAATATTTAGTTAAACTTTGTCTTTTCTTCCATTCATCATTCCTAGTATTGTCTTCTGAGGCCAAACAGAACAAATCTTTTTTTTCTTTTTTTTTTAATTTCTTTTTTTAATTTTATAGTATTTTATTTGATCATTTCCATACATTATTCATTAAAGACAAAGATCATTTTCTTTTCCTCCCTCCCACCCCCCGTAGCCAACGCATGATTCCACTGGGTATCACATGTGTTTTTGATTCGAACCCATTGCCATGTTGTTAGTATTTGCATTAGAGTGTTCGTTTAGAGTCTCTCCTCTGTCATGTCCCCTCAGCCATTGTAGTCAGGCAGTTGCTTTTCCTCAGTGTTTCTACTCCCTCAGTTTGTCCTCTGCTTATGGATAGTGTTTTTTTCTCCTAGATCCCTGCAGATTGTTCAGGGACATTACACTGCCACTAATGGAGAAGTCCATTACGTTCGATTATACCACAGTGTGTTTGTCTCTGTATACAATGTTCTCCTGGTTCTGCTCCTCTCGCTCTGCCTCACTTCCTGGAGGTCATTCCAGTCTCCATGGAATTCCTCCACTTTATTATTCCTTTTTGCACAATAGTATTCCATCACCAACATATACCACAATGTGTTCAGCCATTCCTCAATTGATGGGCATCCCCTCGTTTTCCAATTTTTGGCCACCACAAAGAGCGCAGCTATGAATATTTTTGTACAAGTCTTTTTGTCCATTATCTCTTTGGGGTACAGACCCAGCAGTGCTATGGCTGGATCAAAGGGTAGACATTCTTTTATCGCCCTTTGTGCATAGTTCCAAATTGCCCTCCAAAATGGTTGGATCAGTTCACAACTCCACCAGCAATGAATTAATGTCCCTACATTGCCACATCCCCTCCAGCATTCATTACTTTCCATAACTGTCATGTTAGCCAATCTGCTAGGTGTGAGCAAACAGAACAAATCTAACTACTCTTTTATGGAACATGCTCAATTATTTGGAGATAGCTATCATATTTCACCTCCCTGTCCACCACTGGGCTTCCTTTCTCCCAGATAAATACATACTGTTGTTTCAGTTGATCCCCATTTAGTACAAACTGAAATTCCCTCATCTACAAAATGAAGGGGCAGCTGCTCCCTAAGTTCTTGTCCAACTTTAGATCTAGGATCCTCTGGTCATAAGACCATTCAGATTACCTTCCTCTTGCTATTTTCAAAATTTTCATTGTCCTTACTAAATTCTAGAGTCTAAAACTGATGTTTTAGTGATTCACTCATAACCATAGAATGTTCTTGTTCATCCTTCATTTCAAAAAGGACCAAAGATATCACTGGAGATGACTTGCTCAGGAACTGGATTTAAGTGAGGCAGAGTTGAACAAAATCATCAGTCTCACTCTTCCACAATTATCCAGTGGCAAGATAAAAGCCAGGACAACTGACAATAGTTTGGGAAGCAGTGGATGACTTTGGCATCTTTGATGTCTAACTGAATGCCAAGCTCTTCACCTGCCTTGTTTCAGCCACCTTCATGACCCCTGAAACAAATTGTTCCCATTCACCCATTCCCCTGGGGTAAATCTTCACATGCTTGGGGAAGACATCCACCTAACTCATTAACAAGTGTGAAGCCTGTTGGTTACCCTCTAGCTAGGTTACCCTATTTAGCCCATCTGCCAAGACAGTTTACCATGTGTGGCTGCCACGCATACAAAGCTTCTTGGAGCCACAGATGAGAGTTGGATGAAAAGTAGACACCAAAGGTGCAAAAGCAGTGCTGAAAAGGTCATGTCAAGCCATTATACCAGACGTACTGGTGCTCTCTGAATACCCCGTACCCCTTCCACATTCATAAAATGCCTAGAGGAAAGCTTTTGGTCATGATGGATGAACCTTCTGTTAACAATCTATGTGAAAGTATAAACAATAATTGAACAGGAGGTAAAGGCATGGATGAATTGATACTGATACCATGTTAGTGATGAGATCACACTACATTTAAGAAATTATAGAAGTATATTGACTGGTGATTTGCAGATATAGCCTTAAACAGATTTTATTTAAGATAATACTAGACAGCAGCAAAGCTCTTAGGAGTTTTGTTGCTCTTGCTATTATTATTTTGTTTGTCTTTAAATTTTGTGCAGATAAATTTCATTTTTCTATTGGTACAAATTCATGGCTTGGTTCTCTCACTTCAGGAGATATGTAACTTGAGTCCATTGTTCATAGATAGAGTAGTGATATTAGACTACCTGTAGAGAATATGGACAGGTATTACTAGCAATTATTAACTTTCCTTTGGATAATGGAAACACCCAAAATGTTCTTGTTTTTCCTACAAAATGTCTTGCAATGAATTGCTCTGTACTATACCAATAAAACCACTCTAGCCCTGGCCAGTAAGTTGTTCTATTTAGCTAAGCATTGGACGAGGAAATATTTGAGATTGATAATGTCTCCCTCTTTTGGTCTGCCAAGGAAACAACCTCTTCCCATGTAAATGGAATCTTGACTACTATAAAAGAAATCACTCTTCTTGGCTAATTACATCACCATAAAGAAGTTTGTGGTAGAAAGTCCAGTTTTCATCTGGGATGCCCTTGATGTGTTAATAGACAGTAAGACAACTCATAGATAATAAGTAGTAGAACCAGAATCTGAATCTAAATGCTATAAAGATTTTATAGAAACAAAACAGTAAGAGAAACTATGAAAAACAATTCTATCCACCTCCAGAGAAAGAACTGTTGGAGTAAGAATGCAGATGGAAGCTATGGTTTATCACTTGTTTATTTGGGTATATGTTTTGAGTTTTGACTCTGTAAGATTTTTCACTTACCAATATGAATAATATGAAAACATATTTTGTGTGATAATACATGTACAACCCAGATTGAATTGTTTGCTAGCTCCAGGAGTGAAGAGGGAAGGAAGAGGGAGGTAATTGGATTTATATGGATTATATAACTTTGGAAAACTCATGTGGAAATTTGTTATTAAAACTAAAAATAAATAAATATAAGCTATAGGAAAAAAGAAATGAAACAGTAATCTTATGGACTGGTATCATTGATGTGTTTTGTATTCCAGTATCATACAATGTTAGTGCCTTTAGAGCTGATTTAGTTCAACTTGCTCATTTTATGAGAAAACTAAGGCCCAGAGATGTGGAGTGATTTGGCCATGGTTGTGTTATTGTAAAACAGAATTAGAACTCAAGTCTCCGGGATCTCATTTCCTATGGTCTTTGCATGGACTCCTCAACTCCGTCTCTGAGAGGCAAGGCCACTAGCCCTTCTCTCTAAAAAAGAGACAGTCTAGCATTTTGCTATCTTGACCTCAATTTGGACATTAATGGTTATGTTGCATCACCAGTGTAAATACTCATTTCATTGCTCCTCAAGACAACAATTCATCCATGATCTTTCGACTTATGCAATGCTTGTCAGAAGTGGATCTCTTACTACCTGTGTGGCTTTGGGCATGTCTGTAAAGATCTTGATTATGGACAAAATTGAGAATGTTAAACTAGAATCAAGGACTCTTAATCCTTTTTGTATAATGAACTCCTTTGGCCATCTGGTGAAATCTATAGATTGCTTCTCAAAATAATATTTTAAATGCACATAATAAAATACAGAGGGTTACAAAGGAAATCAATTATACTGAAATAAAGATACAGCTTTCCTATCCAAATTCAAGTTCATGAAACTGCTGAAATCTATCTAGGGATCCCTTGAAGATCCATGGACTTCAAGTCAAGAAGCCTTATTTCTAAGCTTATTTCTAAGGTTCAATCTAACTTAAAATCCTATGATCCTACCTTTGGAACTAGACATTTTTCAACATAACAAATTCATATCATTTTTGAATCACAGATAACTTACTTACCAGGGTTACACCAAAAGTAAAAAGCATCTTTGTCTAGATGAATTATACCCTATAGAGTTATATAGTAGGAAAAGCATTGACCTTGGAACTGAGAGACTTGGTTTTCAGACCTAGAACTTCCACTACAGTTTATTAATTCCACTATTAGTTTATTAACTTGGATAAGTTGCTCAATGTCTCTAAGCCTCAGTTTTTGCATCTTTAATATGAAGAAAGTAATAATAACATTTATATGGTGTTTTAAGTTTTGCTTTTCACTTACTATGTCATTTAAGCATTATAACAACTCTCCAAAGTACATTGTCTTTTTTTCCTCCCCATTTTACAAATGGGAAAACTGAGACTGAAAATCATAACTTGTCTTCCCAGGGTTACACGGCTATTGAGTATCTTTTTTTTTTCTTTTTTAAAAATTACTTCAAATGCTTACAAAACAAAACATTTTCAAACATGGAGGAAAAGAAGATAATACACCAATGAAATCACAAATATTCTATATGTTTAATTTACTTTTCTTTATGTTTGCATAATAAATCCTGCCATAAAGCATCCTAGTTTCTCTCCACCCTCCCCACATCACAAAGGATATATTTGGGGAGGCCAAAGTGTTCATTTAAATGAAGTCATTCCTGTTTTACCTCTCTTTTCACTTTCTGGATGTACCATTCACATTATATTCTTTCAGCATTAATTCTGTAACTTCATATAATGCTCTCTTGGTTCTACTCACTGAATTGTTCATGATCTCATATAGTTCTTTTCATGTTTTTAAAAATTCAGTCGATTCATCATTTCTTATGATGCAGTAGTATTCCATCACAATTATATTCTACAACTTGTTTAGCCGTTCACCAATGGATGGGCATCCCCTCAATTTCCAATTTCTTGCCACCACAAATAGAGCTGCTATAAATATTTTGCTGCTATAAACATACGGTTTCTTTTCCTTTTCCCTTTTTTTCCCTGAACTTGGGAAACAGCAATACCATTGCTAGGTCTAAGGGTATATACAGTTTTATAACTCTCTGGGTGCAATTCCAAATTGCTCTCTAAAAAAAGTTGGATCAGTTCACAGCTCTTAGTGCCCCTGTTTTTCCACACCCCCTCCAATGTTTGTCACTTCACCCTTTTGCCATTTTAGCTAGTCTGGAAAACACGAGTTGTTTTGGTTTGCATTTCTCTAATCAGGAATAATTTAAAACTTTTTTTCAACTATCTATTTATGACTTTGATTTCTTCATCTGAAAATTGTTAGTTCATATCTTTGCCTCATTTATAATTTATATTATATTATTGTTTATTTATTCTTATAAATTTGACCAAGTTCACTATATATTTTCAATATGAGTCTTCTATCTAGATATTAAGTATCTGAGGTGAGATCTGATCTTGAGTTTCTTCTAGCCTCTACACTCTATCTACTCCTTCAAGCAGCTTCTAAGCCATGCACTTCCTTTCTTATTGGGGCTGTGAAATAACACATAAAACTTTGTATGTACAGGATAAAGTTTGGGACTTGGAATCAGAAAGCCCTGGTACTCAGCCACTCTGACAGTATCTTTGATCGTTAGTCTTACTCTTCCAGGTTCCTCATTCATAATATAGAGCTAACACCTGAAATGTCTGTCTCAAAGAGTTTTTTTTGTGAGGATTATGTGTGATAATGTATATAAAGTCTCTAGGTTGTTAAATACAAAAGGAGAATCATAAGGTAGTGAATTGTACCCAGCCCATTTTACTCTGAGTCTCAATGAAAAAAAAAGAAGAAAAAGATAACCACAATCATAATGATAATACGGATTTAAGAGGGAGTGTTTGACTTACTGGGTGATCTTGGTTGAAGTTGGGTTCAAACTTTGTTATCACATGATGGCATTTGTCAATATCTTGAATCTTCTTTGGGAACCAGGGGACTGTGAGGGAGTGGAAAAAAGGCAAAAATGTTTTTATCAGAAAGAAAGAAAGAAAGGCATTCTAAATACACAAATAGAAGTCCCAGAAAATAATGTTCTAAATTTTCAGATACCTGGAGCTTATGGATAATGCAAAGCTTAGATGATCATATTGCTTCTTTTTCATGCTCCTAAACTGAATATATACCTATCCTTTGAGATAACAAGCTTCTTGTGTTCAGGAAAATAATCTACATAAACTGGAGCCTGTAGGCTCTTATTTCATTCCCATTTACTCCTTTTTAACCTTGTCTGTTCTTTATATGTTTTCTACAGGTAAAATTTTTTTCTTTGGGAAATTCCCAACTGGTACTTCCAAATAGCGATTTGCATCTTCCTGAGAGAGGGAGGTAATACCTTGAACAGGACATTCTCTCAGAATATTTTGGACTTTAGCTAGGTCTAATGCTGTTTCAAATATCATCTTTCTCTCTCTCTCTCTCTCTCTCTCTCTCTCTCTCTCTCTCTCTCTCTCTCTCACACACACACACACACACACACTTTCAACCTTGAAAAGTACTTTGTTTTGAAACTGTCTAAATGCATTTCATCATTTAATGTTTTATATCTGTGTTTATATCTTATCCTCTCTCCTAGATTGTAAGTTCAATGAATGGAAATTATAATTAAACTTTGTATCTCCTCCTTTTCCCCTATCCATTAAAACCCAGCATCGTATTTTAAAACCCATAACTAATCGATTTTTTGCTTCAGGGGAAAGTCATTGAAATGCCTTCAATTAAATGTTTTAAGATAAATTAATTTGAAGGAGGACATGAAATATCATCTGTTAAGAAGCAGAGGGAAATAGATACTCCCGGAGATAGACCTTTTGAGTGAAAATACTGAAACAGGATAGGGCAGACTGAGGAAGAACCCATCTGGTATGTAGTTTTGTGGTGAAGGAAGCAATATGTCTGCTTTTTATTTTTCCTAATAATTCTTGCTAACTAGGTATTGTCAGTTGCCCCTACTCTGCTGAAACTCTGCTGCCCCTACTCTGCTGAAACTCTGCTGCCCCTACTCTGCTGAAAGTAAGAATCATCAGTGATCTCCATATGTTTATGCCCTGAAAGGTAAACCTTGGTTGCCCAATCTAAATTGTGCAAAGTAGAAACTTAATAACTGTTTTCAGAATTAAGAAAGAAAAGATTGTATCTGTGATAGGAACCTAATGACAACAGAGATGTCAAAAAATGTTCTTTTAACTCTGAATCTGGCATTGCCTACTTGTGCTGATGGAGAAAAGTACAGAAGCCCTACATACCTTTTTCTTCCCAATGAATTTTCACATCCTCAACCACTTTCCTCAAGGAATTGATGAGTAGATTGATGCCTGAGTTATGGATTTCAAATTTCATAAAAACCTCTAGAGGATGCAAAGTGTTTTTGGCTTTGGGAGCAGGCCTGGTTTCTAGATGGTGAATTTTAGCTTCAAAAGACTGAAAAGAAGTGAAAAACTGTTGAGAAATTCTCATAGTTGAAAATAATAATTCATTTAATAAATAGGCTTTTACATTATAGTAGGAAGGCTTTTTTAACTATCCATTCATGTAAAGTTTGAAAGAACTCAGGTTTTCCTGCAGTTCCCACTCCTACCCAGCCTCTCACCAAGATTCTTACATTTGCATTTTAAAATAAAATAGAATTATCAGAAACAGTTTAAATCCTCTTCCCTTCTATCTGAAAAAGGGTTACTATTCTCTTCCTTCCTCGAGCTAACTTTATGAAAAAGTGAATGGAGAGTCACCGTGCATCCTATAGGATGCCATCAGCACTTCTCCATTGACCTCTTTCACCTCCAAGCACTTTAGTAAGTAGTGACACCAAAACTCCATGGTCCATTCCCATGGACCAGAACTCTGCTGAATCTCTTTCATGGTGAAAGTGCTCCACCTGAATATAAATGAAGAAGGAAAAATTCTAAGGTAGCTAGTTTCAGACAGTTTCTCTGGAAGAGAACTCTATTTCCCAATTGGAGGGAGAGGTGCATTTTCTTTATTTTCTACTTCTCTTCTCCCAAAACATTCAAGAATAATCATGGGATCCAGTAAAGGAGCTTCCTCTGTTCCTGAATTCCAATAGGAAGGGCCATAATTATGGGATAGAAAGCATATCCCTACTGGAAATCTCATCTGAAAGAAATTCATTCCCCAAAATGACCAGACCATTCCAGACAAGCATTATTCCCTGCCTCTTGAACACTTGAAAAATATCTTGGTTTTTGTGGTAACATTAGACCAAGATGTCTAAAGAAAGAAATGAAGGAGCAAAAATGTCAAGGTAGTGAATGAAAAATCTTGTGATTGATAGCAGAGGTGAGAGGGGAAAGAGACTATATATTTGAGAAAGGATAGGCAAAGGAAGTTAAAGGATAATAATTCTGATTTGCTGATGAAGAATAATGGAAATTAGAAGGAATTCAAGAGGAGGGTAAAATAAGATTCCAAGAGTTTAATACTCTTCAAGGTCTCTGCTAATTAGTGCTTTTCTACAACCCATATAAGGCCCCCCCCCTTGGACAAATTTCAGTGAGGATTTTTGTAGTCCCTCTAGGTGAAAATAAGCAATACCTCAAAGACTTGGGCAATCCTTGATAAACTGGTCTTCCCAAGGGAGAACAATACAGTCATCTCTGTTTTGCCTTCTTTTCCCTCCCATTTTTCAGCCTGGGGATGGGAACAGGGGCTGCCAGACTCCTTCTCCATGCTGCCCTTCTGTCCTTCACTGCCACTCCTGGATGGTAAGGGAGAAGAATCAGAATGGGAAACTTCAGTCTTCATAGAACTGTGACACTTCAGACTTTATCCAATAGACCCAGAAGATGATCTAAGAGAAGCGAATCTGATGAAAATAGAAGCTTTTCCAGCTTCCTTGCCTCAGCTTGTTTGGATTGGCTGGGCCCAGCCCTGGTGGGAAGCCAGAAGGTGAGGTCTGTCCTTGGTGCTGAAAGGGAACTGGTAGTGGAGAACAGAATTTATAAGGAGCTACCCCCCACCCCAACCTACCCAGAGCCAAGCTGCAGAGGGAGGGAGGGTCAGAGCTCCACTGCTTTGATCTGAAACTTTCTTTTCGTGTTTGTCCCTGTTCATCACCTCCCTTTGAGATCTCTGGGCTCTCCAACTTAAAAGAGATAGGTAATTTGGACTGGTCCTCCCAGCCCCAATTAGCATTTCTTCGATCCTCCCCCAAATCTTGTTCCTTTTAAATACATGAAATAAAACAGATTGATGTATTTAAACACATAAAAGTGATGTAATCATTATAATAGGAATCATTTAGCACAGAAATACAGTTGTCAGAATATTAAAAATATATTTTGCAGAACTCAAATTAACATTTTCTAAAAAGAAGACTGTTGAATTATTTCAATGGATTACTGGATTTGGTGTAATACAAATCAATTCAACAATCAATTGCTGAATGGATACTACATATCAGATGCTATGCTAGGTGGAAAAAGATAAAAAGAATACGATGTTCAACATCAATTTTGATCTGGAAGGAAGTCTCATCTAGTCTACTATCCCCGCTTCTTTTCCAGATTAGCAAACTGAGTCATGTGGAGTTTAAGTAATTTGTTCATGGTCAAACAGGTAAGCAGGTAGAGACAGTATTCAAAACATTAAAAGATGTCTTTTTGATTTCTCTCCAGACCCAGCCACAAGCTGCATTAGCCATTGCCATTTTAGTATAATCTCATCTCACTCGCAAAGCAGGGTCATTCTCCACTGCAAACTGTCTTTGTAGCCAGGAGACAGAAGGAGTTGATTTTATTTGACCTACAAATGAAGCTTCATCTCATAATATGTGATGCTAATGAATGAGGAGGGGGAAGCTCATGACAACTACTCTTTAGTTAATATGAAACATCAGTGAAATGAACTTTATTGTCATTATTGTTCATTCATTTTTAGTAATATCCAACACTTCATGTCCCAATTTGGGATTCTCTTGGCAAAGATATTGGGGTGATTTGCCTTTTCTACATTTTAAAAATAAATGGGTACATTTATCCAAATATGAGAGCTAAATTTTACATAGTACTTTTAAGGTTTTCAGAGTATTTATGCATATTATCATTTTTGATCCTCATAACAATCTTATGAGATTGGTGTCATTATCCCCATTTTACATATGACGAAACTGAGGGTGAGGAAGGTTAAATGATTTATTTTGGGTAAAACAGTTAGTGACTTTGTGAGAAAGGGATTAGAACTCATATTTTCCTGACTCAAAGTCTACCATTCTGTCCACCACAGTCTTAACTGCATTAGAAGTTGATATTTCTATATTATGATAACATTTAGATTACATACAGCACAGGCAGAACACTGGCAGTCTTAGATGAGAAAATACAAATTTCAAATCAACCCCAGGAACATTTATTAAAAGACAACTATGTGCCAGTCCTTTCACTAGGAAGATTTGTTATTCAGTTGTGTTCAAATTTATTTTACCCCCCCATGGACTTTGTTCATGGGTTTTTCTTTTCTGTTGTTGTTATAATTAGTTTATTTGTTGGTTCTTTAGAGTTTATTTTTTGTTGTTTGCAAGCAACTTTATAATTTTTTGCTTTATTTTTTAATTTTTCAGTTTTTTTCCATGTTAACATGATTAATTTTCTTTTCCTCCCCTCTTCCCTCTCTGTTCCTGGAAATGACAAGCAATTCCAGTGGGTCATACAAGTGTTATTATCCCTTGATACCTATTTCTGAATTATTCATTTTTGCAATAATCTTTTAAAACCCCAACCCCAAATCATATACCCATATAAACAAATGATAAGTCATATGTTTTTCTTCTGTGTTTCTACTTCCACAGTTCTATCTTTCAATATGGATAGTGTTCTTTCTCATAAATCCCTCTGGATTGTCCTGGATCATTGCACTGTTGCTATGAGCAAAGTCCATTACACTGGATAATTCCACAATGTTGTACTTGTCTGTGAACAATGTTCTCTTGGTTCTGCTCATTTCACTCCACATTAGTTCTCCATGGAGTTTTCTTGACAAAGATACTGGAGTGGTTTGTCATTTCCTCCTCTAGACTGTCAACATTTAATAGATGAGGAGGACTTCCGGTCAAGATGGCGGTGTAGAAGCAGCGAAAGTTCAGACCTCCGAAACCCTTCCCTACCAATCACAAACAAAGTGCTCCTAGGCCACCGAAATTCAAGCTGAACAACAGGATAGACCTGGGGAAACCTCCTCCTGGACCTGGATCAAAAGGTACCGCACCCCAAAAGCCAGAACCGTAGATCACTCAGATCTAAGGGGTAGACAGAAAGAAGGTCCCAGGACCCATCCCCCCCAACCCAGAGTGCTGAGCCCAAGGCAGCAGCGGGAACCTCAGGGCTCTGAGGACTCACCTTGAAAGCAACCCGAGCCAGTCTCCGGAGCGCCCAACACAGACAGCAGGGAAGCATAGAGAGAAGGGGGAAGCCTGTGGCCTCCTGGCTGGGTTCTTCCCTCTGGGTCTCGGGGGAGGACCCAGCTTCGGGGCACCAGCTGAGCCCAATCCCATCGGGAGCCCTCAGAGCTACTGAAAGGACAGAGGGCTCAGGGCTGGCAAAGGGGTGGCTCCGAAGAGCCTACCTTGAAAGTAACCCGGGCCAGTTTCTGGGCACTCAACACAGACTGAGGAAGAGGAGGTTGCTGCTTTTCTCTTTCTTCCTTTTTTTGGCTCCGGGATCATTCGGCCCACACTACCTGAACCTAATCCCATCAGGAGCCATCAGAGTCCAGGCAAGCCACTACCCCTCCCCCCTTAGAGAGCAAGGTCTTCTGAAAGAACCAGTTGAACCTAATCCCATCAGGAGCCCTTAGAGCTGCTGAGAGGACGGAGAACTCAGGGCTGGCAAGGGGGGTGCTCCAGGGAGCTTGCCTTGAAAGTAACCCGGGCCAGTCTCTGGGCACTCAACACAGACTGTGGAAGAGGAGGTGGCTGCTTTGTTTTTTTTTCCCTTCCCTTTTTTGGCTCTGGGATCTTTCAGCCCACACCACCTGAACCTAATCTCATCAGGAGCCCTCAGAGTCCAGGCAAGCCACAACCCCTCCCCCCTTAGAGAGCTGGGTCTTCTGAAAAAACAGAAACCTAGAGGCGAAGTCAAGATGGCAGCCTAGAAGGAGCATAGACCTGGCAGCCTGGCCAGAGCTTTAGAGATCCTCCATATCTGCTCCAGCCGTCCAGGAAGTTTAAAACTCAGAATAAACCCATCCCAAATAAGCTGAACTCAATCCCATCAAAAGTCTCCAGAACATAGGGAAGCCCAGGCTCCCCATCCATCCTCACTGACTGCTGAACTTTAAGCCAATCAAAAGCCTCCAGAGGACAGGAAAGCTCAAACCCCCAACAACCCTCCCTCAGAGATTACACCAAGAGATCCTCTGTTAAAGCTCCAAGAGGGGAGACAGATAGAAGTCCCTAAAAAACAAAAAAATGAGAGGAACAAGAGTGCAGACAAATACAGGGAGGAAAGAAGGGGTGAATTTGAACAAACAACAGAAACAGAAGAAAGAAACTACAATAGACAGCTACTACTCACCAAATGGAACAGAGGGGGAGAGATCAGCAAACGATAAACCAGAAATCCCAGCGAATTGGATACAGGCTGTGGAAGAACTCAAAACCCAGCTAAGAGAGGCTGAAGACAATTGGGAAAAGAACTTAAAAATTAAGATAAGTCATCTGGAAACAGAGGCACTTGAACTAAAACAAGAAAATAGTGTCCTGAAAGCCAAAATCATCCAGCTGGAAAATGAGGCAAAGGAGATGAAAGATGAAGCAAAGGAGATGAAAGACGAGATAAAGAGGATGAAAGACAGTCTTCAAAGAAACTCAGACCAGAAGGAAAAAGACGACCAAAAAGCCAAAGATGAAATCCAATCTTTAAGAACCCGAGTAAAACAACTAGAATCAAGTGACCTCACAAGGCAGCAGGACACTATAAGACAAAACAAAAAGAATGAAAAAATTGAGGAAAATGTGAAGCATCTCATTCACAAAACAGACGATTTAGAAAATCGTTCAAGAAGAGACAATTTAAGAATAATTGGACTACCAGAAGACCACGACAAAAGAAAAAGCCTGGACATAATACTAGAGGAAATTATCCAGGAAAACTGTCCCGAAATCCTAGAACAAGAGGGGAAAGTGGAGATTGAAAGAATCCACAGATCACCCCCTGTTTTTAATCCCCAACTGACAACACCAAGAAATGTTATAGCCAAATTCAAAAACAATCAGATAAAAGAACAGGTATTACAAGCTGCCAAAAAGAAACCATTCAGATACCATGGAAACATGGTGAGGATAACACAGGATCTGTCTGCATCCACACTGAAGGACCGAAAGGCATGGAATATGATATTCCGGAAAGCAAGGGAACTAGGCCTACAGCCAAGAATAAAATACCCATCAAAACTGACTATATTCTTACAGGGGAAAGTATGGTCATTTAACACAACAGAGGAATTCCAAGCATTCATAAATAAAAGACCAGACCTGAACAGAAAATTCGAAGTCCAACCACAGAATTCAAGAGAATCATCAAATGGTAATTAAAAAAGAGGGGAAAAACAACAATAACAACAAAGGTTTTTTTTAAGAGACTCAATAAGTTAAAATGATATGTATCCCTATAAGAAAAGAGGTCATTGGCAACTCTTAAAAACTGTTGCTATCACCTAAGCAGCTAGAAGAACTACACTCAGAGGGAACAGTGACAAACTGTATAGGATGAAAGGACAAGACATAAATAGGTATATAGAGATATGCATGCATAAATACATATACATGTGTATGTATATATATATATATATACATGACTAAAGCTAAAAAAGAAAAGAGGTTATGACTAAAAGAAACGGGAAAAGAAACAAATGGGGGTAAATTTATATGTCACAAAGAAGCTCATGGCGGGAGGGGGGAGAACATCGATACACTGGAAGGGTAAAGAGGTCGGAGATAGGAAATATTCAACTCTTACGTACTTTGAAACTGACCCAAAGAGGGAAGAACAATCCAATCCATTGGGGAAGAGAATAGATTTGCGCCCTATAGAGGAGTAGAAGGGTAAAAAACAGACTGGTGGGGAGGGAAGCAGTACAAGGGAGGGAGAGGGTGGGGGGGGGAATTTTTAAAAAGACTACAGGGGAAAATAAGGGAGGGAATTAGAAGGGAGGGGGGTAGAAAGGGAAATACAAGGGGGACTGATTTAAAGTAAATCACTGGACTAAAAGGTAGAGCTGAAGAAGAAAGGTTAGAATTAGGGAAGGATATCAAAATGCCAGGGAGTCCACAAGTGACAGTCATAACATTGAACGTGAATGGGATGAACTCACCCATAAAATGTAAACAAATAGAAGAATGGATTAGAATCCAAAACCCTACCATATGTTGTCTCCAAGAAACACACATGAGGCGGGTAGACACCCACAAGGTCAGAATTAAAGGATGGAGTAAGACCTTCTGGGCCTCAAGTGACAGAAAGAAGGCAGGAGTGGCAATCATGATATCTGATAAAGCCAAAGCAAAAATAGACCTGATCAAAAGGGATAGGGAAGGTTATTATATTTTGTTAAAAGGGACTTTAGATAATGAGGAAATATCACTAATCATCATATATGCACCAAATAATATAGCACCCAAATTTCTAATGGAGAAACTAGGAGAATTGAAGGAAGAAATAGACAGTAATACCATATTAGTGGGAGACTTGAACCAACCATTATCAAATTTAGATAAATCAAATCAAAAAATAAATAAGAAAGAGGTAAAAGAAGTGAACGAAATCTTAGAAAAATTAGAATTAATAGACATATGGAGAAAAATAAATAGGGATAAAAAGGAATACACCTTCTTCTCAGCACCACATGGCACATTCACAAAGATTGACCATACATTAGGTCACAGAAACATGGCACACAAATGCAGAAAAGCAGAAATAATAAATGCAGCCTTTTCAGACCACAAGGCAATAAAAATAACGATCAGTAATGGTACATGGAAAACCAAATCAAAAACTAATTGGAAACTAAACAATATGATACTCCAAAATCGTTTAGTTAGAGAAGAAATCATAGAAACAATTAATAATTTCATCGAGGAAAATGACAATGGCGAAACATCCTTTCAAACCTTTTGGGATGCAGCCAAAGCAGTAATCAGAGGTAAATTCATATCCCTGAGTGCATATATTAACAAACAAGGGAGAGCAGAGATCAATCAATTGGAAATGCAAATAAAAAAACTCGAAAGTGACCAAATTAAAAACCCCTAGCAGAAAACCAAACTAGAAATCCTAAAAATTAAGGGAGAAATTAATAAAATTGAAAGTGATAGAACCATTGATTTAATAAATAAGACAAGAAGCTGGTACTTTGAAAAAACAAACAAAATAGACAAAGTACTGGTCAATCTAATTAAAAAAAGGAAGGAAGAAAAGCAAATTAACAGCATCAAAGATGAAAAGGGGGACATCACCTCTGAGGAAGAGGAAATTAAGGCAATCATTAGAAATTACTTTGCCCAATTATATGGCAATAAATATACCAATTTAAGTGATATGGATGAATATATACAAAAATACAAACTGCCTAGACTAACAGAAGAGGAAATAGAATTCTTAAATAATCCCATATCAGAAAATGAAATCCACCAAGCCATCAAAGAACTTCCTAAGAAAAAATCCCCAGGGCCTGATGGATTCACCAGTGAATTCTATCAAACATTCAGAGAACAGTTAATCCCAATACTATACAAACTATTTGACATAATAAGCAAAGAGGGAGTTCTACCAAACTCCTTTTATGACACAAACATGGTACTGATTCCAAAACCAGGCAGGTCAAAAACAGAGAAAGAAAACTATAGGCCAATCTCCCTAATGAATATAGATGCAAAAATCTTAAATAGGATACTAGCAAAAAGACTTCAGCAAGTGATCAGAAGGGTCATCCACCATGATCAAGTAGGATTTATACCAGGGATGCAGGGCTGGTTCAATATTAGGAAAACCATCCACATAATTGACCACATTAACAAGCAAACCAACAAGAACCACATGATTATCTCAATAGATGCAGAAAAAGCCTTTGATAAAATACAACACCCATTCCTATTAAAAACACTAGAAAGCATAGGAATAGAAGGGTCATTCCTAAAAATAATAAACAGTATATATCTAAAACCATCAGCTAATATCATTATCAGCTAATAACACTAATGAGGGGGGCCTAGCAGTCCCAGACCTCAAACTATATTACAAAGCAGCAGTCATCAAAACAATTTGGTACTGGCTAAGAGACAGAAAGGAGGATCAGTGGAATAGACTGGGGGAAAGCGACCTCAGCCAGATAGTATACGATAAACCCAAAGATCCCAGGTCTTGGGACAAAAATTCACTATTTGATAAGAACTGCTGGGAAAATTGGAAGACAGTGTGGGAGAGATTAGGAATAGATCAACACCTCACACCCTACACCAAGATAAATTCAAAATGGGTGAAAGACTTAAACATAAAGAAGGAAACCATAAGTAAATTGGGTAAACACAGAATAGTATACATGTCAGACCTTTGGGAAGGGAAAGACTTTAAAACCAAGCAAGACATAGAGAGAATCACAAAATGTAAAATAAATAATTTCGACTACATCAAATTAAAAGGCTTTTGTACAAACAAAAGCAATGTAACTAAAATCAGAAGGAAAACAACAAGTTGGGAAAAAATCTTCATAAAAACCTCTGACAAAGGTTTAATTACTCAAATTTATAAAGAGCTAAATCAATTGTACAAAAAATCAAGCCATTCCCCAATTGATAAATGGGCAAGGGACATGGATAGACAGTTTTCAGATAAAGAAATCAAAACTATTAATAAGCACATGAAGAAGTGCTCCACATCTCTTATAATCAGAGAGATGCAAATCAAAACAACTCTGAGGTATCACCTCACACCTAGCAGATTGGCTAACATGACAGTTATGGAAAGTAATGAATGCTGGAGGGGATGTGGCAAAGTAGGGACATTAATTCATTGCTGGTGGAGTTGTGAACTGATCCAGCCATTCTGGAGGGCAATTTGGAACTATGCACAAAGGGCGATAAAAGAATGTCTACCCTTTGATCCAGCCATAGCACTGCTGGGTTTGTACCCCAAAGAGATAATGGACAAAAAGACATGTACAAAAATATTCATAGCTGCGCTCTTTGTGGTGGCCAAAAATTGGAAAATGAGGGGATGCCCATCAATTGGGGAATGGCTGAACAAATTGTGGTATATGTTGGTGATGGAGTACTATTGTGCTCAAAGGAATAATAAAGTGGAGGATTTCCATGTGAACTGGAACAACCTCCAGGAAGTGATGCAGAGCGAGAGGAGCAGATCCAGGAGAACATTGTACACAGAGACAAACACACTGTGGTATCATCGAACGTAATGGACTTCTCCATTAGTGGTGGTGTAATGTCCCTGCACAATCTGCAGGGATCAAGGAGAAAAAAACACTATCCAAAAGCAGAGGACAAACTGAGGGAATAGAAACACCGAGGAAAAGCAACTGCCTGACTACAATGGCTGAGGGGACATGACAGAGGAAAGACTCGGAGCGAACACTCTGATGCAAATACTAACAACATGGCAATGGGTTCAAGTCAAGAACACATATGATACCAGTGGAATCACGCGTCGGCCACGGGGGGTGGGAGGGAGGAAAAGAAAATGATCTTTGTCTTTAATGAAAAATGCATGGAAATGAACAAATAAAATTAAAAAAAAAACAACATTTAATAGATGAAGAACTGAGGCAAAATTGGATTAAGTGACTTGCTCAGGGTCACACATCTAGTAAGTATTTAAGACTGAATTTGAACTCAGATCTTTTTTATTCCAGACCCAGCCCTCTATCCACTGCACCAACTAACTTCCCCTAGATGAAAAGGAGATACAAAGACAAAAACCCAATAGCTCTTACCCTTTGTGTACTTACATTATATTGGTTTTAGAATTATAGATTTAGAGTTACAAGTTACCTCAGAGACTTTAGTTCAACCTCCTTCTTTTACAGGGGAGTCCAGGAAACACAAAGAGACTTGCCTAAGGTCACAAAGATAGTGAGAAACAGAAGAGCTGGGATTAAACCCAGGTCTTCTGACTTCAAATCCAGAACTCTTTCTACCTTAATAACACTGCCTCCCTGAGCAGATCTTTAAATTCTAAAGTTTATTAAGGTCATTACATTCAACTCACCCTTTCATATTTTCCCTTGACTTTCCCTTGTCTCATTTTCTGAAATATCCTTGATTTCTTTCCTTTTTTAAACTTTGTCATATCAGGTGAAATGTCAGACCCAATAACTCAGGGGGATGTTTGAACCTGTCAATTTACAAATGATCTCTTTACTGCTGAGAATTTACAGCAACTTTTGTTCCTAATTCCCACCACTGCTAACCTTTTCCTTCCTCCAGGGATTAGTTTTGTGGATGGTGAATGTGCTGTCCAATGTTCTGAGAGTTTTGCAGGCCAAATAGATACCTGCAGAAGCAATCATTCAATCAAATTTGCAAAATTGTTTCCTTCCCAGCCCCACTAAGCCTCCCTCCAGTGTTCCCCAGTAAGGCTCCACTCATTAAAAAGGATTCCAATCTCTCCTTTTGTCTCCTTTCTTCCCACTGAGCAGAGGAACCCATTATATTAGTAATCTTTGGACATTAAAATTGATTCTCTCTGTTTCTAGACTCATGGTGATCTCTGGAGCCAAGGAGGTGATAATGGAATCAAATGGATTTTGCTTCCCTAGTGAGAAACTGAATCCCGTTTTCCATGAATCAATGTGCTTTTTGACAAATTATAAATAAAGTGTGGAAAACCATTCAGAGTGGAACTCAGAGATTTATAATTCAGTTACTTAGAACTCCGAGATGCCTCCATCATAGCCCTATACAAGAACAAAGGCTCAGAAGCAGTCTGTGACAACTACAGAGGCATCTTACTACTCTCCACTGCTGGAAAGATCCTCGCCCGTGTTATACTCAACAGACTCCTGTCATCTGTTTCAGAGCAGAGCCTGCCTGAATCACAATGTGGCTTCTGACCAGATCGCAGCACCATCGACATGGTCTTCACGGTGAGGCAAATGCAGGAAAAATGCCTTGAGCAGAACCTGAGTCTCTACATTGTCTTCATAGACCTGACAAAGGCGTTCGACACAGTCAACAGGGACGCATTGTGGGTGATCCTTAGCAAGCTCGGTTGCCCAGCAAAATTTGTCAAACTGATCCAACTCTTTCATGTCGACATGACAGGGGAAGTCCTATCTGGTGGAGAGACTTCCGATCGCTTCAACATCTCCAATGGTGTGAAAAAAGGCTGTGTCCTCGCTCCAGTACTATTCAACCTATTTTTCACCCAAGTATTTACGACATGCTGTGATGGATCTAGACCTGGGCGTCTACATCAAATACCAACTGGATGGCTCACTATTTGACCTTTGCCACCTGACTGCAAAAACAAAGACAACAGAGAGACTCATCCTGGAAGCTCTCTTCGCAGATGACTGTGCTCTCATGGCCCACCAAGAAAATCATCTCCAAACCATTGTGGACAGGTTCTCCACCGCAACAAAACTGTTTGGCCTGACTATCAGCCTCAGCAAAACAGAGGTGCTGTTCCAACCTGCACCAGGGAGGCCAACGAACCAGCCGTGCATTACAATCGATGGCACACAGCTTTCTAACATCAACACTTTCAAGTACCTGGGCAGCACCATCGCCAACGACGGGTCCCTAGACCACGAGATTAATGCCAGGATCCAAAAGGCCAGCCAGGCACTCGGGCGGCTGCACTCCAAAGTCCTCCAACACAGAGGTGTAAGCACTGCGACCTGTACAGTTGCGAGACATGGACATTGTACCAGAAGCACATGAAACAGCTGGAGCAATTCCACCAACGCTCCCCCCGGTCAATCATGAGGATCCGATGGCAGGACCGAATCACCAACCAGGAAGTCCTCGACAGAGCCAACTCCACCAGCATCGAAGTCATGGTCCTCAAAACCCAGCTATGATGGTCTGGACTCGTCATCCGCATGGACCCACTGCGAATACCAAGACAGGTATTCTATGGTGAACTGTCAGCTGGACTCAGGAAACAAGGCCGACCAAAGAAAAGATTCAAGGATCAGCTAAAGTCCAACTTGAAGTGGGCTGGCATGACACCAAAGCAACTAGAACTTGCTGCCTCTGACAGAAGCAGCTGGCGAACCCACATTAACCATGCCGCCACCACCTTTGAAGATGAGCGACGTCGACGTCTTGCTGCTGCGTGTGAATGCCGACACCAGGCCACAACCGCACCTCCCGTAACAACTGGCGTCCCAGGCTCCATGTGCCACAAACTCTGCGCCTCAGCCTTTGGACTCCAAAGCCACATGAGGGTACACCATAGATGAAACTGCACAAAGACAATAGTCATTCTCCATCACCGAGAGACTACTATATATATATATATACTTAGAGCAGGTCTTAGACATACAAAATGGGTATCAATAGAGAAGGGCAGGTGTTCTAGGAACATTTCAGAGAGACCAACAGGACATGGAGAGGGTAGAACTGATTTTCCACAGCTCTCTGTTTAGCCATTAAGATTGAAATGAGGAGAAAGTGACAATGTAATTGAACACCCATAAGGTTAGAGTGACCAAAGATGTCAGAGGAATTGGATCCAAGTTCCTGCCTTTTCTCCTTACTGCTTTAATCACTTCCCCTCTGAGTCTCAGAAAGTTGGACTAGATGACCTCTAAGGTATCTTGCAGTTGCAATTCTGGAATCCTAAACTATGATAGATTCAAGGAAGGCTTCATTTCCTTCTGCTTTAATTTGTTTCTAGAAAAAAAAAATTAATCCACCTCATTCAAACATCTTCCTGGTTGATGATGAAAAGATAAACCAATTCTAAATTTAAATTAATTTAAATGAATCTCTCCTTTTCTTAGAGTCTGCCACCACTTTTACTAGCAACACCTTTCCTTGGATTTACCTGCAATGCAAGTTCATTTCTTATCATTCTATTAATTATGCAATTGAGCCCGTGGGGAAATAAAACTCATCATACTGCACTAACCTTCTTCCAGTGACTGACATAATGCCTGCTCCATAGCAAGAAGTTAACAAATGCTTGTTTACTGTTTATTGATTCAAGATAATGTATGCAATCCCTGGAGTAAGGAAAAATAATGATTTCATCCAAAGAACTTGAAGCACTCCCTACAATTCATATCACATCATTTGTGTATGCATCTTTGTAAATTTTTGTATGTATTAATTTTAATAAATTTAATAATCAGATTGATAGAAATTATTTCAAATGAAATTATATCCATAATTACACATGCACTACATATTCCCATTTATAGCCTGTGATTTTTTCCAGAGCTACTATAAATAAAGAGGCTATGCCCTAAGACTAGGAAAAATAAGGTCTATGTTATCTATGGAAGAGATTTAAAAATGCCTCCCAAAACTTATGGGTTTTTAGTCATATGCAGAGCCCAAAGTGAGTGAAATCACTTTATGATGACCCTGGATAAATATATGTATGTATACAGACATACATAAGCTCTCCCTATGTGTTATACATATTCTTTCAACAGTGTCCATTCTGTTTACATATTCTCTTTTGACTAGATTGACTCTGGGAAGGGAGTTCCTCATGAGGAACTTTCTCTATCAGGGTAATTTTCTGGAACTTACATTCTTAGGGAGCTTCCTGGGGCACTTGTGGGTTAAGTGATTGGTACAGAATTGCTCAACCAAGGTGTCAGAAGAATTAAACCCAAGTCTTCTTGAATCCAAGACAACTTTCTATCCACCATTAAGCCATCCTATTTCTCATGTATATATTGTTCAATTTTTTTTCACTTGTGTCCAGTTCTTCATGATCCCATCTAGGGTTTTCTTGGCAAAAATTTTGCAGTGGTTTGTCATTTCCTTCTCCAGTTCATTTTACAGATGAGGAAACTGAGCCAAATAGGTTTAAGAGACTTGCCCAGAGTCACACAACAAGTATCTAAGGCCAAATTTGAACTCATAAAGATGAGTCCTTCTGACTCAAGACCAGATGCTCTTATCTATTGCACTACCATGTACCACACAGCACATGATACATACTAACATACATATATATATACTCATAAACATATATAATATGTATAAAGTAAATATAAAATTCACTTATCTTTCCCTTACAAAGGACATTTTCCTATGGTTTTTTTATTTCTGTTAGTCTCTTTGCTGTTTTTTCATCATTCAGATGTTTAGTGTCCTTTTAGGGATGTTTGTCAACCTGATCCACTTTGGTCATGCTCTAGACACTCTCTTTCTGTTACCCATATTGGGGAGTTAGTCTGAAGCTACTTCTGTCAACCTTCCATTGCTCTATATGCTATAGGAGATGGAATTTGTAGATGACTTTATATATCAAAATGGGGCAAACAAGCAGTCTCACTTTTTTTAAACTCTTATTTTTTGCCTTAGTATCAGTTCAAAAACAGAAGAGCAGTAAGGGCTAGGTAATTGGGGTTACGGATCATATATCTAGGAAGTGACTAAGGCCAAACAAATAGTTTTTAATTTAAGATTTAACTTCAATTATTTTTTAAAATATTTTAAAATGTTAAATTCTTGCTATTGGGAGGCAGCTAGGTGCCTCAGTGGATGAAGAGTCAGGCCTGGAGATGGGAAGTTCTGGATTCAAATCTAGCCTCAGAATCTTTTTAGCTATGTGATCCTGGGCAAGTCACTTAACCTCCATTGCCTAGCCCTTGCTGCTTTTCTTCTTTGGAACCAAGATACAACATTGATTCTAAGATAGAAGGCGAGGTTTTTTTTAAATTCTTGCTATTGCAGAGACCCCTTTGTGGACCTGTCCACTAGATCTATATGCAACAGTTGCTCAACCAGATAAGATATACAACACCTACTGTTACTGGTAAAATATGCAACATCTGCTCAGACAAATAGTGCCCATTGCCTGAACCCTGCTGACCACCAGCATTTACTGAGTTGCAGCAATAGATAAGGTGACCCATATGACCCATTGAGTTACATTCCTAAGAGGAACTGCTGCATATGGCTCAATTAAATTTTGAGATTGAACTCATGAGCTTTGAAATTTCCCGTGGCTGATTCTGAGGGTCCTTTGCCTACGTTTTCTTTTGCTGCAAGAAGCAGGCTCCCCCTTATTTAATTTTCCCCTCCCACCATAATTTTCAATAAGACTTATTTTTACTAGTTCTTTATGGCATTCTTGGTTCTGGTGCTCCCATGATTTGCATTCGGGACTTCCAGGCATAACAGGTATTGATGCACTTGTCAAGGATAAGGAGGTGGGTAGTGGCAATGGGGTACTATAGGTATCAAATGCAGTCATTGTTTGCATCTCTTTTTAAAATATTTTTCTCTGTTAAAGAAGTGTTGAGTATGTGTGTTGGGTAGAGGTAATAGTGATAAATGACTATGGTTTTTTAAAAATAAAATAAAATTTGAAAATTACTTTTAAAAAAGCCATTCCCAATGGTTATAAGGGACACAAAGAAAAGAAGCCAGTTCTTTTTGATATCTTTTCTCTTGAAAATAGTTTATTTGCAAAACACAACCTTTGTGCTTTGAGATGAGTGTTTTTTTTTCAACCAGGATGAATTACAGACATCAAAAAATTACAGTTTAAATTCCTTGATCAGCAATAAATGCTACTGTCATACAGATAGAAATCTTTGTCATTTCATACATTTTTGTTATAAAATTATTATCAAGCATCCAGAAAATGATTGCTACTATTGCTCAAAGAACATCCATTGAAGACATTGTAACCAAATCAAATTTCATACAGTGAGGAAGAAGTGGCGACCATTTAAAAGACATTCATAAAATTTGGATGAGGTTATCTGCTCCAATGGAATTATCATTGACCTTGAAGTCAGAAGACCTGGGTTCAAATATTGCACTCATGTCTACTCTGCTTTGATTTGGGGCAAATCACTTAATGGTACTTTAGCCTCCTCTTCCTTATCTGTAAAAATTAGGGGGTTGGATTTGATGGCTTCGGAAATCCCCCTGAATCTATGTTCCTATGATCTATCTGCCAAAACTAGAACCTTTCACCCCATCAACATGGGTATTCTTTTCAATGATATAAATTACAAATTAAAAATTAAAAGAAAACATTCCATTCAGAGTGTAATTTTTAAAATAAAAAATAAGTGTCTAAAAGACTAATACTTCATTTCAGTTACCAAATAATATATTAAATGAAAGGCTAAAATTCATTTATCAATGAAATGATATAGAACAAAAAAATGAAGATTCAGTTACAAAACACAGCTAACTGAAGCTTAAAGTCCATAATAATCATGACTGATATTTCTATAAATATAATCATTAGAACCCCATAACAACTTTCCCACATGGGTCTTACAAATATTGTTCTCTCTATATAGATAAAAAAATATGAGTTTCATAAATATTCATAGATTTTTCCAGGATCATACAGTATCAGAGGTAGGATTCAAACTCAAGTTCACCTGTCTCGAAGTCCAGCCCCTTCCGATTGCACTGAAAAGGCATTGATTCCCAATGTACTTATATGGTCTTGATTAAGTACTGAAAAAATGTTGTAAAAAGGACTCATGCATCTAATGAAGGAATGGAAGGAATTAACTCTCAGATCCTTTCTAGCACTGAAAGTTGGAAGATAAATTTAGGAAATTATATGTTTAGGAGATAAACTTAAATTTCGCCTCTAGAACCAATGCCAGGTTCACAAGTCTACACAAAAAGAGTGAAGGGAAATGGGAAAATGGGTAGGAGCACGGACATCTCACTTCTATATAGGATATAATGATATTTAATAAAGGCAATTGTAGGCTAAAGAGTTCTGAGTCACTTTAGGCTCTATCAGTATGATGAAAGCAACTGTTTGCTGATCTGTGTACATGTTTGAATCAAGACTTTTTATGTGAAATAGAACCAAACCATTACAATATTGAGCAAAGGTGAAACTATGCCTTGGCTGCCACCACTAGGGAAATCAGACAGGGGGAAAAAGCCCAGCTGCTTTATCTCACACCCATTACAAGTCATAATTCGTCTAGGACAAAATTACATTTAACTTAAACCAGAAGTGTCCTAAGAATGTTGATTTCTTGTAGGAAAATCATACTAGATGACGTTAAGGTCTCACTATTTTCCAGAGGAGAATAGATGATAGGACAACAAAATGAGAGTGAGGCTATTTCAGGGTACTCTATGTAATATCATTTATTGAATGTATCTTCATTGTCTTCTGGAGTAAAGGAAGCATGATTTTGAAATGTGGTTTATTCAAGTAGGAAAATGTACCAGTTAGAATTTAATGCAGAGCCAGGAAGTTTGATTCTCATGGATATATTCATATGCATATTCATATATGTCTGCTATGTGTGTGTGTGTGTGTTCTTCACAGCACAGTAGGACAGATCTTTCAGGAATTCATTATCAGGTGACAAACTAATAATAGGAGTTGGTCTTTACGTGGTATTTAAGTTTTGCCAAGGACTTCAGATAGCTTTTGCCAACTGATCCATGAAATAACACTATGAAGTTCAATAATAGAGAGACAGTATAGTAAATCGGTAAGACAACAGATTCTGGCATCAGAGGACCTAGATTCAAATCCATATTCTGCCACTAACACCTTTGCAACCTTAGACAACAAACTTGATCTTTATGGGATTTAGTTTCTTCATCTGTAAAAATGAGCAGATTAGATGACATGACCTCTAAGGTCCCTAACATTTCTAAATTTAGGATTTGAGGAACTAAATATTCCTGATTCCCTCAACCCCATTTTTAATGTTCTTCCCTCTCTCTAAAATCCAGCATATATTTTGTATTTATTTATCTCTTTCAAATCACTTATCCTTTTGGTCCTTAGACAATAAATTTCAGGAAAGATGCTTGCCTGAATTGATAAAGGACATTTTCTCATCTGAGATTTCTCTTTACAGAAATCACAGAATCAGTATCTCTTCCCTATGTTATGACTCCCCTCCCACCCCCATTAAATTGTAAGCTTCTTGAGGGAAAGGACTGTTTTGTTTGCATTTTATCTCCAACACCTGGAAAATGGTAGATGCTTAATGAAATCATTCTGAATCAAATTACATTAAACATATCCCTCATGTAAAAGATCAGATAAACCAAAGCCAAAAGGTGAGGAGGGAGAAGTGACTTCTCCAAGCTTGCACAACTATTGAATATGAGAGGTGGAATTTTATCCTGGGCATTTCTTAACAAGATCTTTCACTCTTTGCAACTTTAAATAATATTTATCCAAAATTTATATTAACCTTACTTTTAGTATGGGAGATCATAAGTCAAAACTAGACAGGATAAAAAATGAATGATCAGAAGGATTCAAGAAAGGCCAATAAGATAGAACTATGTGTGAGCTAATATATAGTCATTTAAAATTAAATGAAAAATGTTTAGTTTTTGACTACTTATAAAACTGACAATTATGATGTTTTAGATAGCATCATTAAAGAATATTCTGATTTCCATGCACATAGTCAACAAGTTGATACTCCAAAATCTGGTGCATATCTTCATTTTATTTTCTGAAGAGCACTGCAAAGTATTCCAAATTCACCTACAAAGCAAAAATATCACCAGCAAGTTAAAAAAAGGTGTTAATTATAGAATCTCTCAGTCCAAACACCAAATTCCATTCCAATAGAAATGGCTTTCAACCTAATATTCTCCTTAAAAAAAGAGCTCAGTCTAGTTACTAGTTGGTAAACTGAAGCATGCTGGACTTCTATTTTCCTTACTACCTTCTTTATCAAAGGTTCAATGAATCTTAGAACAACAAGTTTTTAGAGTTTGAAAGGATTTTGCCATCACTACCATGAAGAATTAAAATCTAACTTTGAAATATGGTTCTGTTATCTCATCAAAACAGGAAGTCCTGGGGGCAACTGAGTGATTCAGTGGATTGAGAACCAGGCCTAGAGATGGGAGATCTTAGGTTTAAATCTGGCCTCAGACACTTCCTAGCTGTGTGGTCCCGGACAAGTCACGTAATCCCCATTGCCTAGCCCTTAGCACTCTTCTGCCTTGGAACCAATACAGAGTATTGATTCCAAGACAGAAGGTAAGAGTTTAAAGAAAAACCAGGAGCTCCTGAAAAAAAATGATGTTCAAAAGCAACTAGGTGGCTCAGTGGATAGACAGCCACATCTAGAGACACTAGGAGGTTCTATGTTCAAATCTGGATTTAGATTCTTCATTGTGTGACCTTCCACAAGTCACTTAATGCCAGTTGCCTCTTCCTTACCACTCTTCTGCCTTGGAACCAACACTTAGTATTGATTCTAAAATGGAAGGTAAGGGTTTTAAAGAAAAAACAATGATCAAAGAGGCACATGGGAAGGGGAGGAGAAGAATACTACTATAAGAAGGAGGGGAAAAGAATGCTAATAGGTAATATTTAAACCTTACTCTCAGTAAAATCAGTTCTGAGAGGGAAGAGCATCTAGATCCATTGGGGTATTGAATTCTATCTTACCCTATAGGGAAAGTGATCATGGAAAACCAAGGAGGGGGAGTGGGGCAAGGAGTGCAAAAAGGGAGGGCAAGAGAGGGGGGATGGAACTTAACAGACCCTAAAAAAATAAGAATGGAACAAAAAGGGAGGGGGCAGAAAGGGAAGCATAATAAGGGTGGGGATTAGGGAGACTGATTAAAAGCAAACCACTAGTTTAAAAGAATAAAGCAAAAGAAGAAAGGGCAGAACTAGGAGGGAATATCAAAATGCTGGGGAATACACAAGTGGCAATCATAACTTTGATCATGAATGGGATGAACTCACCCATAAAATGAAAGCAAATGGCAGAGTGGATTATAAACCAAAATCATACCATATGTTGTTTACTAGAAATACATATGAGGCAGGTAGACACTCACAGGGTTAGAATTAAAGGTTGAAGCAAAATCTATTGAGCCTCAAGTGAGAAAAAGAAGGAAGGAGTTGAAATCATGATATCTGACAATGCCAAAGTAAAAATAGATCTGATTAAAAGAGATAGGGAAGGTAAATACATTCTGATAAAAGGCAGTATAAACAATGAGGAAATATCAGTACTCAACATATATGCACCAAATGGTATAACATCCAAATTTCTAAAGGAAAAACTAGTGGAATTGAAGGATGAAATGATAGTAAAACTATTCTAATGGGAGACCTGACCCTTCCTCTATCAGATCTAGATAAATCAAACAAAAATAAATAAATAAATAAGAAAGAAGTAAGAAATATGAATGAAATCTTAGAAAAATTAGAGTTAATAGATATGTGGAGAAAAATAAATATGGACAAAAAGGAATACACCTTTTCAGCAGCACATGGTATATTCACGAAGATTGACCATGTACTAGGGCATAAAAACATGGCAAACAAGTGCAAAAGAGCAAAAGTAATGAATGTAAACTTTTCATATCATAATGCAATAAAAATAATAATAGTAAGGGTACATGGAGAGGCAAATAAAAATTAATTGGAAATGAAATGATATGATTCTATAAAACCAGTTAGTTAAAGAAAAATCATAGAAACAATAATTTCATTGAAGAAAATGATAATGATGAGACATCCTTTCAAAATCTATGGGATACAGACAAAGCAGTACTCAGGGGGAAATTTATATCCTTGAATTCATGTATTAGCAAATTAGGGAGGGAAGAGGTCAATGAATTGAACATGCAAATAAAAAAAAACTTGAAAGAGAACAAATTAAAAATCCCCAAATGAAAACTAAATTAGAGATCCTAAAAATTAAGGGAGAAATTAATAAAATTGAAGGTGAAAGAACTACTAAACCTAAAAATAAGACTAGAAGCTGGTATTTTGAAAAAAAACAAATAAAATAGACAAAATACTAGTCAATCTAATTTTTAAAAAAAGGAAAGAAGAAAACCAAATTAACAGTATCATAGATGTAAAGGGAGACCTCACCTCCAATGAAGAGCAAATTAAGGTAATCATTAAAAACCACTTTGCCCAATTATATGGCAACAAATATGCAATCTAGGTTATATGGATGAAAATTTACAAAAATATAAATTGCCTAGAATAAAAGAAGAAGAAATAGAATTCTTAAATAATTCTGTATCAGAAAAAGAAATTGAACAAGTCATCAAAGAACTCCCTAAGAAAAAATTCCCCAGGGCCTGATGGATTCACAAGTAAATTCTATCACACATTCAAAGAACAACTAATCCCAATACTATACAAACTATTTGACATAATAAGCAAAGAGGGAGCTCTACCAAATTCCTTTTATGACACAAATATGGCACTAATTCCAAAGCCAGGCAGGTAAAAAAAGAGAAAGAAAACTATAGACCAATCTCCTTAATGAACATAGAAGCAAAAATCTTAAATACAATACTAGCAAAAAGACTCCAGCAAGTCATCACCAGGGTTATTCATTATGATCAGGTTGGATTTAATACCAGGAATGCAAGGATGGTTCAATATTAGGAAAGCCATCCACATAATTGACCATATCAACAGGCAAACCAACAAAAATCACATTATTATCTCAATAGACACAAAAAAGGCCTTTAACAAAGTACAACACCCATTCATATTGAAAACACTAGGAAGTATAGGAATAGAAGGTCCTTTCCTAAAAATAATAAACAATATTTATCTAAAACCATAAGCAAACATCATCTGCAAAGGGGATAAACTACATGCATCCCCAATAAAACCAGGAGTGAAACAAGGATGCCCATTATCACCTCTATTATTTAACATTATACTAAAAACACTAGCAGTAGCAATTAGAGAAGAAAAAGAAATTGAAGGTATTAAAATTGGCAATGAGGAGACAAAGCTATCACTCTTTGCGGATGATATGATAGTCTACTTAAAGAATCCTAGTGAATCAACTAAAAAGCTAGTCAAAATAATCAACAACTTGAGCAAAGTTGCAGGGTACAAAATAAACCCACATAAGTCATCAGCATTCCTATATATCTCCAACATATCTCAGAGCAAGAATTAGAAAGAGAAATTCCATTTAAAACCACCCTAGACAATATAAAATACTTAAGAATCTATCTACTGAGACAAACACAGGAACTATATGAACATAACTACAAAACACTTTCCACGCAATGAAAACTAAATCTAAACAACTGGAAAAGCATTAACTGTTCATGAGTAGGACAAGCTAACATAATAAAAGTGACCATCCTACCTAAACTTATTCACTTATTTAGTGCCATACCCATCGAACTACCAAAAAACTTTTGTACTGAATTAGAAAAAAATGTAACAAAGTTCATTTGGAAGAACAAAAGATCAAGGATATCCAGGGAAATAATGAAAAAAAGGTGAAGGAAGGTGGCCTAGGAGTCCCAGATCTCAAACTATACTATAAAGCAGTGGTCATCAAAACAATATGGTAATGGCTAAGAGACAGAAAGGAGGATCAGTGGAATAGACTGGGGGTGAGTGACCTCAGCAAGACAGTCTATGATAAGCCCAAAGATCCCAGCTTTAGGGACCAAAATCCACTATTTGATAAAAACTGCTGGGAAAATTAGAAGACAGTATGGGAGAGATTAGGTTTGGATCAACATCTCACACTCTACACCAAAATAAACAGAATGGGTGAATGACTTGAATATAAAGAAGGAAATTATAAGTAAAGTAGGTGAACACAGAATAGTATACATATCAGATCTTTGGGAAAGGAAGATTTTAAAGCCAAGCAAGAGTTATTAAAAAATCACAAAATGTAAAATAAATAATCTTGATTACATCAAACACATGTTGAAATATGTATGAAACATCATTCAGATGATTTTTTTCCAATATGTCGGTGGAAGCACTACATATTTTACCCCATTGGTGTGTTTTCAACTTGTATAACTAAGGCAGTAATAAGGGTGCTATATTTGGAGCCAAAGGACTTAGGTTCAAATTTTATCTCTGCTGTTCACTGCTTACGTGACCACAGGCAAGTCATTTAACCTCTCTGGGCCTCAGTTTCCTCTTCTGTAAAACAAGGAGTTGAACCAGGTGACCACTACAGTCTAGACTTATGATATTATGATTCGTGTTCATGTCTTCCCATAAATGCTCCACATACAATCTACTCAACAAGCTGAACAGCTTCACCTTGAGCATTTAATATTTCAAAGGGACCAGAGCAACATCTGGACTATCCATCATTATCCCTCCTCCTTACACTTCCTTTTCTCTCCCTAGATTTTGTAGGTGATATCTTTTACAGGAAGGAGACAGCATGCTATAGAGGATAAAGATCTAGCATCAGAGACATCAATCTTGGGTTTAGGACCTGCATCTTTAACACATACTGGCTGATGACACTAAGTGCATCAGTTAGTCTTACAGCCCCTCTTCCCAGCCCCCCACCTCCACCAAAGTGTTCTTAGTTGCAGAACTGGTGCTGATCTCTTTTACTTAGGGAGTTCCTAATGATACATAGATGAAATCACAAAAATATTTCCTACCACTTCCAGAACATATCATCAAATTGGAAATTACTGAGCACTACTTACATCCATCATAAATCTGACCACTGCCCTTGGGCCCACCTACAATTTGGATTCTTCAGGGAATCTGTGTTCCACTAATTGGAGCCACACAGCATCATGAGAAGATGCTAGTGTCTATGAGATATGCCTGATATATGGGGGGCAACTGGGGTCATTATCATTCTAGTAAAATTTCCCAAGTATAATTCAACCTGATTTCCATCTCTTTTTTAGTTCTAGGTTCAGCTCATCATCCCTCTCCAGTACATGCCTAGGATTTCTTACTCAAGGAGCTGCCTATACCATGACATCTCTTAGTCTGGACAATAGGCATTTGTCATCCACTTGTTTTTTGTTGTTGTTGTTGTTGTGTTCTATCTGGACAGTGAAATAGACCTCTTCTGAGTTGTCCTAGATGATCGGATTGTAGAGCTGAAGCTGTCAGAGACTTTAGAGCATGTCTAGTCCAGTAAATTCATTTTATATATGAGGAAACTGAGGTTTAAGGAATAAAAGTGATTTGGTCATAGAGTCATACATCCAAGGCTAGAAGAGATCTCAGAGATGTTTAATCCCTACATGTTTCTTATGAGGGAATTGAGGCATAAGGAGATTAATTGACTTTATAGTAGAATCATAGTTCTAGAACTAGAAGGACATTAGGGGACATTTAATTTATAGTTGAGGATACTAAGAATTTGTGAGTTTCCTCACCCTGAGGGAAGAAGCATTTACTGGCCATTGATTCAGAGAACCAAGAAGTCATTCAAATTCCCTGAGTTTTATGTTAGGTAATGGAAGTTGAGTCAGAGATAGAAGAAATCCTTCAGGAAAGCATCTTCAAAGTCCAGCTGTGGCCTGCTTCCTAATCCTTCTTCTCCATGAGTTGATTTCAATGGGGTAACAGAAAAGGTAGGATAATTACAAGAATCCTTGGTGAGCAGTCCCAGGATGGTCAGCCACTGAATAGTGTGATGTTTAAATTGCATGTGAAAGTCAAGGTAGATGGAAGATAGCAAAGGGATCATGCATGGACACTGGGAGAAAATGTAGAGATCAGGTTCAAATTCTTTAATTTTCAGAGGAGAAAACTGAGACCAAGGGGTTAAAGTGACTTGCCTACAATCATGCATGTATTAACAGTCTAAGATTGCCTTCAAACCCAGGTCCTTTTGAATCAAAGTTCAACGCTATATCCATGATACCATCTATCTGCCTCTCAGTCAAACACTTTAGTCCAATTTCACTGTCTTTCTTAATGTTCTACAAAGGGCTAACTTCCACCCTGCCATCTCCCCACCCTATATCTGCTCTATCAGCTGCTAGTTGAAGAAAGAGAATCACAAGACTGCCATTACTTACAGCTGATGGAGTCAGCCAAAATTTTGAGCTGTTTAGTGTTATCCAGAACCTCGATCCTTTGGGTATATGGGTCATAACGCACTGAAAAGGGTCGAGGAATTGTTGAGGCAAAAGCCCTGGAAGCAAAAACAGAAACTTGGGTGATGGCCAAAATTTGACTGAAAGCATTTCTTTTAAAAATAATTAGCAGAGAAAATTCTTTCCAGTGTTTATTATGTTCTGTCACAACATCTCAATGGCTGCCCTCAATGGTCCCACACCTTGAAAAAAAGATCCATTTTTCCCAGGGGTTCTAAAGCTAGAGGGTCCACACAGATCTTTCAGAGGGGTCTATGAGCAGATTTCAAATGGTCTGTAAATTTGGATGTGAAAAAAATGCATCTTGGTTTTTATGAACCTCTAACTGAAATGTAGTATTTTGTTCCATTATGAAGGCAGGCAGCAAACATTCTGAGGAGAGGTCCATAGGCTTCGCTAGACTGCCAAAGCAAGGGCTATGATACAAAAAAAAAAAAGGTTAAGAGCCCCAAGCTTTCACTGAAGTTGTAAGAAACCAGCCTTACCTCACTTTCTCTTTGGCATCACTGAAGCTTTCAGCTACAAAATAGACAGGCTGGAATTCGGTGACAGGGTACTCTTGGACTGCCGTTGTTTCTAGCTCCAGGGGCAGAAGCTTAGGTTTGTCAGACAAACAGTACTGAAAGCCAGAAATTAGAATTTTTTTCAATTAATAGTAAATCAAGAAACCTTTACTAAGTGTTTACTACGTGCTAGAGACTTTGGTAAACACTGGAAATACCAAGAAAGGCAAAAATATTCTTTACCTTACATTCTAAGAAAACATGTAAAGCAATTGGTACATGGAGGATATATAGAGAGTAGAGGGCAAGTATTCTCAGAGGGAAGACTGGCTGGCCATAGGGTGAGAGTTAAGGTTTAAGAGATGGCTATAGCCCAAGTACAATTTGTCCCTTTTGAAATATTACAAGGTTCTGGGGTTGGGGGGAGGTCTAGGGAAAGGCTTCCTTTGGAAAGTGGAATGGACTTTCTCTACTGTGCCCTCACACCAAGTACCTTTGACTCCACCAAAGCGTCTTCAACTTCCTTTTATGTGTCATTAGAATATAAGCTTCTTGAAAGCAAGGCAATGCCTTTCTTTCTGCTTATATTTGTATTCCCAGTGCTCAGTGCCATGTCCAACACAGTCATTGCTTAATAATCGCTTGTTGATGAATTCATTCTTGTATATATTTTGTATTTCTTTCTAGGTGTACATGTTGTTTTCCCAAATAAGACAGAGTTCAGTGAAGTCAGGGACTATTTCATCTTTACCTTTGTGACTCACCTTTTGCATGTAACAGGCAGTTCATTTTTAACTTAGAACTGAAGCTAAGTATCAGTTCCAAAGGAGAAAAGTGGCTAGGCAATACAGATTAAGTGACTTGCCCCAGATCACACAGCTAGGAAGTGTCTGAGGCCAAATTTGAACCTAGGACCTCTCATCTCCTCAGCTGGCTTTCTTTCTACTGAGCCACAGTAGCTGCCCCTTCAGCAAGCTATTAATAAACATTATTGATACATTGATGGCTTTGTTGATTCTACCAGGAAAAATGATCTATAAATTAACAAATGACTACAAAGCCATTGATAAGTGAAGGTAAAGAGTATTATAAAAACTGGGGGGGGGGGGGGATGAGGAAGGACTTTCCATAGAAAGTGGCACTTGAACTAAGACTTCTTAAGCCCTCAGCTAATTCTTCTAAGAAGTGTGCTATACAAGGATCATATTCTAGGGATGGGCAATCAGCCATAGAAAAATACAGAGGGGGAAGATGGAATACTGAGCTCTGGAAACACATATTAGTCAATTGGGTGGGAGTGTAGAGGTTGTAAAACAGGGTAGCCCAAGATAGCCTCCAACTTCCCAAAGTCGTACATAGGTAGAAGAGAATTCATCTTTCCCTTCTCCATTGCTATCCTGCACCCACCCTCTCATTCCCTGTCCTCTAAATGGACCAATAAATAGAGCTATAATTAGACCAGTTACTACAGTAACCCCAAATGTTTGCATCTGGGGACTGTCACTGGACCTTGTGGGGCACAAGTTACACACCTGTAATTCTCCAAATGAAGACAAGAGCCCAGCACCATATGCTTTTATGGAATTGCCTTGTTTGCAGAGTCCAAACTCCACCGTAAACCAATAGATCTGAAATGAAAAGTCTTGAGTGAAGGTTTGCTGCCACTCCATACACACACAAAAGTGGAGATTTCATGGAGACAGAATGATCCATATAATGCTAGTTATGTTTTCTGTGTCAACTGAGTTAAATAAAATGTTACATTTTAATATGAAGGGTTCTAAGAGGTAACATGTCGGAAAAGATTAAAAAGCAGCATGGGGGTCAGGAATATCTGAATTCAAATACAGGGTGTCCTGAAGCTAACTCAAATGGGCATATAGAAGCCAATTGTAAAAATTTCAGTATCAGCATTCACACCTTGGAATTCTGCAAATGACACCAATCAGGGCTTGATTTATGACAGAATCAAAATCAGAACTAATAATGGAGAAACCAAGTCTTGATTTATTTTTTGTTGATTGTCTAGACTTAAGAAAATGATTATGAAAATATTAATAATGCAGAATCAAACTTTGATTTATTTTTCTGTTAATTTTCTAAACTTAAGGAAGTGATTGAAAAACATTAATGGTGAGGAATTATACCTTAATTTATTTTTCTATTGATTGTCTAGACTTTAGAAAGTGATGGAGACACATTGGTCAATGGGGATATGATTGGGGATGTAGACTCTATAAGATCACTCTAGTGCAAATATCAATAATATGGACATATAAAGCCCAATGGAATTGCTCGTTGGCTACTGGAGGGGAGTGATAGGAGGGAACGGAAAGAACATGAATCATGTAACCTTGGAAAAATATTCTAAATCAATTAATTAAATAAAAATTTTCAAATTAAAAAAAAGAAAGTGATGGAGAAAATTATAAACTTAAGTGTGTCTTCACACTACACCCTCCTCAGAGAATCAGTTATTAAACATCTACCCAGAACACCCCTTATTCAAATCTTGATTCTGGTAAATCATAGTTGTATCACCCTGAACCAGTCACTTAACAATCCTATATTTCAGTTTTTCCATGTATAAAATAAAGGAATTAAAAGTGATGTCCTCTTTGATCTCTTCCATCTTTAACATTCTAAGATCCAGGGTTTCTAGAAGAAATGGAAGGGGATAATCAACAAAATAACCTCAGATTTGGGTTCAGGGTAGGCTTCTTCTAATCCCACTCCTACTCAGAGGAAGCTGGATGACAAACTCCAAGAAGTACCTAACCTTCTTTTGCCTGAAGAACTGAGGCCCAAGGAGATGAGGTGATTTGTCTTGAAGGACCCAGATACTTGTAGACCTAAAGTCCTATGATGTCTCTCATAATTGATTTATTTGGTTCAATTTGTAAATATCCACAAAGGGTAGATGTGATTGAGTACAAAGTTTACCTAATAAGGTTCCTTAGCCGATGGTTCTAGAACATAAATTGGAAATGTCCTGGTTGATTGAATTATAAGATCAGAGATCTAGAACTAGAAAGAACCATAGACTCCATATAGTTCAACCTTCAAATTTTACAGATGTGGAAACATCTGGGGAGATGAAGCAACTTCTCTGAATTCCCATAGGGAGTTAGAGTCAAATACACAATTTTTTCTAATACAAATCCATCCCTCTTTGACTTGCCCAAGATTATCCTTCTCATTAATGAGAGAGTTCACCCAAGCTCCCTGACTCCTAGTATTTGGAAGGAATCTATTAGTTTTCAAACCATAATATTAAAATGACATCAATATTTGAAAATTTATCCTTCACCCTGATCCTTAATAATAACTAACATTTTTAAAAGCTCTTCAGTGTTTGCTTGACATATTTTGTCTCATTGGACCCTCATAACAACCCTGTGAATTAGGTGCCATTGTCATCTTTATTTTACATGTGGGGAAACTGAGGTCCAGAAAGATTAAGTGACTTGCTAAGTTAGCAAGTGTCAGAGGCAGGATTTGAACCAAGATATTCCTGACTCCAAGTTTCAGTGTTTTATCTACTATACCATGCTGATTCTTTTATTTTAACTCCTACCTTCCATCTTAAAATCAATACTGTGTATTGTTCCAAGACAGAAGATCAGTAAGCACTAGGTAATGGGGGTTAAGTGACTTGTCCAGAGTCACAGAGCTAGGAAGTTTCTAAGGCCAAAGTTGAACCCAGGACCTCCCATCTCTAGGCTGGCTTTCAATCCACTGGGTTAAATAGCTTCTTTCTACCATGCTGATCCTGAGAAGTCTCCATGACTTCTCCAAAACAGTTAAGTATTCAGACAAAGGACTATTGCTGATGATGCTTTAATTATCTCCTAGTCCAAAATGATCTTTCTAAGACTCTACAAAGCTCATATTACCGTTGCAAGTTTCTCAATGTATTCATCAGGGGCACCCAAAGAAGCCAGGCCAATTTCCTGGAACAATAAAAAAGGGATGTTATTAGATGCCATGAGCTCATTTATCAATTTACTAAGTCTATTGTGTGCAAAGTATAAACAACTATATACAACAGGAGGTGATATAACACATTTCTTCCTGTTTAGGGCTTTCTTTCCACACACCCAGCCACCACCCTAGCATAGGCTCCCATCACCTCTCCCTTGGACTTTTGTCATAGTCTTCTTATCTTCCCAAATCCATTCTCTATTCTCCCGCATCCATCCTTGATACAGCCACCAAATTGCTACTCCTAAAGCATGAGTGTGACTATGCCACTCAGCTCTCATAATTCTACCCATCCTTCAGGTCCCAGCTCAAGAGCATCTTCTTTTATAAAACCTTCCATGACAGCCATTCAAAACAAATCCTGGATATGATTTCTCTTGACTCTCCTTCCCCCAACACTTTATCCCCAAATCTCCCTTGCTCAAAGAAGGTCTAAACCTGGCTCTATAAACTTGGCATGTATTGTTTAGAGAGAGAGAGACAAAAATAGAAATATATTTATATATGAAATTGTATTTCAATATAATTGGTTTTCTTTGTAATCCTATGTATTTTATTTTATGCCCAGGTATGGTGGTACTAGGTACTAAGGAGACTAAGGCTGTTGGATTTCTTGACTCACAAGTTCTGAAGTACAATAGGCTATACTAATTAGGTGTCTACATTAAAGGTGGCATCTATATGGTGAGCCTCTCAGAAGAGAGAATGGGAGTGAGGGTACTAGATTGCCTAAGGAGGGGTGAACTGGCCCAGTTTGGAAATGAAAAGGAGTCAAAGTCCTTATGTGGAAAGAGAATGGTTCTGGGAAGTAGTTCCTGGACTTCCTTCCATACAAGGCAAGATAAAGAAGAGAACAGGAAGGGAATAACTATTTATAATGTTCCTATCATGTTCCAGACACATATAGAGAGTCTCAATCTTTAAAACAAAAACCCCATTATTCCAAGGAGTCTATAGGCATTATGAAACTGACATAGAGGTCTATCACTCACACACACACACACACACACACACACACACACACACACACACACACATACACAGAGTTAAGAATTCATATCAAAGCATATATTTATATGCATACAAATCTCTTGCCTACTAGATTGCAAACTCCTTGAAGGCTGAGACTGCCTTATTTATGTTTATCTTATACATAGCACCTAGCATACAGTACATTTTATACAGTAGGTACTCAGTAAATGCTTATTGAATGAATGCAAAAATCTCTTCCCTCACCTGGGAAAATTGAGCAAAACTTCGATCAGAAAACAATGGAACATGCCCTAACAGCTCATGGCAGATATCACTGAAAGAAAGCACAGAAGTTATTTATGTGTCATTAATGAACAAGATGGTTTCAGAAAAACATGGGAAGACTTATAAGAACTGATGCAAAGTGAAGTGAGAAGAACCAGGTGAACATTGTGCATAGTTACAGCAATAACATAACATACCATGATCAACTGTGAAAGATCAAGCTACTTAGACCAAGATGGTGATCTAAGACAATTCTAAAGGACCCATGATGAAAAATACTATCTACCTCAAAGAGAAAACTGATGGACTCTGAGTACAAATGGAAGCATACTTTTTTTTTGCTTTCTTTATGTTTCTTGCTTTTCCTTTGTTATTTTTTTGTAACATGGAAAATGCTTTGCATGATTTTCTCATATATAATTGATATGACATTGCTTGCCTGCTCAATGAGTGGGAGAGGGGAGAGAAGAGAGAGAATATGGAATTCAAAATTTTTAAAAATGAATGTAAAAAAATAAAAAGTTAAAAGAATAAAAAATTTTGCCTCATTCAAAACTTTCATGTGGGTCAAGAAGAAAGCTGAAAAAAATTATTGAAGCCAAAAAATGTTGCCTCATTCAAAATCTTCATGTGGGTCAAGAAGAAAGCTGAAAAAATTATTGAATCCCAAACTCCTAAAGAAAAAGAGGGCTTGTTGGTAAGATATAGTGAAGCAGGGAGTATGGTGACAATTTGATATGGGGAGGAGGATTCTCTATTAGTCCTCCTGACATGTAAGGGAAGGACACCAAAGGGAGAAAAAAACAAACATCTATTAAGAGCCTGCTATGCACCAGGCACTCTGCTCAGTGCTTTTCAAATATTAAAGACTGGAAGGTGCTAGTCATTGAGGAAAGGTATAGAAATTGAGATTCTGAGATTTAATTTCTAAAGAATCAAAGGATTTAGGACCTTGGAAGCCATCTGGTCCAATTCCCTCATTTTATAGATGAGAAAATTAGGGTTCATAGAAAAGAAATGACTTGTCCCAACTTAAACAGAAAATAAATAGCAGTATCAGGATTTGAATCCAGATCATTTACCTCTAAATCCAGGAAACATTCTACTCTCAGAATTAGGGCAGTGGTGGGTCGACTCCAAGATTCCATTCTGCTTTACTTCATAAAGGAAGTTCAACTGGCACCAAATCATGGCCATGCCAAAAATATAATAAGAGCATACAGATACATGCTGTGGTGCTAAGTACTAATTCATTCAATGGCATTCTGGAGTAACTGAAGCTAAGGAAATAAACAGAGTAAGGAAAAGAGCTCCTTCCCTCTGAGATCACCTTCTGCATACCATGCGCATTTTTCATATGTACATAGTTTTCTGTATGTGGTCATCCCCACTGGAATGTGAGCCTCCTGGGGCAGGGCTGCTTTTCTTTGTACCTCCAGTACTTTGAAGTGTCTGTCACTTAGCTTCAAAAAAATGCTTGTTAACTGACTTTCTGTTTCCTTGGTAATAAAATTAACCAGGTCCATTTCTGAATCAATGCATCAATGGTCTGGGATTGCCTTGGTAAAGAACCAAAGAAGATCTGCAGATAGGAACACATTTAAACTTAGGGAGTTGCCTTAGACTCAGAGTCAAAGTCATTTGCCCAAAATTAGATTGCTAAGAAAAAGCATCAAAGGCATGATTTGAACAGAGATCTTCCTGACCCCAAGTCTGAAATTTTATCTATTCTTTTCTTCCAGTACTTCTCTGAATCAAATGAAAACTTAAAAATTAGTAGAAAATAGTCTTTATGAGGAAGCTAGATAGCAAAGTGGATAAGAGCTTCAGGCTGCAATTGGGAAGCCCTGGGTTCAAAGCTGGTCTCAGATGCTTCCTAGCAATATAACTCTGTGCAGGTCACTTAACCTCATTTGCCTAACTCTTGCCCTCTTAGAACTGATGCTAAGATAGAAAGGTAAGGGTTCAAAAAAGGAAAAGAAAAAGGAAATAGCCTTTCTCATGCCTACTACTTTGGTTAACACTCACATCACCGGGCAAGTACAAAGTACTTCTATATTTTATAGTCTCTTAAATACAAGAAGTTACTAGGTCTAAGATATCATTGGTATGGAGAAGGAGGAAGGAAAAACTTAAGTGCCTTTTATGTGCCAGGTTCTGCGCTAAATTCTTTACAAATGTCTCAAATTCCTTCTACCAATTAAAATTAGCACTTTCTCAGCAACTCAGAACCATAGAAGTTTCTTAGAGATCAGAAGAATTGTGACCTACCCAGAGTCACCCAGCCTATCTCTTAGAGTCCTAGACATGAGTCCAAGTTTCAAAGGCTCCACTGTCAAGACAACCAGAACCACCCTTGATATATTGCTACCAGAAACCACTGGAGAAAACTATATAGAGACTACAATTTTTAAAAAGTGAAAAAAAAAAAAACCACTAAAAGGAAGCCAAACTCTAGTTGTAATCATAAAAAAAATAGTTCCAGAAAAAAAATAATGAAATGTGCCTCTTTCCTCTTGGTCTAGAGTCAGGAGTCTACCAAGGCAGAATATTGTGAATGCATTGCAAAAGGGGGTAGTTAGGTGGTACAGTAGAGATATAGCTGGCCCTGGAGTCTGGAGGATCTGAATTCAAATCCAGCCTTAAACAGTGTCACCCTGGGTAAATCATTGAATCCTATTTGCCTCAAGTTCCTCATCTATAAAATGAGATGAAGTAGGAAATAGCAACGCACTCCAGTATCTTTGCCAAGAAAATCCCAAATGGGGGAACCAAAGAGTTGGACATGACTAATTTGACCAAAAAACAAGAAAGTTGGTTTTTTTTACCGAACTATTTTGTTGTTGTTGGGAGAGGGGAAGGTTCAATTCCCGGAGATGGATGGGGAGAGATATATCCAGAAATGATGGAAGATAATAATGATGAAACAACAGCAACGAGAATAGAAATCAAAGGCAGGAACTCCCAGTTCAGTGACAGTACTTCTGTTTAATGGTCTCAGGCTAGTGCTACACCCGGTCTCCATGGACTACTCACGGTTCTGGTGTGTACATCGGCTTAGATCCATGTCTGATGTACTGTGTGCAGTGGAATACCCTGAATGCCAGGCCGCCCAGGAAGTCCCTAGAGGAAAGAAGGCCAGCCACGGGTCGGAGGCGAAATCCAGTACAGCCTTCAGAAGTTAGAAATGAGAAGTAGACAAAGAAAGCAAGGCTTGTCAAAGAAGGTTCTTACAGCCTGTGACCCTTATAGATAAAAGTCAGAGCCCACACAAGGAAAAAGAAATATTAGGCAAAGGATTCTCTCTCTCTCTCTCTCTCTCTCTCTCTCTCTCTCTCTCTCTCTCTCTCTCTCTCTCATTCTCTCTGTCTCTCTCTCTCTCTTTCTCTCTTTCTCTCTCTCTCTCTTCCTCTCTCTCTCTCTCTCTCTCTCTCTCTCATTCTCTCTGTCTCTCTCTCTCTCTTTCTCTCTTTCTCTCTCTCTCTCTTCCTCTCTCTCTCTCTCTCTCTCTCTCTCTCTCTCTCTCTCTTCTCTCTCTCTCTCTCTCTCTTCTCTCTCTCTCTCTCTCTCTCTCTCTCTCTCTCTCTCTCTCTCTCTCTCTCTCTCTCTCTCTCCTCTCTCTCTCTCTTTCTCTCTTTTTCTCTGATACATGTATGCCCAGCTTGGCTACATGGGACTCTCAACCAAGCCAGCCTTTCCAGGATGATATCTTTGCTAAAAACATTGAATTACTGTAACCAAATGTCCATATAAAGTCATAGAAGTGGATTTGGTGCTATTCAGGTAGTCCTCCTCATTTTACACCTGAGGAAACTGAGTCTTGAACCTTCACACAATTTGTTAAATTAACAAAGATCTGAATAATTCATTTGTTTAGTTGTTTTTCAGGCATTCCTGATTTCTTCTTAACCCTTTTAGGGTTTTTTTTTTTGCAAAGATATTGGAGGGATTTGCCATTTCCTTCTCCAGCTCATGAAGAAACTGAGGTAAAAAGGATTAAATGATTTATCCACGGTCACATAAGTATTAAGTGTCTGAAGTCAGATTTGAACTCAGATTTTACTGATTCCTTGCTCGGTTCTTCATCCCCTGTGCCACCTAGCTCCCCTAATTCATTCAAATTAATGTGCTAATCTGACTTACTAACAGATAATCACTTCAAGTCACAATTTCATGAATTGAGAAGTGAAAGGAACCTTTGGCATTATCTAATCCAAACCTTTTATGTAGCAAATGAGTAAAATCATCAAATTCACATTATTTAATTATTAACAATTAGTGGTCATAAATACTGTATAAATAACAAGTTATAGAAATACTTTAAAATATTTAATAAACAACAAATAAATAATACTTTAAAATTTTAAGTATTAACAAAAAATGTAAACTTTAAAAGATATAATATTATAGGATTTTCCCTAGAGTCCAAGGAGTGTAAAGTCTTCATTTTGCAGATAAGGAAACTGAACACCAGAGCAACTAAGTGACTTGTCTTAGGCCATAGAGATAATGAGGGAGACACAATTTGAAGCTAAGTCCTATTCCTAAGTCATTGCTCTTTCTACTGTACTGCAGGGATGCTCCCTCTCAACATTTATTAAGGAGCAGCCTCAAACTAATGCAGAACAAATTAAGTAGAAACCAGAGAACATTGTACAGAGTAAAAGCAAAAGTGTACAGTGATTGACTTTGAAAGACTTGGCAATTCTCAGCAAGACAATGATCTGGAACAATTCTGAAGGACTTAGGACAGAGAATGCTCTTCACTTCCAGAGAAAGAGCTGTTGGGGTTGGATACAGATCAAAGCAGACTATCTTTCACACTGGTTTATTTACAGTTTTCTTTGGGAGTCTGGGCTTTGTATGAGTATGCTCTTACATCAATGACCAATATGGAAATCGGCTTTGCATGATAATATATGTATGACCCAGATCAAATTGCTTACTATTAACAAATTGGGGGAGGGAAGGAGATAGTTTAGATCTTACAATTTTGGGAAAAGTATGTTGAAAAATATTATATGAAATTGAGAAAATAAAGTATCTTTGAATTTAAAAAAGAACCATATTCAATACAATCCTGTTAGAAAGGTGGTATATGGGGGCAGCTGGGTAGCTCAGTAGATTGAGAGCCAGGTCTAGAGATGGGAGGTCGTGGATTCAAATCTGGCCTCAGTCACTTCCCAGCTGTGTGACCCTGGGCAAGTCACTTGACTCCCATTGCCTAGCCATTACCACTCTTCTGCCTTGGAGCCAATACACAGTATTGACTCCAAGACGGAAGGTCAGGGTTTAAAAAAAAAAAGAAAGGTGGTATATGGATACCACCATATACATCTGTATGTATGTATGTGTGTTTATATATGGTGGTATGTGCATTTGGTTGTTATTCATTCATTTCATTCTTGTGACTCTTTGTGATCCTATCTGAGGTTTTCTTGGCAGAGATTCTGGAGTCATTTCTATTTCCTTCTCCAAGGATAGATAGATAGACAGACAGAAAAAGAGAGACAGAGACAGATAGACAGACAGACAGACAGACAGAGAGATGGATGGATGGATGGATGGATGGATGGATGGATGGATGGATGGATGGATAGAATAGATGGATGGATGGATGGATGGATGGATGGATGGATGGACAGATAGGTAGATGGACAGACAGATAAATACAAAGATACATAGAGAAGAAACAAAGATACATAGAAATAACTAGTTAGCTAGAGTGATAGATATGGTTATGGATATAGAGATATACATGGACATGTATATATACAAATGCATATATTTAAGTATTATCCTGACATTACAGATGAAAAAAAATGAGACTCAGATTAAATAATTGGCTCAAGTTCACAGAAGGAACCAGTGGCAGAGATATGATTTGAACCCAGGTCCTATGACTCTGAATCTGATGATCTTCCCACTTATTTACCTTTCCTGACATTCACCTTTTAACAGGAAACAGTGTCTCAAACTAAACAAATTAAGCAATAATAATAGAATTTCTGATCAGAGATATATTTTGAGTTTGGGGAAGCCTTTCCAGTATATGTCAAATTGGTATTTTTCTTCCTTAATAGACTTATTATCTTACTGAATTCTTTACAAAAATCAAACTTGTTTTGCAAGTTTTTTACATTTAAATAAATGAATTCCAATGCTAAAAACATCATAACAACTTTTTTAGGCAATCCCTCTAGACCTCCATCAGAAATCTTTGATTGTGTCTTCTGTGTCTTCCTTTTTGCTCTAATATATTCAGTATATATAGCCCTAACCCTAACCCTAAATTTGTGAGTATATATAAATATATATATGTACATATATATTTATGTGTGTGTATGCATGAGTGGGTATGAGGGCATGTGTGTGAGAGTGTGTATACATGTGGGTGTGGGTGTATATTCTATTCTGGTTCCATTTTTTGCATGGAAGTAATATCTTAATAAATGTTAACACAATTAAGATTAAGAAACTTAAAGAGAAATGAGCAAGACATTGTTTTGGAATTGATAGTTAGAAGACTGGTAAGGTTTCTTTTCTGGTTTAGTCCAGACTGGGTAATGTTTAATTCTTTATTAATATTTTTAAAAGAGGTCTGGAGGGGTAGTCTTGTCTGTATTTTTCTTTGCATGATTTCATAAAGGCCTTTTTGTGTGTCTTCATATCATCCACATTTCTATAGCAAGATTGTGATCCCAACTTAACTTCCTTTGTTCATGAGCATTATGGTTGCTTCCATGTTTTTTAAGATATAAATAAGGTTGCCCTGAAAAGCCACCGAGCAGGTTTGTGCATGTTTGTTTAATAAAACACTTTCATGTTATGTTCCTTAAAAGTGGAATTATTGAACCAAAGAGAATGCTTATTTTTATAACTTTTTTGAATTGTTCAATTCCTCTCTACTTATATTCAGTTCAACAATTTTTGTCAACAATAAAGAAAGAGGCCTTTTTTCTACAATCCCACTAAATTGTGAGTTTCATTGCTTTTCATCATTTTTGAAAATTTGAAGGATATCAGGTTGGTACCTCAAATTTGTTTTAATTGTATTTCTTTGAGTCTTAATGAGACTCTTTTGAAAAAATCATTGACAATTTGTTTTTTTTAATTGTCCTTTAATGTCCTTTAACCATGCATTTACTGTGAATGTGTAATAATTTATCTATATAATAAAATACCAATTTTAAAAATATTCTCTATTTCTTTCATCTTTGTTGTGATATTTTCTTTGTTGTAATTTTGCTTATTTGTGTTTCACCTTTATATAATTTGTAAATACTTTGTCACATTTATTGATGTATGCTTTTAAAATCTCTTGGTTCTTTTTATCAGTTATTATGGTTTTAAATTGTCTTTTCTTTGTTGTTATTAGTTTTCTATGTTTTTACTTCATTCTATACTATTGTTTTTTCTTTTGCCCTTAAAAAAAGCTTCATTCATTTATTTTATTTGTTTCTCTATTAATGTAGTCACTTAACTTAATATTTAATACAAACTTGATTCTAAATACTGTTTTGACTATATTCTATAAATTCTATAAATATTAACATGAAATTTGTGATTTGACCACTAATTTTGTTTCTTTTAAAATGAGAAAAGATCATGTCATTTGTATTCATAATATAAAATCCATAATTTTATATATGTATATATTTATATATAATTACAAAAAGGCAAAGTAGTTATATTTTTTCCTTAAGAACTTATCCTTCCTACTATTTTGTTAAAATCTGCCCCATGCCAGAGATAGAAAAGTTCTTACTGTTCAACCCTTAGACCCTCACTCCCTCATTTTATTGAAAGGGTACCTGACAGAGTGTTGAAGGCTGTAGGATAATTTTCTCTCGCCTCATACCTACCTTAAAGTAGAGAACATTCTTCACTTCTCAAAGCTGAGAGTATTCTCTTCTTCTCCCCTCACTCCCTTATTCTTCCAAGTGGACAAAAAGAGACCCCCTAGATCTACTCACATTCCTGAGCCTGAGCAGAGCTTTCTACCTGGTGTATTTCCCTGCATTAACAGCTCCCACAAGTCATACTTGCTAGCCCTATTCCTTCTACCATTTTAATTTCTAATAAGGATGAGTAATAAAATTTAAAATGACTACACAAAAGGTACATTGTGTAACATAAGAAACCTAAGAGATAAAAACTTCCTCAGGAATGAAAGTTGAAACATCTATGGAAAGGATTGATGACATCTCAAAGGATAAACTAAATTATAAATTGAATTATGTAAGCAATTTACTAAATTAAAAGGACACTCTCAAAGAAACGTTTTGGAGAAAACTGCACAATAATATCCAAAGAGTGAAAGTTTTGATTGAAGCAGCAAATAACAGAATAAATAAAATGAATCAAAGATAAATTAACAATATGAACAAATTTGAATAATAATCCCTGCTTCTCACCTATCTGAAAAAAACACTTAATTGGTAGGCTGAATAATGTTACAGGTTTAGAAGACAAAATAAGGAGTACTAAACAAATATGGACACTTGAGACCAGTGGCATTTTCAAGAAATGGGATCACAACAACCATTCTGGATAGCAATTTGAACTATGCCCAAAAGGTGCTAAAAGATTGCCTGCCCTTTGAACCAACCATAGCACTGCTGGGTTTGTACCCCAGAGATAAGGAAAAAGACCTCTACAAGAATATTCATAGCTGCGCTCTTTATGGTGACAAAAAAAAATGGAAAATGAGGGGATGCCCTTCAATTGGGGAATGGCTGAACAAATTGTGGTATCTGTTGGTGATGGAATACTATTGTGCTCAAAGAAATAATAAACTGGAGGGATTCCATATGAACTGGAGCAACCTCCAGGAAGTGATGCAGAGCGAAAGGAGCAGAGCCAGGAGAACATTGTACACAGAGACTGATACACTGTGGTACAATCGAATGTAATGGACTTCTCCATTAGTGGCAATTCAGTGATCCAGGACAATTCTGAGGAACTTATGAAAAAGAATGCTATCCACATCCAGAGGAAGAACTGTGGGAGTAGAAATGCAGAAGAAAAACAACTACTCAAAAAAAATGGTTTGATGGGGATATGACTGGGGATGTAGACTCTAAATGGTCACCCTAGTGCAATTATCAAGAATATGGAAATAGGTCTTGATCAATGACACATATAAAACCCAGTGAAATTGAGCATTATCTATGGGAGAAAAAGAACATGAATCTTATAACTATGAAAAATATTCTAAATTAACTAATTAAATAAAAATTTCCAAAAATCTAAAAAGAAATGAGATTACTGGTACAATAAAGAAAAAAATGGCTAGACCCTAAAAGGCAACTAGGTGACAAAATGGATAGAGCACTGACCTTGGAATCAGGAAGACTTATCATGAGTTCAAATCTAGGCTCAGACACCCTATTAGCTATATGATCTTAGACAAGTCTCTTAACCCTGTTTGTCTTAATTTTCTCATCTGAAAAATGATTTAGAGAAGTAAATGGCAAACCAGTCCAGTGTCTTTGCCAAGAAAACTCCAAACAGGATTGTGGAGAGTTGGACATGACTGAAAACTGAACAAAGACACAAAAGAGTTTTCCTGAGTGTGCTAATAAAATAATAACTATCTGTGGGGGAGGGTGTAAATGTATGCTGGACCCACTTTTCAGTTCAATTTGTATTATTAAAACTTTCTCAAATTTAGATAATCAACAGTACAATAAAATGAACCCTAATTTGTAGAATTTGCTGATTTTTAAGGTATAAATATTCATACTGAAAATTTCACAATCAGTTCTTGGATTAGAGCTGGCTCTACTCACATGACTGGAATTATTTCTGGTAATTTAGAATCATGTTATGAAGATGAACAGACCCTGGGAACCCAGTTGAACAACCTACCCAGAAGAGATGCCATGCACAGGTCTTCAAGTCCAATGTCTTATTCTATAGTTAAGGAATTGGAAATACAGAGTTCCTGGGTTTGCTCAGGGTGTGTCCAAGATCACACAGCTGGCAAGCATCTTCCTGTCTCTAAAACTAGTGGCCTATCTATGAAATCATGATGCTGCTTATAGATGTACATTATCCACTTCAGTCTGTGGGAACCTCTTATAGAGAAAATGGCGTAAGTATATAATTCTCATTTAATAGATTAAAGTATTGAGATCAAGAAAGTTTAAATGATCTTTCCAGGATCACATGACTAATAAGTAGCAGAGTCAGGTGATTCCATATCCAACACTCTTACTACAACTCTCTCTGTCTCTGTCTGTCTGTCTGTCTGTCTGTCTGTCTGTCTCTCTCTCTCTCTCTCTCTCACACACACACACACACACACACTCCTCTTCTCTTTCTAACTCTTCTCTCTTCTCTTTATTTCTTTCTCTCTCTCTCTTTAACTTCTCTCTACTATCTCTCCTCTCTCTCTCTCTCTCTCTCTCTCTCTCTCTCTCACTCTCTCTCTCTCACTCTCTCTCCTCTTCTCTTTCTAACTCTTCTCTCTTCTCTTTATTTTTCTCTCTCTCTCTCTAACTTGTCTCTACTATCTCTCTCCTCTCTCTCTCTCTCTCTCTCTCTCTCTCTCTCTCTCTCTCTCTCTCTTTCTCTGTCTTCTTTCCTCTCTCTTTTTTCTCTATCTCTGCCTTTTACACACAAACACATACACACATACCCTCAAGTATAGAGGATGGAGAGGATAGCAGAGGTAAGGATAACTATGACATTCTACCAACCAAGATTATGCAAATGCAATTACTTTCCCAGAAGAAGGTAGTAGGTAAAATTACTTTGTAGAAACTGAGAAACATCCTCCAGCTGTGGAATGTTGTCTTCTTGGAAACCACAATATTTTTCCAGAAGAGGGAAGATGTGGTTGTGTTCATAGCAGGCATGAGTTTTATATAAAGACTTCAGGGTCTTGAACACCATGCCCCATGTTTTCTTCTCTTCCTCAGTGTACTCTACTCTTGGGATGGGTTGTCCACTGTAATAAAGATGTAGAAAATATAGATATGAGTCTGAAGATAAAGACAGTTTTAGCAGGAGATGATCAAATAATAGACCCAAGACCTGGAAGGAATGTCAGTGGCCATCTAATAGGGAAACTAGGTCCCAGAAAGGTTAAGTCATTTGTGCAAGATCACAGAACTTTTACCCAAGATTTCATTAATCTAAGGTTAATGCTTTCCATCAGTCCAAGGTGACATCATAGGATAACAGATTTGGAGGTATAAGGAAGTGTAGAGACTATTGAGCCTAGCTCCAACACGTTTTAAGATAAGGAAACTGGACCACTGAAACTTTAAGTAATTTGCCCAGTTACACAACTAGTAAGAGTCTGAGGCATAATTTGAACCCAAGTCCTCCTGACTAAGACTAGTACCTAGTCCACTCCACGATGCTTGCTATGTCTGATAGTTGCTTCACTGAGAAGTTGTAGAGGCTTTTTAAAAGTGAAAAAAACCCAAAGCAGTTTCTTATAGAGGTGCTTTTAAGCATAATGTGCTTCCCATCTAGGGACTATGCACATGTAGCATAATTCTGACAGATTTTGGAAGGATACTAGCAATAATCATCTCTCCATAGTTAAATCTGAGCAGTTAAAATTTCTTTTTTAAAAGAATGATTCCTACATGGGAAAATGATACACACAACTCCTAAAGTTTTATCATCCTTTGAGTAGTTAGAAGGAGTCTGCATAGACAGAGGACATGAATGTGAGTCGATTATGTTGGGATTATCTCCAAAAAATGTAAGGGTGAGAAAGAGAGGGTGTACTGGGAGAAGGGGAAAAGAAAAATAGAATGGGGTAAATTTTCTCATATAAAAGTCACACAAGGAAGAGCTTTTATAGTGGAAGGGAAAATGGTGGGGTGACAATGCTTGAACCTTACTCTCATCAAAACTGACTCAAAGAAGTGAGAATATATATGTATATGTTTGTGTGTATTCAGTTGTGTATAGAAATTCATCTTACCCAATAAGGAGATGGGGGGATGGGATAAGAAAGGAGGGAGGGGATGATAAAGGAGGGCAGACTGAGAAAAGCAATGATCAGCAGTAAGAAATATTTTTGAGGAGGGACAGGATAAAAAGAGAGAGAGAAGATAGAATAGTATACCTGTCAGATCTATGGGAAAGGAAAGAACTTAAGACCAAGCAAGAGATAGAGAATATCACAAAATGTAAAATGAATAATTTTGATTACATTAAATTAAAAAGGTTTTGTACAAATAAAACCAATGCATCCAAAATTAGAAGGGAAACAACAAATTGGGGGAAATCTTTATAATAAAAACCTCGGATAGAGGTCTAATTTCTCAAATATGTAAGGAACTAAGTCAATCGTACAAAAAATCAAGCCATTCCCCAATTGATAAATTGTCAAGGGACATGAATAGGCAGTTTTCAGATAAAGAAATCAAAACTATCAATAAGCACTTGAAGTGTTCTAAATCTTTGATAATCAAAGAAATGAAAATCAAAACAACCCTGAGGTATCACCTCACACCTAGCAGCCTTGCTTATATGACAGCAAAGGAAAATAATAAATGTTGGAGAAGGATGTGGCAAAATTGGGACACTAATGCACTACTGGTGGAGTTGTGACAATTCACAACTCCCAACCATTCTGGATGGCAATTTCGATCTATGTCCAAAGGGCTTTAAGTGACTGCCTGCCCTTTGATCCAGTCATGCCACTGCTAGATCTGTACCCCAAAGAGATAATAAGGAAAAAAGACTTGTACAAAAATATTTATAGTTGCACTCTTTGTGGTGGCAACAAAATTGGAAAATGAAGGGATGCCCTATGATTGGGGAATGTCTGAACAAATTGTGGTATCTGTTGGTGGTGGAATAATGAACTGGAGGAATTTCACGTGAACTGTAACAACCTCCAGGAATTGATGCAGAGTGAAAGGAGCAGAACCAGGAGAACATTATACACAGAGATGGATACACTGTGGCACAATCAAACATAATGGACTTCTCTACTAGCAGCAATGCAATGATCCAGGACAATTCTGAGGGATTTATGAGAAAGATGGCTACCCACATCTAGAGAAAGAACTGTGGGAGCAGAAACACAGAAGAAAAAACATTTCCTTGATCACATGGTTTAATGGGGATATGATTGGGGATGTAGATTCTAAATGATTGCTCTATTGCAAATTTTAATAATATGGACATAGGTCTTCATCAATAATATATGTAAAACCTAGTTGAGTTGCTCATTGGCTATAGGAGAGGGAGGAGGGAGAAGGGGAAGGAAAGAATATGAATCATTTAACCATGGGAAAATACTCTAAATTAATTAATTTTCTCTTTAAAATAAATAAATAAATGACTTATTTTATATCCCCCCCAAAAAAGAGAGAAAGAAAGATAAACAGATGGAAATGGTAAGGTGGGACCTGCCCCATTATTGATCATAACTGTGAATGTGAATGGAATGAGCTAACCTATTGAATTGAAGTGGCTAGCAGAATGGATTCAAAACCAGAATCCAATAATATGTCATATACAAAGGATACCCTTGGGACAGAAAGATACACAAAGTTGAAATGAAGGGTTGGAGCAGAGTCTATTCTGCTTCATCTGAAATGAAAGAGGGAAGAGCAGCAATCATGATCTCAAACAAAGTAAAAGCAAAATTAGACCTAAATGAAAGAGATATTCAGGGAAAGTACATTTTCATTACAGGTACCATAGACAATGAGGTAATATAAAAATTTTATAGCAAGTTTCTCTGATAAGATAAAGATAAAATTAAAAACCTTATTTCTCAGTTGTATAAGGAAACTAAGTCAAATTTATTTTTAAAAAAGAATCATTTTCCAATTGATAAACAATCAATTGATATGAACCGGCAATTTTCAGAAGAATAAATCATAGCTAGCTATAGTTTTGTGAAATAATGTTATAAATCACTATTAGTCAGAGAAAGGCAAATAAACCAACTTTGGGATACCACTTGACACCTATCAGAAATGACAACTTTTGGAGGGGATGAGGAAAAATAGGTATAGCCCAACCATGCTGGAAAATAATCTGGGACTATGTGCAAAGGATAATACTACTACTAGGTTTATTACCGCAAAGATATCAAAGGGTAAAAGGAAAAAAACATATGTACCAAAATAATTATATTTTTAATGATGGCAAATAATTGGAAATTGAGGTGATGCTCATCAAGTGGGGAATGGATGAATAAGTTGTGGCATATGATTATGATGGAATACTATTGTGCTATAAGAAATGATGAAGGGGTAAGAGTGGTTTCTGAAAAAACAAAAGATCTAAATGAACTGACACAAAGTGAAGTGAGAAAAACTGAAATATCATTGTGCCCAATAATAGCAGCTTTATAATGATGATCAAGCTATGAAAAATTTGGCTACTCCAATCAATACAGTGATCTAAGACAATTCCAAAGGACTCATGATGAAAATATGCTCTCTACCTCTAAGAGAGAGCACTGATGAACTCTGAGTGCAAATTGAAGTATATGTATCTTACTTTATTTTTTCCATTTTTTGCAATATAGTATATATAATAGTATATATAATATATATAATTAGTACATTGTTTGCCTTCTCAGTGAATGGGGGAGGGATTAGTGGGAGAGAATCTAGAATTCAAAATTTAAAAAGAAAATAATATGAAAAATAGCACTTAAATTTTTTAATTTAAAAAATAAGAATAAATTGATTCTCTAAGCAGAGACAACATTTGTCAAGTTTTCAGCCCTCTTCTAAAAGTGGGAACACCAGCTCTAGACAAGATAAGCCTCAGTTTATTTCAGCATGGCAATATGGTCACAGGAGAAATTCCCTTGGGCTCTGAGCAGACTACAGTGTATTCAGGGTGGAGTGTGATATGATGGCATCTTCTGTATCTACAAAAAGAGGGAACAGTACTCACTGACCTCAGCTCTCACATTCTATGAGCTATGACATCATTTGAGGTGGAGGAGGGTGGGAGAGGAGACTGTTTATCCCATTCCTAAGAATTTAAGTAAGTAATCTAAAACAATCCAAGAGTGCCCTACAGTGGTCAGCTATAATTCTGGAAAGAGAATTCACTAAAGTGATTGCTGAACAATAGTGATTGCTGTCCAATATAACAGTCACTGGCTCCCATTTCAGGGATGGAGAATCATCTTTCTCAAGTTAGGCAAATTAAAGTCTATGATATCTTTCCTTCCTTCCTTCTTTCCTTCCTTCCTTCCTTTCTTCCTTTCTGTCTCTTCCTTTCTCTATTCCTTTCTCTATTTCTTTCTCTTCTTTCTTCCTTTCTTTCTTCCTTCCTTCCTTCCTTCCTTCCTTCTTTCTTTCTTTCTTTCTTTCTTTCTTTCTTTCTTTCTTTCTTTCTTTCTTTCTTTCTTTCTTTCTTTCTTTCTTTCTTTCTTTCTTTCTTTCTTTCTTTCTTTCTTTCTTTCTTTCTTTCTTTCTTTCTTTCTTTCTTTCTTTCTTTCTTTCTTTCTTTCTTTCCTACCTTCTGTTTCATAATTTATACCAAGACATTGTAGTATCAAAGAAAGATACAATCATTTACCCTAGACAATGTTTATTAAGGATGGCATTTTAAAAGACGTTTATTCTGAAATTAAACTAAATGAGATTCCCACGTTGGTCACCAGTTAACCTTGCCCCCCCCCCCATCAACAATTCAATACACCCTAGATTTAATAGTTGTTAACACAAGAGTTCTGGTATAATTAAAGCATATCAAAGTTAAAATGAATCTTAGAAGTTATTTAGCCCACTTGTAGTTAATAATGTAATCTTGTCTGTAACTTCCAAGAAAAATAGCCCTGAAGCTTCTCCTTCAAGCCTTCCAGTGATCTTTGACTCACTAATTTGCAAGGCAATTCATTCCTCTTTAGGGGATCCTAATTGTTGTGAAGTCCTTCCCAGATTAGGCCAAACTCTATTTCCCTAAGACTTCTAACCACCTTTTTAAGTCAAACAAAGCAAGCCACATCGACCTTCCCAATGGTAGGCTATCAGTTATTAGAAGTTGACTAATTGTCCCTCACAGTGATGAATCAGTGATTTTTATATAGTAAGGAATATAATTCAAACAATCACAATTTTCCCATTCTTCACAAGGCAGCAAATCAGATTCATACATTCTGATGGAACAAAGATAAGGACAATACCTTCCACTCCATATGGACTCCCAGCTCCATGAACTATCAGATATTTGCCTGAAAGATCCTTGAGTCACCTGCACTGTTATTATTCATCCTTCATTTTTTCAAAGGACCTGTGACTTGTGCGTGAATTGGATTTAAGTGAGGCAGAGTGGCATAATTGTCAACTTCACTCTCTCTTCCAGTGTCATCCAAGTTCAGTGACAAGACAAAATTCATAATGACAGATGCTGTCCCAGGATGCAATGGATGACCATGACATCTTTGAGGTCTTACCAAACTCTACGTGCTCCATGGTGCCTGCTCAGCCACTTCCATGGCAGTTATGAGGAATTGTATTCATCCCTACCCGTTCTGTCTAGAGAAATCTTCACCTGCTTGGGGTAGACATATCTCCAAGTCACCAGGGTTCAGGGAGGACCAGCACCTGTGCTATGAGGCTTGTTGAGCCCTTCTCTGGGTTGCTCATCCACTTTTGGTGTTCCCCTTTCATCCATCTCTTACCTGTGATTCTAAGAAGCTGTAGCATGCACAGGGGCCACACCCTGGTAAAACCATCTTAGCAGGTAGGCTAAGTCAGGTTAATGATAACTGATAGGTATTAAAAAAAGGCCTGCATATTGTGACTCAGTGGAACCTGGGGGCAAATGGTTGAAGCCTTCCCTGCCCTTCTTAATTCTAGTGCCTTTTTCTCTGTTAATAATTTCCTATTTATCCTGGATTGCTTATTTGTATATATTCTTCTTGTCTCCGCAATTAAATTGTAAACTCCTGGAAGGAAAGGATTCTCTTTTGCCTCTGTTTTGTATCTCCAGAGCTTAGCATAGTGCCTGGCATATGGTAGGGGCTTAATTAATGTTTATTAAACACAGCCTTACAGAATTCTAGCGACCTAGATCTAAAAAGGACCTCAGAGGTCCATCATGACCCAGAGTATGAATCCTACTCACAGTATCACTGACATTTGTTTATCTAATTATAAGCCCTCAAAGGCTGAGAATTCTCAGTAGACTCTGACAAGTTCAGACTTCTCTAACTGTGAAAAATTCTGTCTTTGTAGCAAGGAAGTCATGGCACAGTGAGTAGGAATCTGGCTTCAGTTTGGAACACCTGGATTTAAGTGTTGTCTGTAATACATATTAGCAGTGAGACAGTGGGCAAGTCACTTAACCTTTCATTGGAATGCCCCCAGGGAATTTTCTAAATCTACAACTTTTAGAGAAGATGCTAATCTGTATCTATCAAAGGAATTTCTTTTGGGGAAGTCCCTTATATAAATGAAATCATGTGTCTGGTTGGGGGAGGGGGGGATAAGGCAAAATCTGCTTCATTTAACTGAGATCATTTATCTAGATTTAGAGGGGATCTCAGGGGCTTTTACATAGGAGGAAACTGAGGCACAGGGAAGATAAGTGAATTGCCCAAGATCACAGAAGGCAAAAGCTTCAATGGTGGGAATGAATTCAAATCAATAGCCTTCAAAGCCAATATTCTTTCAAGCTCACAAATACATCTTTCTAGGAGATGGAGGAGAGGAGACAGTATATTCCAGGTATGGAGGATGGCCAAAGAAAAGGCAAAGAGATGAAAAATGGAGTATCATATTATGAAACAGCAAATAGAGCAAGGGAAAGGGAATGCCTTATGAAGGTGTTGCAAGCACAGGTCAGGCTGGGAATGGCTTTAAACAGAAGAATTATTTTATACTGGAGGAAATAAGGAGTTACTAGAGTTTATTGAATAATATAGATCTATGTATAAGGGAAATTATTTTGGCAGTTATAGTAGGACTGGTCCCATTAAACTTCCCTTCAGAATGATAGCAGTTAAAAACATCAGGCCTCTAATATAAAATATAATCTGCTCGATTTGGCATTTAAAGCCCTCCACAATCTGGTTTCCATCTCCCTTTCCAGACTTTTCTCACATCACTCTCCCCTGCTCCCCATACACTATCCCATGTAGACATGGTTTCCTACTGGCTGCATATTGATTTAGAAAATCACAATTAACATTATCTCTATTGTATTATTGTTAGTCATTTCAGTCAGACTCTTCATCCCATTTGAAATCTTCTTAGCAAAGATACAGGAGTGGGTTGCCATTTCCTTCTCCAGCTCATTTGACAGCTGAGGAAACTGAGATAAACAGGATAACTGACTTGACCAGGGTTGCACAGCTAATAAGTGTCTGAACTCAGGAAGCTAAGTCTTTTGGACTCTGGACCTGATTGCTCCATCCAATGCAAAGCCTAGTGGATCCTGTTGTATTGCATTTTTATTTATTATGTTAAACATTTCCAAAACATTATAATCTGATTTAGGCTGCCCTAGGGAGCTTTGTAGAGTGCTTTTAGTCCATAGGTGGGAGTCTGACCTCTGCAAAATATACCCAATAAAATTGAACTGCCTTCTGTTTCCTCAGCTCTGTGTTTCATCCCCCACCCATGCACCTTCCTCATGTCCCTTCCCTAACTCCTTTGGTCTTAGAGTGTGCCCCTTCCTTACCTCCCTCTCCCAGAACCTTTAGCTTCTTCCTTCAGCTCTCTCCCCACCTCAGGCAGAAAACCCTCTTTGGTCTCTGCTCATTCTTCTTTTCTCTTTAATGCTGTATCTTGCCAATAGAAGGTAACTCCTTGAGAGCAGAGACTCTTGTCCTGTCCTTGCACCCTCAATACCTAGCTCAGAGGAGACCATGAGGAGGCACAGCAGTATAGTGGATACAGAGTTCAGGTCCTAGGTTCAACCTCTTCTTTACTATCTTTATGGTCTTAGAAAAAAGTCACTTCAACTCTTTGGTCTTCAGCACCTGCAATGAGAGGGGCTGGCCTTCAGGGTTCCTTCCAGCCCTTGAGCTATGGTCTTAGTGGCATATCCAGGGTTTGAAGTCTGGGAGACCCGATCTCAAATCCATTCTCAGACATGAACTGGCTGTGTGACCCCAAGAAAGTAATTCAATGTGTGTCTCAGTTTCCTCATCTGTAAATTAAGGGGCAGGGAGGCTAGGCTTAATGACCTCCAGGATCCCTTCTAGCTCTAAATCTGTGATCCCATGACCACCCACAACACTGTTTGGAGCCCAAGCTCCAAAATGGTTGCTTTGTCCCCCTGTCCATTTTCTTTTATCTGGAATGAGGAGGGAAGGCAGGGAAATCCCAAGCTCCCCTCTCTCCCAAAACATATCCTGCCCTAAAATTGTGCAGAGCATCTGGGTTAGGTGGATGAAAGTAGAACACTGAGTCACAGTTTACCCCAAAACCACAAGGGATTCATTATTTGATGCCCATATTAGAGACCCCTCTTTCATGTAAATTATTCTCTCCCCTCCTTGGTCTTCCCCATTGAATAATGTGGAGGAGACCAGAGGGGCCTGATTCAGGCTAGAGCCCTTTGTAGTTCTAGATGACAAAGCTTCTGCAATTAGTCAACAAAGCCCAGAGGAAAGACAGCAGGGTCAATAGCACTGGGGGCAATTTCTTTTTGTCTCCTGGCAGTTTTTTGATAAATGCTGGTAGCCAATGATTTGGACAACCACACAGGAAAAAAGGAAAGGATACAGTCTCTAAGCAATCATTTCTCAATCTAGGAAAATTAGAGATGGGGGAGGAGGGCCTTTGGGGTTTGCTTTCCTTTCTTCCCCAGCTGGGAGGTGAGGGACACTTACTGTCTGTAGTTGTAGGCAATGTCAGCAAATTGTTTCCGCCTGGCCCGGTAAACAGGATCTTTAAAACCCTTTAAAAAAGGAAAAAAAGTCATTATGTTTAGGCTTATGGGATCACAGCTCTGGAGCTGGAGAGAACCTCAAAGGCTTTTTATTCCAACCCCTTCATTGTTCAGACTAAGAAACTGAGGCAAACAGGGTTAAGTGACTTGCCATGGTCAGCCGGCTAGTGTCTGAGACCAGATTTGAACTCGGGAAGATGAGTCTTCCTGACTCCAGTCCCGATATTCTCTCTATCCACTGCACCACCTAGCTACTCTGATAAATGCTGAAGTGAATGAAACTGAAGACTACGGAAAGCCAGGAAGTTAAAGAAGCCCAGATCCAGAGTGAGAAACCCTCCTTTTCCCTTCCAACCTTCAGACACAGGCTTCCTCCCCCAATTGATGACTAATGCCCATGCACCTTTGGCTGCCTTATGCCTGAGCTGGGGGCTCCAGAGTCAGAAGCTATTGAACCAAGCAAATGACTGAAAATGCCCCGAGATCTTGATAAAAGGTTGTTGGGACCTAGAAACGATGATTTCATAAGTTGTGCATATTTTATCTCAATGCTCTTAAAATGGGCTTTTTCTACACCAGTATGACCACCATCCCAATTCAGACCCATCACTTCTCATCTGTACTATTGGAAATAGCCTTCTAATTGTTCTCCCTGTCATCTATCCCCTTCCCAATCCATTCTCCATAGAATCGCCAAAATTAATATTCCGAAAGTATAGCTCTGACCCATTACACATACACTCTCCTCCAGCTCAAGAAATGTCCATGGTTCCCTATTATCCCTGTGATGAAATATGAGCTCCTTTGACATTTACAGCCTTTCGATATCTGGGTCCAGATGACCTTTCTTGGCTATTATACTTTTTCATGTATTCTAGCCAAAGTGCAGTACTTGACGTCTCTACTATACAAAATTATGATTCTCTGCTCTGTCTTTAAATAATCTTCTTTTCCCAAAAACATGTAAAACAAATTTTAACATTTACTCTTTTAAAATCTTGAGGCCAAATTGTCTCCCTCTTCCCCAAGATGGTAAGTAATTCAATTAGGTTATACAGAGCAATCATGAAAAATATTAGCTCCGTCTTTGAACTGACTCTTCTCTAAGTTCTGTAATGCTCTTTAGTGAGTTCTAAACAAAGCTCTTAGTTCCAAGTGCAATATTTTAGGATAAAAATTGAAAATCTGGAACATATGGGGCAGCTGGGTAACACAATGGATGACAGCAGGCTATCCAGCATCCAAGTCTGGAATAGGGAGGATGTGGGTTCAAATCAGATCTCAGATACTTCCTAACTATGTTATCCTGGACAAGTCACTTAACCTCCATTACCTATCCCTTTTTACTCTTCTTAGAATTGATACCGACAGTTATTTCAATATAACAAAGTTATTTTAAATTATTTTTATTTAGGTATTTTTAAAAGTTATTTAAAATAATAGTTATTTTAAAATTAAAAAGAAAAATCTGGAACAAGTCCAGAGAGGAACAAAAAGGCTAATTAAGAACCTTAGCTATATGAAAACCAAGCAAAGGAACTGGAGAATCTTAACCAACAAAAGAAGAAAAGACTTAGTGTAGGGAACTTGCAAGTTATCTCCAACAGAGGATTTGGGTCTGCTTGGTCCAGGAGATCAGAATGAGGACCACTGCTATCCTCCTAGTACCCTAGATTCAAATATGTCATTCTGGACTCTTCACTCTCTCTCTCTTTCTCCAAAATCAATCCACAAGTCTTGTCATTTCTAACTTCAGGAATATGCCCCCTTCTCTCCTCTGACACTGCCCCTACCTGGTGGATGTGCCCTCAGCACCTGCCACCTAGATAACTGCTTGGCTCAGGGTGGGAGATTCCTCCCTTCCTCAAGTCTCTCCCCACTCTACTTCATCCTCCATTCAGCTGTCAGTGATCTTACTCTCCCTCAATGAACTCCAGTAGCTTCCTACCACCTCCAGAATCAAATATAAAAATCCTCTTTGCCTTAGAAAGTTTTCTATAACCTGGCCCCTTCTGCCTTTTCCTGCCTTCTTATATCCTCACTTTCCCCAAGCCTCCACATATTCTGTGATCCAACAACTCTGAGCTCCTTGTTCTTCCTTGACCAACAAAGATGTTATCTCCCGACTCAGACGTTTGCACTGATTGTTCCCGGTGCCTGGAAATCTTTCCTCCCTCATCTCTCCATCCTGGCTTCCCTTAAGCCTTAGCTAAGCTAATGTCTGACCTTCTGCAAGGAGCCTTTTTCTAATCACCCTCATGCTAATACTTCCTCTGTGTCGAACAGGTCCAATTTATCCCATCTATATCATTTCTCTATGTAGCTTGACTCCCCCGTTAGACTAGAGAGCAGAGACTGTGTTTTGCCTTTCTCTCCATGCCCAGTGCTTAGTGAAGTCTCTGGCAAATAGTAGGTAATCAATAAATGCTTGTTGACTGACAAAATGGGAGGAAGTTGTGAAGTGGCAGATTTGGGCTCATGAAACGAAAAGCCACCCAAAGATCACCACTGCACATAAGGTGAATAAGCTGCAGCAGGATTTGGTGGGTTCTCCCTCAATGGAGTTCCATCAAAGAAAAGTGAATGATCACTTATTGGGTATGTTCTAGAGGGAGTTCATGGTCAGGATTAGCCTAGGTATCTTCTGAGGTCCTTTCTTCACAAGAGTCTATGAAGTTTTTCCCTGGTTAAGACCTGGAACTTTAATATAGGAATTCTGTTATCATGGTATCTAAGAGGAAAAGAGAATTCCATCTGCAATGATAAGACCTGGGTATAAATCCTGCTTTTGCTGCATGACCTTGACCAAGTGACTTCTCTCTGGGCTTCAGTGTCCCCCTCTATAAAATGAAGAAATTGGGACTGCATGACCTCCAAGGGGCCCTTCTAGCTGTAAATTTACAATTGTTTGAAACTATCTTAGGCTGTACCAACCCTTCCAGATCATTTCTGCATCCAATTCCTGAAACATGGAAGACTGGCTTGATAATTAGTAGATAATGATGGATAGAAAGGGCCTGTCCCTAGCAGGTTCTCTGGCAGGACTCTCTTGGATGCTTCTTCCTTCAGAAATCTGGGTCATCCCAGGACAGAGCATCCAGTTTGGGAGTTGAATGTTATTTTCATTTTTAAAGTTATAGCCACAGAAGGAAACAGACAAGCTGCACCTTGGACCATCAGGAAACGTCACACAATCCAGAAAGAACTCAATGTCCCTGGAGGAGGAGGTTGGGAAATTGTTTGTTCCAGCAGGGCCCCCTTGGAGAGGCCTCTCATGACTTAGGGAAGGGTTTGATGTTTCAGGAGATGTTTTTTAACCTTTGGAAGCCCCTCTGTCCCCCTGCCCCACTACACACACATGGAACAACCCCCTCAAACAAGTTCATAAATCACAGAATTGTAGACTTAGGACTGGAAGGTCTCAGAGTCTGTCTTACTCTACAGAAGAGAAAACAGGAATAGAGAGGTTATGGGGTCTAGAGTTAGAAGGAATCTTAGAGGCCATCTAGTGAAACCCACTTATTTCATTACAAAGAAAATTAAGGACCATAGAGCTTATCAAACTAGAAGAGACTTCAGAGACCATCTGGTCCAACCCTTTCATTTTACAGATGATGAAATTGAGGTCCAAGAAAGTGAATCGATTCATTTAGGGTTACACATCTAAGAAGTGTGTGAGGTGGGATTTGTACCCACAATCCTCTAATGTTATTTTTTCACTTTCCTTCCTTTCCCTATCTTCCCTTCCTTACCCTTCCCTTACTGTCCCTTCTCCCTTCCCTTCCTTCTCTTTCCCTTGTCTTCTATTCCCTTCCTTTCCCTTCCCCTCTCTTTCCTTCCTTTCCATTCCCTTCCCTTCCTTTCCCTTTCTTTCCCTTCCTTACACTTCCCTTCCCTTCCCTTCCCTTCCCTTCCCTTTTCTTCCCCTTTACTTGTATTTATTGTCCATCAGTGAAGTGCCATGCAATGAAAAGTCTACAGTAGATTTATAGTCATAGGACCTGGGTATAATTCTCCCCTTTTCCTGTCACTACCCATGTGATCTTAGGTAAATGACTTCACCTCTCCTGGCCTCAGTTTCCTCATCTGTTAAAAATGATGATTGAGCTGGATGACTAGAATTGGAAGAGTCCCCTTCCAATTCTAAATCCTATCACAATGGATTAATTATTTCAGAAATGAATAGAAATGAAACAAAAAAATTGGGATTGCTGTTACATTTCTTCTTCTCACCTTACTGTGGTCATTTTTGTCAGGGCTGTTGCACTTCTGTCAGACTAATTAGAATTATAGTCCTGAACCTGTATTAAAATCCCAGAATCTTAAAATTGGGAGAGATATCAGAGACTATTCAGTCCAGCTGTTATGACAAAGAATCCCCTTTAGAGCAACCCTAGAAGTGTGGCCATCCCATTTTCTGGGAACCCACTGGCTCCGGAGTCAGAACTCCCATTCTACTTGGGCCAGCTTGAATTGTTAGGAAGTTTTTCCTGACAGGCCTACATGGGCCTCATGACAACTTCTATTCATCGTCCCTAGTTCTGGCCTCTGGGGCCAAGCAGAGTGAGTTTGTTCCACAAAACAGCCCTTCAGATACTTGAAACAAGCTCTCATGTCTCCATTTACTTTCCTTCTCTGGACCCGATTTTCCCTTTCCTTTGGTCAGCAGGACGACTATTATGCCTCCGTGGGACCCCAGGTCTTCTGTCCCCCACAGGGGCTGCAATAAGAAGGGAGTTAGCTATACTTGGTGAATGACTAATCACCCTGCCGCCATTTAAACTAATAGCGGCAATTTCAGCAAGCACTGCATGGGATTTATTTATAATTGCTCCATCTCAATTAAACTAATAGCAGCAATTTGGACTGCACAGCATGAAACTCAGTATATTTTGACAGGAAAATAAATTGTTGGGGAAGGAGGAGGAAGAAAGCAAGCATATTGCAGTAAGATACAACACGGTTCACACACACATGCACACACACACAGAGTTCTAAAGTTTTTTTGCAATAATTATCACAAACAATTCCATAAGTTTCATTACTTGGAAACTGAACAACCAATCCAGTTTCCCTTGCCCTGCCTTTAAAATAACAAAAAAAAAAATGGGGGGGTGGCAATTCTGTCTATGTTGTTAGGGAGAAATAGATATTCTACGCTGTTCTGCAATTGTGTCCAACTCTTTCTTGCCCCATTCTTGGCAAAGAGAACTCAAGTAGTTTGCCATTTCCTTCCCCAGCTCATTTTACAGATGAGGAAATTGAGGCTAACAGGATTCCCTGACTTGCCCAGAGTTACACAGATAGTATCTGAGAACAGATTTGAACTCAGATCTTTCTGACTCCAGGCCCAGTGCTCTATCTACTGCACCTCTTAGCTGCCTAGATATTCTATAGAATCATCCAATTAAAGCAAGAAGGGGTGGTAGAAACCACCTAATTCAACCCCTTTGTTTTACAAATGAGAAAAGTGAGACCCAGTTTTAAGTGACTTGCTCCAAGTCATATAAATGCTAAGTGACAGAAATAGGATTTCATTTTTGATCATCTGAGTTCAAGTTCAGCACTCAATAATTGGTGGTGTTGGTACAGAGAACCCCAGATGTGTAGTTGTATGGGACATTAGAGGTCAGTTTATCCACAATGCCAATCCATTTGGTAGATGAGAAAACTAAGGTCAATAATCCAAAATGGCAGATTATACAAAAACTTTTTGATTCAAATACATTCTCGAGTGCTTTGAGGATTTTTGTTCCAATAGCAATTTTTACCTTCATAATTTTATTGTGTTTAAGCTTAAAAAATAATAATTTTATGTTGCCTGAGTCCTATAGCCCCTGATTATATGGGAAAAAAGTCCAGGAAGGAATGGCAAAAGACTCCAAGAAATATGACAGGCAATATACTAGATGCTGGGAATACAAAGACAAAATTAAACAATCTTTGCCCTCAAGGAGCATCTAGTCAGCTCATCAAATTAATGTGGTAAGACCAGGAATTTCATCTTCCATATAAACTAGCCAGATCTGCTTTAGTCCAAAGCAAATTAAACTCTCAACAGTAGCCAGAGGCAATATTTATTCCTGAAGGGTAACAAGAATATTTCATTTATTTATTATTTTAACAAATTGTTACTAGAATTACATCTAAAATTTAGGAGCCCTGCACAATATATATATATATATATATATATATATATATATATATATATATGGCAGTCAATTCTTTAAGTATACATCCATTCAATAAGAAAAGCAGTATGAGGAAGAGCTGGGGGCCAAACAAACAGGCACAAGGGCCATTAACTGGTGCATAAGGTTCTCTGAGGGTCACATATTTAATTAGCATAAAAATATGATATTATATTTGTTTTATTTTTATTTATTTTGCTAAATACTTTCCAATTATGTTTTCATCTGGTTCAGACCTCATTCAGGAGTGTTGGGCATCCTGTTAGACTTTTTGTTCGCTATCTCTGGTATAGAAGATAGAGTTGGACCTGGAATGAGGGAGACTTGGGTTCATTCTCCTACTCTTACAAGCTATAAGATCTCAGGCAAGTCACTTCATCTTTCTAAATCATGCTGGTCCCTGTAATTCCTATCCCCCAATGTTGTTGGGAAGCTCAAATGAGATAATGTTTTTGAAGAGTTTTGCAAACCTTGCATTCCTATAATAATGCCATAAAATGCTTAAGATGTCAGTTGTTGTTAAGGATAGATGGGTGTCCATTGCCCTCTAAGGATGAATAAGCGTGTGTGCGCAAGCAAAAATCAATTCTTTATTTCCTTCACTGCCATTTTTTGTATTCATAGGATTATCAAAGTAAGAGGATGGCTTGAAATATTTTGCTGATGCTGTTGTTCAGTCATTTCAGACTCTTCATGACTTTATTTTGGGAAGAGAAAATAGAGTGGCTTGCCATTTCCTTCTCTAGCTCATTTTACAGAGGAGGAAACTGAGGCAAACAGGGGTTAAGAGACTTGGCCAGGGCACACAGCTAGTAAGTGTATGAAATCAGATTTGAACTTAGAAAATGAGTCTTCCTGACTGTAGGCCCCCAGGCGCTATCCACTATACCACCTAGATGTCCCTTGAAATACTAGGTGTGTAATAAATGCTTGTTGATTGAAAGTCTTCAATGTGATTGTATAGGCAAAGTCCAACTTTACCATTTGAGGGAGTCATGGAGAGGTCTAGGGATTTTGGTGGAATTGGACTCAAAATGGACCAACAATGGAATGAGACATCCTCCCCACCAAAATAAGCTCAGTTAAGTGAAATGCAATATCATGGACAAAAGAAGTGAGAATCCCACTTCCCTGACCTGGTTTGGAATTTTGTGTTCAGTTCTGGACCCTGCAACTTGGGGGAAACATTGATCACCTAGAGATTGTCCAAAGGAAGACAATCAGGATAGTGAAGGGTCTTTAAATTATGAGGATCAAGGGAAATTCCTGGGGATTTTTAGCCAAGAGAAAAGAACACTGATGGTGGGGTAGGGTAGAGAGAGAAAGGGAACATTTCAGCAACCGGAAGCAAAGATATGATAACTCTCTCCAAGAATTCCAAAGGCTGCTATAGAGAAGGCTTCTTGCTTGACTCCAGAGTGCAGAACTCAGAAAGATATAGTTAGCTAGCATTCATGGACATTTTGAGGTCAGCAATGCACTTTTTATGTCTAAATTCATTTGGCCTTCACACGAGCCCTATGAAAAAGGTACTATCCCCCTTTTAAAGATAGTGACTCTGAGACACAGAAAAGTTAAGTGACTCATCCAGAGTTATGTGGCTACTAGTATCTACGGCAGGATTCAAATAAGGACTTCTGCTCCCTGGTCTCTCCCTCTCTCTTCTGTACCTCTTAGCTGCCTTGAGTATGGAGGTTCCAAAGAATCCAATTTAGACTTGGTGTCAGCAAGACTTCCTAAATAGGAGAATTCTCCCAAAGTGGAGTAAGGTGCTTTGAGAGGGCACAGATTCCCCATTACTGGGGGTCTGCAAATAAAGACCTCCAATTGGATGGCCTCCAATTGTAAATGTCAGAAAAGGTCTTCTCATGAAGATACAGCTTGGACCTGATGACCCACAAAGTGTCTTCTGACTCTTTCTGTGGTAGAGTGGAAAGAAGGCTGAATGGGGAGTTAGAGGACCTGGTCAAATCCCTCTTCTTATACTTCCCTGAAGTAGACCTCAGTTTCCTGTAAACAAAACCCCTAGTAAAATGAAAGAGCTCACCTACATTCTCTCTAAGCTCCCCCAAAGCTCCTCAATTCTAAGCCTCTGACATGTAGAACAGCACTTGGGCAGGAAAGAGTTATTCTCTTCTTTTTCCATTTCGTTTCTCATATTGGGTCAGGAGAGGGGAAAAAGCTGGGGGAGCCCTTTTCCTCCACGAAGGGAACAATCCCTCTCAAAGTGACTGGTCTGGAGGCACCAATATGAAATATAAATCATACTTCAGCTCCAGCTGCCAAGACTCAGAGGTCTGATGGGGGATGCGGTGGGGATGGGGAGAGAGATCATATTAACACAACAAAATCTCGGAACAGGGGGTCCTTTTGGAAAGAACACTCCTGCTTCCCAGGCTAGGGTTTGTTTACTTCTCACACATTATAGCTGGGGCCACATGCTGTTGTGTGAAGGGGCTCTGGAGATCCTGAGAAACACCCAAGAGGGTTTGCCTTGTCCTTGGACCGTGTTCCCAGGGCTTGACTTAAACAAATCACAGGCACACCATGAGCCTGCCGCCTACTCTTTGTGACGGGATCAGTGTACCTGATAAATTTTATTTTTTACAATAAACTATCCATGGTCTTTAGAGGACAGAAAAGTCAGAGAGGCTAGCTGGATTTATTTTTAAGAAACACCAATCAGATTTAAAACTGACTATATATGTACCCTGGGTAACATGAGGGTAAGCAGAGGAAAATAGGGCTTAGGAGTCCCCACTAATTGTCCCAACAAGTGAGGAAGTATGTTTTAGAGGATGAGAGTGTTAGATGGGGAGCAAATAGAGGCATTTCAGGAAACTGGCAACCAGGAGCACAAATGTGCCTCAGATAAGAGTTTTGGGGTTCAGACCAATCATGTAGTATAGAGGAAGACTTTCATATGAACATTGCTCCAAGGCAGGAAAGGACTTCATAGGTCTTTGGGTCCAAGCCTCTCATTTTTATGTGTGAAGAAACTGAGTTCTAAAGAGGGTAGAATTTGGACAGGTTAGAGGACAATGACTGAATGGAGTGTCTGTTCTGAATGATCTTGGGTATGCAAGTTCCTTCCTCTCTCTGGGTCATACTTTTTTCATATCAAAAACAAAGAGAACAATTGGACTAATTGAATAAAAACTTATGTAGTGCCTGGCACATAGTAGGTGTTTCACAAATATTGATTGATTGATCTAACAAATACATATATATAGATATAGATATAGATATAGATATAGATAATCAAGATAAGGCTTAGATTGGGTCACGGTTTTCTCCACCATCAAGAACTTCATACATACTGAAGGGTAGAAAGCCTCCTTACTAAAAAGACCAAAAAATGCCCATGATGTCCAGCACTAGAGAAAGGAGAATTCTCATTCTTAGCTCATCCCCTTTCAGTCCTCTCCTGGGAAAATACAATCTCATTGGCCACTAGATAAAGAACCTAGCATCAAGAAACACTGGCCTCCCCACTCATGGTTCTCACACTCACAGTTTCCCAGAATTAGCACTGATAGTCTCCATTCCTGGAACTCTCAATTACTGCATCTCTTCCTCCTAGCTTCCTTGACTTCTTCCTTCAAATCTCAGTTAAAGTCCTTCCTTCTTCAAGATGCCTTTGCCAGTCCTGTTTAATCTTATTAACTTCTCTTGGTTCATGAAATCCAATTTCTCTCATTTGTAGTTTGTACATGGTTTGCATGGCATCTCCTCTATTAAGCTGGGAGTTCTTTCAAGAGCACAGATCATCTTTTGCTTTTCATTGTTTCCCTCAAACTTAGCACAGTGTCTGATAGTACATAGGAGGGGCATAATATATGCTTCTTGACTGACTTACCATTGGTCCCTTGTCTATTAGTGCATCAACTCTAAACCACATAACCCCCTGAGTATAAGTGAGGACCCTGTCTGGAGATATGGCATCCTCCATAAACTATGCTGAGAAAGAAGGGAACACAGCCCTAACCTCCCATGAAGTTATATTGTGCTCCAAAGTAATTACTAAGAAATTTCATGATCCTCTCATGAAATGGTTATGGCATTCACTAAGCTAAAATCTCATTTGAGGGTTTGTCATCAGACTAGGAATATAAATAACAAAACTGAGTTTCTTGACTCATTTTAGCATTTTTCTCCCTCCTCCAAGTTGTTTCTCTCTTTTGGATGAGAGAAATGTGACCCTTTGTTTGCTCGAGTAAATGTTAAGGAAACTGGGAGCAGTCAGAAAGAAGGAGGTTTTATTTTAAGATTTCAATGTGCAAGCAAAAGAATGAAAAAAATCAACTCAAGTTCTTTCAAGGCTTCTGAATCTTTTTTGTGCCATGGACAACTATGGCAAAATGGATAGACTTCTCTCTCAATACAATGTTTTTTAAATAAGAAGGCAATGTTAAATTTCACCTAGAAGTTAGTAAGATTTAAGATGCCATTGTTTTTCTTATCCAAATTCATCTAACCATGAACAATGGATCCTAGATTTAGAACCTCTGTTTTTTAGGAAGCCTTTCCTGTTTTTCCCTCAATAGCTAATACCTTTTCTCCGGAAAAATACCTGGCATTTCTTTTGCATATGTTTTGCATATATATATATGCATATATATATCTACCTCAAGGAAATGAAAGTGTCTTAATAGATAAATTGTTAAATTGTTTCCTGTATCTATTTGTATCCTCAGTGCTTGGCATATCTTGGGTGCTTAAATTGACCTCTGAGATTCCTTCCAATTGATATTCTCAAAGTGTTTCCTCTGCTCACAAGTATAACAACAAACATACTAACAATATAGCTACAAAAGAGAGGGTTCATGCATGTACACACATGTATACATGCACACATGTCATCTTGTCCCAAAATAATAGAGACAATTCTGTTTCTCTTTGGTGGATCCTCATCTTTTAGAAATATATACAAGCTTCTCCACTTCAACAAATTGTCAGTTTATGTCTGAAAAGGATATTAGAGGTCATAGAGTATAACCCCTTTACTTTATACATGGAAAAAATGAGACCTAAAAAATGAGGTAAAGAGTCTTGGAAGTAGTAAGTGATAGTCAACATTTGAATTTGGGACTTTCTGGGGTTGCACTACCTCAAGAGGAAAATATTTGAGATTGCTAGAGAGTGTTTTGACGCCTTCTTTTTTTGTGATGACATCTCTCTCCCCAAGCACTCATGCTGTTCTTCATTTCATAGGACAACCTTAATAGGAGTTTTTCAAAGAGAAAGTATTTGGTAAGAATGAAAAGTTGAACTCCTTCATCTGATAAATGATGAAAAAAGGCACAAAGAGATAAAATTTGGAAAGAAGGAAGGAAAAAAGAAGATGGGAGAGGGGAGGAGGTAGAGAGAAAAGAAAGGAGGAAGAAAGGAAGTCAGAGAAGGAGGGAGGTTGAGAGGTCTCCAACTTACTGGGTGATCTGCATCCAGTTCTGCCCCATAGCTAAGAATCTGGTTGGCAAATCTATCGAGCTCTTGGATTGTTCTTGGAAACCATGGCACTGCAACGTAAAAAGGAAAATATTTCTTTCAATCCATCCTCCAGGTTTTAGTAGAGAGGGCATGGCCAAAGGAGATTGGAAACCTTTTCATATCAATCATTCATAAAAGTTGTGACACTGCCAATCACTATCTATGAACACAACAAAATGTGTGATATTGATAGTAAAAAACCCATTAGAATTTCTCTTTTCAAGCAAAAAGTCCTTTATTAAATGCTTTTCTTAATCAAATATTAAAATTTCCGTACTAATGTCTCACTCTGATACTTCATCATAGCATGATGCAACCCTGGGCTCCTGAATTTCCCCTGGAAAACTAATTACAAGCTGGAAAGTTTTTTAGTATAGGAACAGAAATAGATTGGGCTTCTTTTCATCCAAAAACCCTCCTAAACAAGGGCAGAGAAGAGCCTAAGGAGGAAACTGGCTGTGGAAAGATGAATTGGGAGCCAAAGCAACTAAAAGAGAACCTACAAGTTGGAAGAGTCATTACCATCTAGGTTAATGTTAGGAGGACCCAAACTATGAGATAATCAATTAAAAAAATTTCTTACCTTTTGTCTTGGAATCAATACTGTTTATTGGTTCCAAGGCAGAAGAGTAGTAAGGGTTAGGCAATGGGTGTTATGTGACTTGCCCAGAGTCACACAGAAAATCATCAATTTGGAGGGGGAATAAGATTTTTAGAATTTATTGAGTCCAACTCTCATTTTACAGAAAAGTAAACTGAGGGTCAGAGACATTAAGTGACTTTACTAAGGCCACACAACCAGTAAGTGTCTAAAGACTTTGAACTCAGCAGAATTTGAACTCAGTCCCTCCTGGCTCCAAGTCCAAAATTCTTTCTACCACACCAACATGCCTCTTCTTACCAGTAGAACCATGTATTTTTAAAAATTCAACAAGATCTAATATTAGACTGATTCCGATCTAAGCCCATTATTTTCCATCCCATGCCCTACCACCAAATTAACTTTCCTAAGTAAAAAATTCTGTCCTGTAACTTCCCCTTATCTTCAATCAATCACAAACCTCCAATTGCTCTCTACTGACATTGTGCATAGTTCACAGCCACCTAGCCTCCGCATTGGGATATTAAGATCATGGATTTAGAGCTGCAGGGACATTGGAAGAAATTTAGTTTGACTTCATTATATAGTAGGGGAAACTGAGGTTCAGAGAAGCAGCCCTGGTACAGTGGATATTAAACCAGCTGGGAAGTCAGAAAAACCAAGATTGGAAGCCATCTAATCTAACCCCCATCTAGTCCAACAGGAGAAGAAGCCGAAATCCAGAGATGTTGCTAAATCACCTTGTTAGAACTTCGAGTGACCTTAGAGATCATCTAACCCAATCCCTCACTTTATAGAGAAGGGAACTAAAACCCAGTTGGGAAATTCACTGATTTGTTGAAGGTAAAACAGGTAGGAAGTGGTTACTCTTTGATTAAAAATTAAGAAGTTGCCTAAAGGAACGATCCTCTGTTTCCTCATCTGTAAAATGAAACAATTGAACCAAATGATCTCTGATGTTCCTTCTCTCCTTGATCCACAGCTCTAAATCCCATGATTCTGCATCAATGACCATTGCAAGTTCCTTCCCTCTAAAGCCATTATCCCATGCAAGTTCATTTGAGTGAAGACTTTGAGTTTGGGAACTTTGGTTCCTCTATACAATGACCTCACTTTAGAAGGGAAAAATCTTTGACAGCAAAGGGGACATGGAAAACACTTGGCTTCTCCCTTGTTCCACTCATGATTCCTAGAAAAGAACATTAGTGCCATCTGGCGGTCTGTTTCAGGGAATTGAGACAGATGCTTCCTTGGCTTTGGTGGTCTTGGGACCTGAGTACAATGTACAAATATGGTATTGAAGATACACATTGTTCATCAGAGAGGTACTGGGAAAATTCCATTAAAAAATCTCTGCTACACAGATCCAGGAAGCTCACATGGTGCCTGCACTAACACCTTCTGCTACATCATCAAAAGAATTCATAATAATAATAATAATAATAATAATAGCTAGCAGATGAAAACATGGTTTATCACTTGTTTATTTGGGTATAGGATTTGGGGCTGGGGGTTATAAGATTATCCTCTTACAAAAATGAATCATATGGAAATGTGTTTTGCTTGATAATACAATGGCATTACTTGTGAACTCCAGGAGGGGAGAGGGAAGAGAGGAGGGAGAGAACAAGAATCACAACTTTGGAAAACTTATGTGGAAACTTGTTATTGGCATAAAATAAAGATACAATTAAATCATCATCATCATCATCATCATGGCTAGCATTTAAATAGAACTTAGAGGTTTACAAAGCACTTTAGAAACATTATCCCTTTCTATCCTTACAGCAGTCCTGAGACAGATGCCATTATTAGTCCTATGTATAGAATGTTTAACCCCAAAAGGAGCCATTGTGGTACAGTGGGGAAAGCAATGGATAAGGACCCAGATTCAAATCCTACCTCCAACACTCACTACCTTAGGGACAGTCTGCAAATCATCTAGCTCTTCTAGATTTCAGTTTACTCATTTGTCAAGGGAGGGGCTTGGACTAGATAGTGCCTGAGGTCCCCTCCAGCTACATAATTATGACCCTGTGATCATCTAATCTAGTTTCAAAGCCCAGCTCTGCTATTTACTACCTGTGTAATTATATATGCCACTTGGGTTCCCTGAGTCTCAGTTTCTTCATCTGTAAAAATGAGAAGACTGGACTAGATGATCACTAAGGTTCCTTCTAAGTCCAGTGCTATAACATGCAGTCTAAGTCTCTCTCTTGACTTTGTGAAGCTGGAATTTTCCCAAACAATTATGTTACAAAATGACAAGAAGGTCCTTTGTTCCTAGAACAAGGTTCTCTGTGGTCCTGTTATTCAAGGATTATGAGTCCTTATTAATCTTCTCTCAGCCTAGATTCCCATGACCCAAAAAGCTTGTCACCTTGGGATCTGGGACCCAGTGAATCAGAGGGGTGCTAGACAAGTAATATGACCTAACAATCATAATAATTGTTGTTCAGTTGTTTCCAATCATGTCTGACTCTGAGATCCCATTTGAAGTTTTCTTGGCAAAGATACTTGAGTGGTTTGCCATTTCCTTCTCTAGTTCATTTTACAGAGAAAAAAAACTGAGGCAAATAGTGTTAAATGACTTTCCCAGGGTCACACAACTAATAAGAACAATAATAATTAATGTTCACTAAATACTTACTATGTTTCAGGCATGATGCTAAGCATTTTACAATTATTATCTCATTTGATTCTCATGACAACTTTGGGAGATTGGTACTATTATTATCCCTATTTTATAAGTGAGGAAATGATAGACAAAAGTTAAGTGACATACATAGGGTCACACAGATTTGTTAGCATCTGATACTGGTTTTAAATTCAGGTCTTCGTGACTCTAGCACTAGGGCTTTATCTACTGTATTATTAAGCTGCCCCAAGGACTCCAGGACCTGAATTTTTTTTCTTTTTGAAAAACTCCCTTTGTATATGAAATATAGAGATGTGAGCTCTAGCCTGGCGATATGAGACTATTCATATCCAGTTGAGTGATCATACCCCCAAAGTAGGCAATCATTACTAGATTAACATCAGCCTGAAAGGAAGGCTCTACTGGAGAGCCACAGACATCTATCTTTCGCCCTGTGCTGTCCAACATTTTTATAAATTGCTTCAGTTAAGTCCTAGATGGCATATTTCTAAGATTTTAGATGACACAGAGCTGAGAGGGACAGGTAATACTCTAGATGATGGAGTCAGAACCCAAAAATCACTTTGACAGGCTAGAGTGAGGAGCTGAAGCTGAGAAGCTGACATATAATATGGATAAATGTCAAGTCCTAAAGATTTGATTTAAAAATCCTCAATTTCACAAGGGCAGGAGCAGTGGAGGGAAGGGTCAGGGACACACTAGATAACATACTAGACAACAATTTATGTGAAAAAATATCCGAGGGTTTCAGTGGACCACAAGAGAAATATCAATCTACAGTGTGGCCCAATGGCTAAATGAGGTTTTTTTAAAGAGAAATGTAGTGCCTTCAGTAGGAGGAGGTGGTTGTGACCTTGTGCTCTGGATATTGTGCTTATTTTTGTCAATATATTTTAGAAAAGAGATGGTCAAGCTAAAGTTTGCCCAGGAGACGTAGGCTAGAATACTGGTGAGGGATCTGGAAACCATAATGTAAAAGGACTGAGAATACTTAATCTGGAGAAGACAAACCTTAGGGGAACTAATGATAGCCATCTGCAAGTAGGAAAAGATTATCATATGGAAGAGGAAATAACTTTATTCTGCTTGACCCCAGAGAATAGAACTAGGACCAAATAAATTGATTTCGACTCTACATAAGGAAGAACTTTCTTGGAGTTGTCTACAAGTAGAAGTGGATGCCTCAGGACACAGTGAATCCTTTATGGATGGAGAGCTGGATTTGGAGTAAAAAAAACTTTAATTTAAATCCAACTTCAGACCCTAACTAGCTAAGTGATTCTGGACAAATCTGTTAACCATGCTTTGCCTCAATTTACTTTTCTGATCTACCAGTACAAGAAATATAATTGATGACTTCCAAGCTCACTTCTAGTTCAAAATCTGTTGTCCTGTGACTTCGTTAAAGGTCACTAAGTAGATATTGAAAAGCCAATAGTTAAATATGTTATAAAAGAGATTCTAATTTAGATAGTCAGTCAATTAACATTTATTAAAAGTGCCTACTGAGTGCCATATACTGTAGTAGGTACTAGGGATATGGAGAAAGGCAAAGTAAACAGTCACCATTGTCCATTCATAAGGAACCCACCATTGCTAACTTTGCTGGTTCCTGAGGATCCTTCCAAATCTGCAATTCTCTGACTGATTTATGCATTCTCCTTCTGAGACTATTTGCTAACCCTTTAAAATCAGAGTTGTTTTTATTTATTGTGCCAAAAGTATTGTGTTCAAATTTATTGCACAGAAGTTAACTTCTCTAACAACATTTTCCTATTAAACTTTGACTTTACAATGCCAGTGGGTCTCTTAACATACAATCTCAACTTTCTCCTTATGCTCTAGGCATCTTGCTTGGAGTAGACCAAGGTGGTTGTAAACATTGCCATCATTCATTTGTTCAATTTAAAGTGTTGATTCAAATTGAACACCTCCTCTATATATAGACAAGGGAACTGAGCTGATGTTATGATCCTCACCTTGTAAAAAGTAGTGTGCTTAGAAGAATCTGTTCTGGACAGCTGCACTAACCTCCCCTTGAAAAACTACCAGAAAGGCTAGGGAAGGGGAGAGAGAGCACAAGTGAAAGGAACCTAGATAAGTGGAAGAGAGGGTGAAAAAGAGGAAGGTCAGGGTAGTGAATTTAGTGGTTATTGCTGATCATCTCTAGCTGAAGTTAAAAAAAAAGCAGGGATAACGATCAAATATATAGGGATCTGAGTCAAATTTATAAAAGATAAGAGCCATTCCCAAACTAAAGCATAGTTTCTTACCTCTTCTCCCCTTTTATGATATGGCTAACATAGAAATATGTTTTGAATGATTTCCATATATTATTTTGGTTACCTTCTTAATGGAAATGGTAGGGACAAGAGGGAAGAAGAGATTGGAATGCAACTTAAAAAGAAAAGAATGTTAAAATAATAATAGAGCTAAGATTCTTTCCAGTTCTGATATTTCGTGTTCTAAGATCCCTCCCAGTGCCAATATTCCCCCTTCTAAGGCTTTTCTCAGTTTTGACATTTTCTGTTCCTAAAGTCCCTTCCAACTATGACATTCCATGTTTGACAGTCCTTCATAGGTCTGATATTCTGCATTTCTTTACTTATGTGTTCTTCCTCGAGAGTTAGTTTATGACTCCAGGAACTGAAAGGGATGAGAATATGGAGAGGAAGAAAAGATGCCTAATGACACTGTCTGTAACTTACCTGACTATACACCCTGTCAAGGATATAATAGCAATATTTTATCATCTGGTTCATTATTGGTTTACTGCTTGACTTGTTCATCTCTAGCCTGGTTGTGAATTTGCTTGGCTGTTTAGGTTGTAGGACCACAGATTAAATGTTGTAAGGAGTCACATAAATCACCTAATCCAACAGCCTTATCTTACAGATAAGGAACCTGAGACTCCGAGAGATTAAGGAATTTACCCAGTGTCAAATGGGTAAAAAACAAAAACAAAAAAAACAGTAGATCCAGCATTTGAACCTACACCCTTTAACTCTCATTCCAGCTAGCTTTCCATCAAGGGTCATTGCCTTCTTTCAATCAATCACCAATCATCAAACATTTATTAAGTACTTAAAATGTAGGAAGCACTAGGACAAGTGGTGGACTCAACAAAAAAGTAAAAACCCCTGTCCTCAGGGAGCTTACATTCTGATGGAGAATAAATAGATAAATACAAAACACATACAGAGTCATTGGTTCAATTTAACGTTAGTAGGTGGGAATCTAGGATATAGACATCGTCAAATCATTGTGGATACCTTTTCCCATGCCCATCCCATCCTCTTTGAAGTCATAACCTGATTCATGAGGAGAGACAAGATTCAAGATAAATACAAGGCTGAAAATTCACATTAGAAGAGAGGCCACCAACAGCTATGGGGACTGGGAGAGGCTTCCAGTAGAAGGTGGGTTGGGAGCTAAATTATTGAAGGAGATGAGAGATTCTAAGAAGCAAAGATCAAGAGGGAAAGCTTGGCAGGCATGTTTGGAAGACAGGCAATGCAAAAGTATGGAGATGGAAGATTGGGTATCATATGTGTCATTTAACAGGTAAGTCAATATGGCTGGACCATAAAGTTTGGTGGTTCCATTATTTTCAGTCATACCTGACTCTTCATGACCTTATTTGGAGTTTTCTTGGCAAAGATACTGCCTTATCCTTCTACAGTTCATTTGATAGATGGAGAAATAGAGGCAAACAGTCACATAGCTAGTAAAATGTCTGAGACCAAATTTGAGCTTTGGAAGCTGTCTTCCTGACTTCAGTGCCTGGCATTATATCCACTGTGCTACCTATCTGCCCCGTTTTCATGTGTGTTTCGCCACTTGGGAAACTGAGTTCCAGACGGGATGCCCATATTCCCATGGGATGTGTTAGTTTGGTTTGTGTTAGAACAGGATATAAACAAGTTTTCTTACAGAAACTGTCTTGGCTGTTTTGGCTAATCCCTTGATACAACTCCTACCCAAAATATGGATTACCAGCCCAGGGAAAGACTTTTATTCTGTGTATCCTGGCATGGCACATCAATGGTTGTTAAATTGAATGAGGCATTTAATACTGACAAGGACACTGGACTGGACATCAAGACTAAACTGTATTCTAGACTCTCCTCTGCTGCTCAATAGCTGTATGAACCTGACCAAATCATGTCTCCTCCCCCAGCCTCAGTTTTCTGCTCTTTAAAATGAATACAACTGGACTAGAGGATATCTAAGAACTCTTTCTACTCTGAAATGAATTTTTAATTACACAAAAAAACAAATTTTGATAATTGTTTTCTGGCCTTTCAATTCAAACTCCTTTCCTTCCTCTCCCTCTCTCTGAGGCAGTAAATAGCCTGATATATCAATGCTAATATATCTCTTGATAGCCATGAGGAGGCTTAAAAGAACAAGGCCAAGAGTATCCTTTAAGGACATTCAGATTTCAGTCCTATTTCAGAATAGGAGAAAGACCCTTTGTCTCTAGAGTGAGAGGCTTTGAGTTCAAATCCCACTTCCACTGCTTACTACATGTGTGTCCTTGAAGAGCCCATTTAATCTCAGTTTCTTCATCTCTTAAAGAAGGGGTAATCCCAAATGGCATATGAGTTTCCTTCCAGATTTAGCTATATATGATCTATGGTCAGTTCTGAAAAATGTCGGAGGGGAAAATGAACAACAATTCATTTCAACGTTCTGCTTGTTATTCCCAAAAAGGACACTAGATGGCAGCAGAAGAAAGTTAGACCTATAGTCAACAGGACTAGAACTTGAATAAAAATGGGGATATTTACTTTAAAAATCACATGATTTACTGTACAGTTGGACAGGATCTTAGAACTTATCTCATCCAGGGGTGTTAGAGTAGAATTTGTAATCAGGTTAGACCTAGATTCAAATCCCACCTTTCTATCGGCTGTTTGATGCTAGAGAAAAAGATTTGACTACTTTGAGCCTCTTTTAGAATTGGCTGTTCAGGGGTCAGCTGGATTGAGAGCCAGGTTTAAAGATGGGAGGTCCTGGGTTCAAATATGACCTCAGACACTTCCTAGCTGTGTGACCCTGGGCAAGTCACTTACCTCCCATTGCCTAGCATTTAACATTCTTCTGCCTTGGAACAAATATATAGTACTGATTCTAAGGCAAAAGGTAAAGGTTGCTTGTTTGTTTTTAATAGAATTGACTATTTGAACCTAGATAAAAGATTTGAGCCTCAGTTTCCTCATCTTTTAAATGGGAATGTCAGTCTTTCTTACAATTTAGATTTGTTGTGAAGAACTAAAAAAAAAATGAATGTGAAGCATCTTAAAACTTTGAAGTCCTATATAAACATTACCATTATTAGTATTTTGTTGTTGTTCAGTTGTTCCCATTTGTGTCTGACTTTTCAGGATCCCATTCTGTTTCTCAAAGCAAGGATACTGACTGCAGTGGTTTGCCATTTCCTTCTCCAGCTCATTTTACATATGAGGAAACTGAGGCAAACAGGGTTACATGACTTGACCAGGGTCAACCCAGGGCTAGTAAGTGATTTGAACTCAAAAAAGATGAATCTTCCTGACTCCAGATATGGCTAACACCACCTAGTTATCCACACAGGGAATTCACTTCTCTATTATAATCACCATCAGTATAAATTATTTTTTCCCCCAGATTGTCTAGCTGTGGATTTAGAAAACAGGGATTAGGACTCTTCAGCAAAGGAGTCATCAGCAGTGAAGGAAAACCAATCCTCCCAAAGAGAAGTGATTTTGTCATCATTAACACCAAAGGGAAATTGTCATCTTGTTTATTTCACAACCTGAAGAAATGAAATAAATATTTCCTGATGTTATATGGGGATATTTTAATTAAAATTTTTTTCTAGATTTATGATTTTATATATGTATATATACATACATTAAAATTTTTAGTTTAATTATATGTAAACAATTTTCAACATTAAAAAAAAATCTTGACTTCAGGCCCTGGCGCTCTATCCACTGTGCCACCTAGCTGTCCCCACTAAATTTTGGTCAAGAGTGGAGAGAAGTGAAGTTGTAAGTGGGTGATGTCAACTGGGGAGAGTAAATTCACCTGGAACATGGAAGTGGAGGCCCCGGAAGGATAAAGGCACTGAGCCTTAAAGGCAGGGTATTAATTGGGATGTACCAATGGCATCATGAGTGAATGGGAAGCCTTGGGATTTAAAAGGCTTGAGTTCAAATTCTACCTCTGAAACATAAAAGTTGGGAATTATGCATGAGTTACTTAACCAGATGAGTTGAGCAAATAAAATCATGACTGTCAACCGAAATGAAAACATGCCTCAAACTCAAGAATAACTCCTTGTACATTTTTCCTTGTGTTTTATATTTTCTTAAGCGCTTTCACCTGCATCATCTACTTTGAGCTTCTGCTTCGGTCTGTAGGAGAAGCAGACATTCTTATTCCCATTTGACAGATGAAGAAAACGAGGGTTAGAAGATTTCGATTACCCAAGGCTACCTGGCCACCTGTGCGAGCTGACACAAGTCACTCTGTGAGCTTCTAGTGGCTAGTTAGGTACCAGAGATCTCAGAACTCTGGAATTCCAAATGAGGGCTTTTGCCATCCATCCCTGCTTCCCAATTTTAGCTGAGGTTCACTCCAACAAAAGGAAATATGGAGAAGCCCTGTTGGAGGGGGACAGTCTTGAGTCGGAGGCTCTGCAGGGTTTGAGACAAGTCCCCTGAGGTAGCTCCAGGCACCCAGACGGTTTTCTTGAGACAAGGAGGAAGGGCAGAATTTTTGACATTTTGTCTATGTCCCAAATTAGATGCCAAAATTTCCTCCCTTGTCCCAAGAGATTAAGCCCTCTTCCTCTCTGGCTTAACACTGCTATTGAGGCTGACCCCAGCAACTTCCCAGGCAACTGCCTTAACAAAAAAAAAAAGAGCATCAAATCAAATTAGCTTATTAATGATTTTTTTAATGGTTTCTTGGTCCATAGGTCTTCCCTGGGCTTGATGCCCCAGCCTGGCTGGCTCCCTTCTCCCGGGTTAATGAGTGACCACCCCAGGCTCAGGCAACAGAGGGTCTCTGTAAAGTAACAAAGAGTCTGGGCAGGCTGATAATTAATAAATATTGATTGGGTGCTAAGAAGAGCAACAGCATTTAAAGGTTGGTCCGGGACTGTTGCTTTTTGGCTCCGTTCACGTAGGGTCAACGGGGAGTGTTTGTGCCTGGTGTCCCCCAAAAGACAAGCCCCCCCCCCAGTCTTTGCGGAGAGGCTGGGGCCCTTTGCAACTAAAGTCACCTGCAGACTGCATTAAATCTCCAACAGATCAAGGTCCAGCTTGGTTGCAATCTAACCAGTCCCCAACAGTCCTAGCCAGCAGTGACCAGCAGCCTGACCCACCCAGAAGAGCCTCTCCCCTGCCCCCAATGACTCCATAACCTTTGCCTCGAGCCTGTCTCAGTAAATGCAATAAATCCTCCACTTCATTGGCCTGAAATAGAATAACATTTTAATTCTCCCTAACCAGGGCTCCTGGATGTCTCCTCTGAGTCAATGGGCCTCCCAAAACCATCATGAAGGGGAGCATTGTGTAGCCCGAGCCAGACCCTCTCTGGCCCCCAACGGGCAGACTGGCCCCCTGGGTGGCTTCCCTATGCTTGTTAGACTCCCAAGGGAGCTTGGCTAACCCAATTTCATTTCGTCCCAAGAGCATGAAAAATAGCTCAGTGCCTTCCATTTACAGAGGGTCCGAGGCCGTGTCGGTGGTGACAATATTTATACAGCAACCAGGAATGTGGGGTAATAGAAAGAGGGTAATACAAGGAATTAGAGAGCATAGATCTTGTATAGTATATAAGCATATATATATCATTTAAGATAAGCATAATTACAAAAGTATATTATATATGGATAATATATGGATATACTTTACATTATATAAATTATTATATGTGTTATACATTATATGATATAAATTATTATATTTATAACAATGTAATAATATTATATTTATATACTTATAAATATGTATATAAATATATATCTTATAAATTTATATCTATATCTTATAAGTATAAATATGTATTATATGTTTATATATTATATACTGTTATATTAAAATAATATATTACTATATTATATACTTATAAGTATATTATTTTATAATATACACTTAAATATATTATATATGTTTATATATAATATGCTTATAAGTATAAATATAAGTACAAAATATATATTTATATATCTTATAAATATAAAAAGAAATATGCAAGTATATTATAACATATATAATAGAATTATTATATAATATATACTATTAATCATATTAATGTTATATACAATATAAACATAAGCATGCTTATTTATATAAGTATAATATATCTTTTGTAAGATGTATATCTCATAAAGTTGTCAGTTTTGCTACTTGAAGAGCTGTGATCTTAGGAAAGTCATTTAAATTCAATGTAACTCAGTTTCCTCATTGGTCAGACAGGGGTAGATCAAACCTTATAGTGTTATATAAAAACTATATATACTTATTAGTGTTATTATCATTATTGTCATTATCATCATTATTTTTTTGAAATTATTACTTTCTGTCTTACTATCAATGCTATGTATTGGCTCCAAGGCAGAAGAGAAGTAAGGGTTAGGTAATGGGGGTCAAGTGGCTTGCCCAGAGTCACCTAACTAGGAAGTATATGAGGTCAGATTTGAACCCAGGTTAGCCCAGTCTCTAGGCTTGGCTCTCAGTCCACTGAACTACATAGCTGCTCCCGCAATTACATTTATCTGGTTTGGGTATCATAGTGGGCAAGGTGTTTGACCCCTTTCATTTAGAGATCAATGTGCTAGATTTGACGTCAGAGGACCTGAGTTCAAATCCCATCACCATCATTTACTACCTATGTGACTTTGGGCAAGGAGTTTGGGCTTTAGTTTCTTCATTAATTAAATGGCAGGATTGGCATGAAACAGCAGTCACAATTTATGAAATCCTACTATTTTCCAGGTATGTACTTGAGTTCCCCAAATGAAAAAGGCAAATATGGGTGCTGTGTGTCTAGACAACAGTTCCTGAAGAAAAAACTGAGGGGCCAGCAGAGTCTATAAAATGGATCCCGATTGTGTGTTTGTTTGCAAGAAGAATGAGGGAAATGGCAGGAACTATACAGAAAAGGATTTGGCAAACCTTAAACTCCCTTACCAATGTCATCTCTCTCACTAGCACATGCTACAATGCCCAGAATCTATAAAATCTATAAAACAGAATCTATAAAAATCTCTAAAATGTATGAAATATAAAATTTACTATTTCTAAGATGGTTTCCAGTTCTAAATCTATAAGCCTATGATCAGTTATGTGGCATAGTGGATTCAAAAAGATTTGAGTTCAAATTCAGCTTCAGATAATCCAGGGTACATGATCCTGGACAAGTCACTTAAGTTCTCTTTGCCTCCGTTTCCTCAAGTGTAAGATGGGGATAATAGTAGAATCTTACAGGATTGTTGTGATGATCAAAGGAGATATGTGTAAGGCTTTTTGGCAAACTATTAAGAGCTATGTAAATGATAACTATTATTATTGTTATATGACTTTGCATTTATCTCTACTGTTTTCTTTTTGGGGCAGACAGCTAGGTTACACAATGTATAAAGTGCTGGGTCTGAAATCAGGAACACTCATCTTCCTGAGTTCAAATATGGCCTCAGACACTTACTAGCTGTGTGACTTTGGGCAAGTCACTTCACCCTGTTTACCTTGGTTTCCTCATCTTTAAAATGAGAGGAGAAGGAAATGGCACACCACTCCAGTATCTTTGCCAGGAAAACTTGAAACAGGGTCATGAAGAGTTAGGCATAACTGAAACAATTGAAGGACAACAAATTCGTTTGGGGGTGTCACATTTTAAGGACAGACGATGAGAGGTTGGTGAGTGCCCAGAGAACAGCAACTAGGATGGCGAGGGGCTTCAAATTCATACAGTATGAAGTGAAGTTGAAAGAATGAGGATTTTAGAAAATATTTCAGAGAACCGTGACAGCTGCCTTCAAGTATTTAAAAGGCTCAGGTACAAGAACCCAAACTAACCCTTACCCTAAGTAGGTCCCAGAAGGCAGGACTAGGAGGACAAGGCAGAAGTGGCAAAGAAATAAGATTAGGATTAGCATCATCATAAATATCTGCGAAATACATTTAGTACAGTGCCTTGCAGAGAATAGGCATTTCTTATATGTTTCCTTTCTCCACATCCCATCCCTTTTGTAGGTATCTCACAGTAGAGTGGGCTTCCTTGAAAGATAGAGAATATCCCCTTGCTGAAGGTCATCAAGGAATATTCATCTGAACATGTGTCATATGGACAATACAGGTGATTTTATTTTTCAGGCATGGATTAACTAGATAATCATTAATGTTCCCTCCAACTGGGAGATTTTGTAATTCTAGGATTCTGTAACTCTCTTCTCACATGATTTGACTTATCATTTTAGCTTGTTGAAATTCCTTTAGATCCTGATCCTGTCATCAACCAAGTTGACTCCACTTTGAATCGTTGGCCAATTTGACAAAAACATTTCATCAAAGTCAGTGATAAGCATATTGGAGGGGGGGAAAAGAAAGCAAGATCAAGAATGGACCTTTGATTACTTCACAAGACATCTCTGTGCAAGCTGACATCAATCCATCAATCTTTACTCTTGAAATCCTGCCATTCAAGCAATTTGGGGTAGATAAGAATACCATCATGGAAACAGCAATTTCCCTATCTTGTCCACCCAGCTCTTAAGAAATATTGCCAAACACCTTGCCAAAATTTAAGGAGACTACATCTATGTTGTTGTCCCTACTTACCCTTCTAGGAACTGTGACAGAAACAGAAATGAAGTTAAATCTGAGATAAATGGTCACCATTTCATTTTTCTAAATGCTCAGAAACCATCCTCGTGATGATAGGTTCATGATAACCCACAGATTCTTAACTCCCATTTTCTGTTGTCAACACTACCATTTAGGATTTCTGTTTAGGTGAGAATAGGACTTCTCAGGAAATATTCCTTTGAAAAAGCTAACTGATGCCAATGAGTTTATTGATAGCAGTTAGCAATTGGTCTTTTGCTATTATCAGATTGTTCCTGAGCTATACTAGAAAAATATCCCTCCTCTGCTTCTCAGATGTGTCCTTGGATCTCTGAGAGAAGAAGAAGTAGCTTTGCTCTAGGGACCCAACCAACTAGTCTGATTTTGGATCATGAGATTTAAAGAGTAGCAAGATGGCACAATGGAGAGAGTGCTGGACCTGGAATTAGGAAGATTTATTTTCCTGGGTTCATATTTGATCTTATATACTTACTAGCTGTGTAATGTTGAGTAAATCACGTCACTCCCTTGCCTCAGTTTCCTCATCTGTCAAATGAACTGGAGAAGAAAATGGCACCCCAATTCAATATCTTTGCCAAGAAAACCCCAAGGGTCAAAGAGTTGGACATGACTGGAAAAATGCCTCAGTTTTCTCACTTTTATGAGAGAATTGGACCAGATGGCCTCAAGGGTTTTTTCCAGCTTTAAATCTCCAATTCTGTTGTTTCTCTTTGCCTCACTTAAATGTAAACCCATCTTCCCTGTGTACCATAACACCCAAAAAGACAACCCCTCCATCACCAAGAAGTCAGCAAGTGCTCCTTTGAACCCTTGGATCTGCTGTTTACAAATCTGGCTTGACCTTCAGCTTGTCACATCAGCTCTGTGGGACTCAGTTTTATCATTTATAAAATATTAAATTACTTCCTAAAATATCCCTTTTGCATTTTGTTCTGATGCAAAAGAAGCAACAGAATAACCCATTTCCCCCACCCAGAAAACTCTTTTTGATTTCCCCACTCCTTGGTCCAGAACATCCTATTATTCTGGACCCAAGCCTGACACCCCACTAAGCCCCCTTTCATCATCCCAGCCCTAGCAACCTCTTCCCAGCTCAAGTCCATTTGCCCTTAGAAAGTTGTTCCAAACAGAAATCTCCTTCCAAATCTGAAGATCATAAATCTATTTCCAGGCACAATGCCTTGTTTGTCTTTCTCCTGGTCGCCGAGATCTGTCTCCATGTAGGAATGTCCCCCTCCCCACCCTGCCCACCCCCCACCTCAATGCAATGTCATGGAGAGGACTCAAAGGGATAGGTAAGAGGATTAAGAGATGGATTGATGGGAGATATTAATGCTCTTTCATGTTGTTTTGAGGAAGGATTTTAGATCATCAGGGAAGGAGAGGCAGGGGGAGGACAACCTCAAGGATTCAAAGCCTCTCTGGCCTAAAATCCTATTAAACTCATGTCGGTCTCTCAAGGATGCATGAAGAAGGTTGGAGCTTCTTTAACGTGTCGCTGTAATTAACCTGGCTTAAGCGGGTTTGGGGGCGTGGAACTTTGGCAATTAAAAACCTGAAACTTTCCATTTTCTATCATCCATATGGCCCTTTGAACCACTGTGGGGACTAAATGAAGGCTGGGCCAGTTTAACGGACTTGAGGGATTCAGGGCATCCAACTAAACACACTCTGGGCCCTGTTTCTGAGCTCTGGAGCCTTGGATTTAGTGGGAATTTGGACTGGAAGACAAATCATTGGTGGAGTCTACCTCAGCCTTGCTGGAGAGAAATGATTTCCTTTTCTTGAGCTCTGCACAAAGAGCAACATTTCAAACATTCTAGGAAAGTTTCCCAGTTCAGAAAAGACTCCCAATCCCCAAATCCACCAAACTACCTGGAATCCTGCCTCTGGAGATTCTTAAGACCTAGACTAAGGATTCTTGAACTTTTTCACATCATGGTCCCCTTTGGCAATCTGGCAAAAGCTATGGATGGATCCCTTTCTCAGGATAATATTTTAAGGGGAAAAAACATAAACTGACAAAGGAAACCAATTATACTGGAATATAATTATCTAAATATTTCCAAAAATGATAACAACTTTGCCATACCCCAGATTTAGAATTCCTGATGTAGAGCAAGGTCAGAGATGGAAAGTTACCCCTACACTAAAATATTCATAGGTAGCAATCTCTGTGTTAGCAAACAAACAAATATGAAAATAAAGTTTTGATACCCAACAATCAATTAATTAATGTACATTTATTTAGCAATCATTATATACTATTGTATATATATATATGTATATATATATGTATATATGTATATGTATATATATATATATATATATATACTATACCATTGTGCTAGGAAGTGGGCACTGGGGAATAGCAACATAAATGGATCACTTCAATAAAATCAGTTCATTAACAGACATTTATTAAGGGTCTGCTGTGTGCCATGTGCTAAAGATGCAAGGATGAAAATGAAACAGTCCTTGTGGTCAGAGTTTACATATTGCTATTTTGTGCAAAAGAATTCAGAGAATCATAGGAAGCATTACAAGAACAGATGCAGAATGAAATAAGGAGAACCTGGAAATAATATACATAGTGAATAAAAATGGCACCTTCTTCCCTTCTTTGCCGAGATTGAGACTCTAATAGTAATCATTGTTGTGGTTAAGTCATTTTTCAGTCATTAAATTGAAATGTGATGAGTAATAGGATTACAGAGTTAAAGCTGGAAAGGAGCTTTAAGAGGCAAACTCTTCCAAGCCCCCCATTTGGCAGATGAGTAAACTGAGACAGAATTTAAAAGGTTGGATAGTAGGTAACAAGTAGAATTTGAATCCAGAGCCCCTAATTCCATTCCCTCTCTTAGTTCAGTTTTTATCTACCAAGGAAAGATTTTTGTGAGGATAAAATGAGATAATATTTGGAAAGCACTTTGTAAACTTTAAAGAACTATATAAATGTTACTATTACTATTGGCACCTCGGTGGTGCAGCAAGCAAAGCACCAGGACTGGAGTCAGGAATATTCCTCTTCCTGAGTTCAAATCCAACCTCAGGCACTAGCTGTGTGGCCCTGGACAAGCCACTTAATCCTGTTTGACTCAGTTTCCTCACCTGTAAAATGAGCTAGAGAAGGAAATGCCAAACCATTCTAGTATCTTTGGAAAAAAAAAAAACCTAAATGGGGTCATTAAGAGTCACACATGACTGAAAAATGACCAAACAATGACAAAATGATTACGATTATAGTTCCAACCTCTGCAAAGAAGGGGAAAAGGTTCCATTTCATCCACTGTGTATGTTCTATTCTTATTTCTACTTATTTCTCTTTGCACCTATTCTTATAATGCTTACTGATAGGGTTCAAGCAAATTATTTAATGCTTCCTATAATTCTCTGGCATTCTATCCAGTGCACCACCTTGATGCCAATAGTAATAATAATAACATTTGCATAGTGTCTTCGTAAATTGTGGGATAAGATTTAGAGCTGGGAGAGACATTCAAGATCATTTAGTCCAATCCTCTAACTTTACAGATGAGGAAACTGAGGACCAGAAAGAAAAAAATTACTCGTACAAGACCACAAAGCTAGTGGCAGAGCTGTAGTTAAAACTCAGTTCTTGATCTAGTATATTTTTCCACAGTAGCCTTCCCTTAACTCTTGTCACCATAATTGAAAACTTAGCTTTTACTCAGAATCTAACACCAAATAACACAAGCTCAAAATGGATATGGAACCTGAATATTAAAGGCCCCATCTATTAAAAAAATTTAAAGCATGCTAGATCAGACAACTTTCACAGGTATGGCTACAGGAAAAATTCTTAAGCAAATGAAGGATAAAGGCTATGACACAAAAGAAAACAGATTATCTTAAAAGCAAGAAAATTGTAAAACTTTTGTATGAGCAAAATCAATGCACCTAGGATAAAAAGGGAAGTTGTTGATTGGGGAAAAAATCTCTGCATCTAATATCTCTGTTAAGGACAGACAAGATGTATACCGAAATAACAAATCCTTGTGGCTCAATTTTCTCATTGGTAATATAAGAAAATTGTACTAAATTATCTTCAACATTCCTTTTAGCTCTCACCTGCCTGAAATAAATAGCTATATAACTGCTGAATCCTTTGTAGTTATACAGAGATAACTAGTGTTACAAATGCATCTCTTTACCCAGTTTTCTCATTTACTTTAACTAGATTTCCTCCCTTCTTTTTCTTTTTTCTTCCCACCCCCCACTTCAAAAGACCCTCCACAACGCAACACCTTCCCTGGCTCCCCTGGAAGCTAGCTACTTGTCATTTGTCTTCATTTCCTGATCAAGTGCTCTGGCCAGTCCCAGACTCCACCTGCTCCAGCCAGAGCCAGAGCAACTATTTGATGAGACTGGCCTTTTGTGCTTCCTGGCCTGAGGCTCCAGTTTAGAGCAGGTGGCCAGGCAAGTGGGGCATGGAAGTCATCAGGGACCCAGCCATGAGCTTTGACAGAGGAGAAAAGAAGCAAGATGGAGCTTGATCTTACCAGGCATTAATGCATCCCACCTCCCAAAGACCTGAACCCTTCCCCCTTTATCTCTCCCCCCTACATGGCTCAAAGCCTTTTAATATCTTCCCAACCACCCTTAGGCAATGAAGTATCAACTATCAGTCACCAAGGAAATTCATCCCCTTGCCTTAGTCATTCTTTTCAGAGGAAGCAGCAATTTAATGGAAAGAACACAGAACTTGGGAGCCCCAAAATCTCAACTAGATTCTTGGTCCCACTTTTGACTACACACATATATGACCTTAGGCAAATCATTTAACTTCTTGGTTAGTCAGTTTCCTCATCTTTAATAAAAGAGAAGGAATAAGAAAAATCAGTGGTTTAGATTAAATCATTCTTAACCTGGGATCCAAAACTTTAAAGATTTGTATTTCAATATAGTCAGTTTCCTTCTTAATCCTTTGCATTTATTGATTCACTTAATTTTTTTCTGAGAAGGGGTTCATACATTTCATTCACCTGCCAAAGGGATATAGGATGCCCACACAAAAGTAGAGAATCCTTGAATTCAATGATCCTTATAAATGATGCCCCCTTTTAACTCTAACTCTAGGATCCTGTAGTTTATTAGGAAGCCATTTAGTTCAAGTTATAAGAAAGTTTCATTAGTTCTCAGTAAAGGAATAAAGAGATACATGGTCTGCATTATAAGAAGTTTGTTGTCTCACTATATACTGTATCCATCATTAAAACAGTATTTTTAACCTTATGAACCTTTGAAGGGAAGGAGTTAGATTTGGAGTATGGAATTAAGTTCAAATCTTAATTTTGCCACTTAAAACCTGTGACCTTGGACAAGTCACTTCCTTTCTTTGAGACTCAGCTATCTCTTCTGTAAAATGGGCAATTTGGATTAGATAGCCTCCCACTCTAAATCTATGCTTCTATGACTTAGCTGTATTTTGATTCAAAGGCTTTATGTTCTCTTTTATATAGATTACAGATTGTATGGCAATACGTGTCTTGAAACAACATAACAAACAGGAAAATGTGTGATAATATATGTAAAACCTATATCATATTACTTGCCTTCTTGGAGAGGGAAAAGGAAGGATGAAAAAGAGGAGATAAAAAGAATGTCATAGATCTTCAGATATAGCTAATATGAGAATTTGTTTCTCTCAGATAAACATATTTATTACATATTCATAACCAGTCATGTGTATTATATTATTGTTACATCGCATATTATATTCTACATGAAAATAAATGGCAACAAAAAATAAAATTAAAATAAGTAATATTTCTATGCTGAGAAACAGTTTGGATTTAGAAATGGAACTAGGAGAAAACAGTGAAAGAGAGACAGACTTTTGGGCCCTGAAATACAACTCCCTTTCTCTCTGACAGCCCTTTGAGCTTCTAAGCTATAGTCATTTGGTTATGAAAGGAATGAGATCACTCTTGATGAAAGAAGACTTAGATTCCATTCCAGCCATACCACTTATTAGCTGTGTGGTCTTGGATAAGTCAGTGATCCTCTTTGAAGCCCAGTTTCTTTGCTGGTAAAATGATGCTAATAAAAATCAATAAACATTTATCAAATACCTACCTACAATGTGCTAGTCACTGTGCTCGGTTTTGGGGCAAAAAAAGTCAAAAAGAGGCAAAAGACAGACCCTGCCCTCAAGGAGCTTACAATCTAAGAGCTATTGTGAAGATCAAAGGAGATAATGTATTTGGTGACACCCCACATCCCTAGCAGAATGCCTTTAAATCAATTCCTGAAGTCTGAACAGAGCTCAGTACCTTGCATGCAGTAAGTACTTAATAAATGTTGGTTGAATTATTGTTGTTATTTGGCATTTCTAATGAGGGAGGGGTAACTGAAAGGTCAGTACCTATCCTTCCACCTCTTCCCTGTCCATTCCATCAGTAGACATTTATATGTGTATACTTATATACGCAGCATAAATAGAAAGTTAATTCATATAAAAATATAAAGTAATTAAATACAAGGTCATTAGGGAGAGAGGGGATCAGGAAAGTTTTCATGCCAAAAGTGATGCTTGAGCTGAATCTTAAAAGGAAGAGAATCACTTCCTATTGTCTCATCCTACCTGGAACCAGGAAGATTTATCTTCTTGAATTTAAATCTGGCCCCAGACACTTGCTAGCCATGTGACCCTGGATAAGTCAATTATAACTGTTGGCCTCAGAAAGAAATGGTGAACCACTCCAGTGTCTTTGCAGAGAAAACCCCAACTGGGGTCATGAAGAGTTAGACACAACTGAAGTGACTGAACAACAACAAATCAAATATAAACTTCTCTGTTTAGCTGGAAAGCCCATTGACCTGACCCTAGCCTGCCTTTCCAGTTTCATTAAACATTATTCTCCATTTCTCACTCTGTAAACCAACCAAACTGCCTTTTTCTACTCATCTCTGACCTCTATATCTTTGCACTGGCCCCACATACCCTCGTGCCTGGATTGGACTCTTCCTCACTTCTTCACAAAATCTCTTTCTTCCTCTAAAGATTCAGCTCAACTATCACCTCCAGCATGAAGTTTTTCCTGAGCCCTCCCCATTCCTAACAATTTGTATTTAATTATTTTGTATTTATTTGTATTAATTTACTTTATATTTATGCTGCATATAATTTACATGCATATCCAGTTATACATAACATATAGTGGAATATATGACATCTAGGGGGTGGTTAGGTGGCACAGTGGATAATGCCAGACCTGGAGTCAGGCATCTTCATGAGTTCAAATCTGGCCTCAGACACTTACTGGCTGTGTTACCCTGGGCAAATCTCTTAACCCTGTATGCCTCAATTTCTTCAGCTATAAAATGAGCTAGAGAAGGAAATAATAAACCATTCCAATATCTTTGCTAAGAAAGCCCTAAATGGAGTCACAAAGAATCAGACCTGACTGAAAACAATTAAAGATCAAAAATAACAACTGTAATATTTATGTATGCATATAACTCTATAGAGGGTCTCCCAAAAATCTTACTCCTGTTTTAAACTTTAATAAGAATTAAGTCCCTCCTTACTTTCCCTTCCATTTTAAGCTTTAATAAAGCAGCACAAAGATTTTAAGGAGATTCTTGGGCTCTTTGCCCATTAGAATGAAAGCTTCTTTTCTAATTTTTAATTTTAATTTTAAAATATTTTTTCATGTTCACATGATTTATTTTCTTTCCCTCCCCCTCACAGAGCCAACAAGCAATTCTACTGGGTTCTCCAAATATTATCCCTTGATACCTATTTCCATATTATTCATTTTTGCTATGTAGTGATTTTTTAAAGCCAAAACCACAAATCACATACCCCTATATACATGTGATAAGTGATGTCATATGTTTTGCTTTTGCATTTCTACTCCCATAGATCTTTCTCTCAATGTGGTTATCATTCTTTCCCATAAGTCCTTCAGGAGTGTCCTGACTTGTTGCATTGCTATTAGTAGCAAAGTTCATCACATTGAATTGTTCCACAATGTTTCACTTTCTGTGTACAATGTTCTCCTAGTTCTGCTCCTTTCACTCTGCATCAGTTCATTGAGCTGCTCCCAGTTCATATAGAAAGCCTCCAGATCATCCTTCCTTATAGCACAATAGTATTCCATCACCATCAAATACCACAATTTGTTCAGCCATTCCTCAATCAATGGACACCCCCCTCATTTTCCAATTTTTTTTTGCTACCTCAAAGAGCGAAGCTATGAATATTTTTGTACAAGTGTTTTTCATTATTATCTCTTTGGAGTACAAACCTAGAAGTGAGTATAATGGAAGATTCTTGAGAGATGTATGTGTTTCATATTTTGTACTTATATCTCTAGCCCTAAGCACAATACCTGGCACATAGCAGGTATTTAATAAATTTTATTAATTTAATATGAAATATTATGAAAATCATATTATTAAAATATGATTCATCAATAAAGGAAAATCTAGAGATAAAATTAGTTTAGTGCTGTATAACCCAGAACAAGTCACTTAATTCTGTTATAAATAAAAATGAATCCTGGAGGTTTATTACTAGATTTGTAAGCATTTGTAAAGAGAAAGAAAGAGAGAAATAGGGTTTCCTGCCTTTCTAACTTAAAGTAAAAATCCAGCCCCCCATCACAGTCAGGGATTCCCTCAGCTTGCCAGAGATCAAGAGCTAAGTTAAAAAGCTCATAGCAAAGCACCAGCCCAGAAACAGGTACAGATGCAAAGAGACCCCTTGGCTTCCTGTGATGGCTTTTTAAATCTACCACAATCCTTCCCTTGGCTTTCATACGTCAGGCCATCTAAGTTCCCTACTCCTTCACACTGTCTCAGATGCCCAGGATATGAGGCATTTGACTCTGATTTCTATGTTGAGTCTTTCCAAGATGGACTGAATTAGAGGTCCCCTAGATATTTACTTCATACAACTCTTCTTCCCTGGAATCAAGAATTTAAAAAAAAAGGAAAAAAAGAAAATGAATCTCCAAAAGCTGATCAATATTAGGGAGGACTCCGTGGCCTTAAGAAACATAAATGAATCTTACCTGTGTCTTTTTTCTTGTCCCGGGAAAGCTCGTGCACAGTGGCACCAATATCATGTCTTAAGCTCTTGATCAGGTCATCAAGAGCAGGAAAACTCCGATTATCCAGGTTGGTGAAGAACTCATATTCATCTTTGTTTAGAAGAGAGGGTCTGGATTCAATATGAGTCAGATTTATATCATTCTCCTAGAAGGGGGGAAAAAAAAACAAATAAACAGCCCAACTGGACCATAGATCTTTTTTCATTTCTATTCTCAAAGAGAAGAGGAACTTATGATTTCTTTGAGAGCAGAACTGTTAGCTTACCAAAGTGCCTGGTATAGAGTAGGTACATAATACATGTTTGGTGGCTGAACCTTAAAAGGATGTTTAAATAAAAAAACAAAACAGCATGGCTTCTCTGGTTGGATAAGGATATTTGGACCTTACCAATGTCACATGACAATATCATCCTGTCTTCTAATTTCCAAAAGGAACATTAATTGTCCCTGTGTAGACTTATAAGCTCCTCAAGTGCAATTACTGTTTTGGTTTGGTTTGATTTGGTTTATATTATTTTGTTTTTGCTTCTGGCTCTGGCTCTAATAAGTAGCATAGTGACTGATGGATTGCAGGTACTCAAGAAATGTTTGTTGAGTGAATGAATGGAGTGAACACATGAATGAATGAATGAATGAATAAACAAGTCTGAGAAAGCTAGAGAGTGACTTTGGAGGGCTCTAGAATTCTAGGATAAAATCTGTTTTGTATTGCCTGTTTTATTAAGAGTCTTGCTCTTAGAAATACTTCTCTTTCAAAATAGCAACTTGAAAATGAGGATGATCCAGTTGGGTACAACTGATGAAATAAGAAATAAAAATTGGTAAGAAGCCATTGATCAAAAAGAAATATGTTGAGGGGATGAAGGACTTTGTGGCTGGTGGCAAAACATACTGAAAAAAAAAAAGATACCTATATACCTTCCCCACAACAATAATCTTTCAAAAATCCCAAACTCTTACAATAAAAATTATTTTCCTTGCTCTTGAGTTCTTTTTTTCTCTTTTAAGACCAAAATATTAAACTGAGTCTTTCTGAAAATGAGTCTATCAAATAGTAATTTGGTAAAAATCTTAGCACCAAAACATTGGAGCTCAATGTTGATTCAAAATGTTAGAGTCCCACAAAATAACATAACCTGTGACATATATGGGGTTAGGGGTCAATAACCTGACTTGTCAGCCCTTTGAAATTCTGCCTGGTAGCCTAACAACATGAGTCTACCCCTATATAATATATAAGAAATTAGATTTAGGATCAAAGATTGATATTGTTGTTCAGTCTTAGTTATATCTGCCTCTTCCTGACCCCATTTGAGGTTTTCTTGGCAAAGGTACTGAAATGATTTGCCATTTCCTTCTCCAACTCATTTAACAGATGAGGAACCCAGGCAACCAGGGTTAAACTTGCTTGAGGTCACACAACTAGCAAATGTCTGATACTAGACGTAAATTCAGGATATCTCCCAGCTGAGGTGTTTTCTATGTTTGTGATCATTGCCGAAACAAAACAAACATCTATAGGGTCCTTACCTCAAATAGGCGCAAGACTTTGGCCAGAGCTCCAACCTCTTCTTTGAGAGAGAAAATCAGGGATATTGCACCATTCTGGTTAGTGTGATCACCAATGTAACTGGTTCCCTATAAAATTAAACAAAAATAAGACTACTAAATTGCTCCAGTTCAAAGCCTAAGCAATTCATTCCTATTCTAAAGAGTCTGGAGATCATAAACAGGCACTCTCATCAAGTGAACACTTGGAATATATCATTCAGAGAGGAAGAAAAGTAGTATTGTGGAAGGAATAAATAAACCGTGGTATCAATAAGGGGGGAAATGACATTTAATCATACCAAATATGGAGATCTTAGAATCAAGAAGATCTAGGTTCAAATCCAGCCTCTGACACATACTGGTTTTATAAGCCCGAATTAATCAATATAACTTCTCTGTGTATCTAAGCAACTCTCTAAGATTATAAACCACAGGTGACTTGCCCATCTAAAGTTATGGAGTGAATTTCTACTACTTGGGTTTTCCCACAGCAGTGAAAGCAAAGATCAATCACTGCCAGCACCATCATCATCTCCATCACTATCATCACCAGCAGCAGCATCATTATCATCATCACAATGACAACAACAGTAAATATTTATACCAAGCTAAGGTACCATTTTCAGGTTAGAATGCTGGGTGGGGTGGGAGTCAGAAAGACTTTTCTTCATGATAACACAATCCTAGATGAAGGTCTAGATCTTAGCAACCTTCTAATCCAGGCTGTCATTTTATAGCTGAGTAACTGAGACCCAGAGAGGTCAACTAAAGTTGTACAGGTAGCAAAAGCAGATTCAAATCCAGGTCCTGAGGCAGAGCTGACCAAGCTGAGATTTGGGAACTGAAATGCTAGATGGCCATCTTCTCACCATCCTTTACTAGAGACCATGCCCTCAGGTACTTAATCTTTTCCACTGCTGAACTCCAGCCTGAGACTATGCTGTATCAATTGGCTCAAAATTGTCCCACTTCATCTAGGTGGTACAATCAAGTTTCTCTTCAAACCATCTTCTCTCCAGATTCCACTCCTGAACCATAAGAGCTACAGTAGGATGTGTCAGTCTATCCCCCATTATTACATTTACTTACCAAGCCAAAATACCAGTCCCCAAACAATATTTCCATATGTGTTGTCTCCCTCTATTAGAATATAAGTCCCTTGAGTATAGGAATTATCTCCAGTTTTATATTTGTATCTTCAGTGCTTAGCAAATGTATAAATGTCCAAAAGACATTGTACTAGGTGTGTCCAAAACAGAATGCATTATCTTTTCTCCAAACTCTCTGCCCTTCCCACATTCTCTGTTACTCTAGAGGGCAACACACCACACCCAATCTCTTAAACTAACAACTTTGGAGTCACTCTGGATTCCTTATTCTTCCTTGCCCCTCTCCCCCATATCCAATCTGTTGATTTTACCTCTGTAACACCTCTAGAATAGGACCCCTTTTTTCCTCTGCCCTGTCACCACTCTGGTGCAGACCCCTATCACCTGGATATGCCTGAACCGTTTTAATAGTTGCTGGAGGGTCTACCTGCCTCAAGTCCTTCTCTACTACAGTCCATTCTCCATTCAACCACTAAAGTGATTTTCCTAAAATGCAGATCTGACCATGTCACTTCCCTACTTAACAAACTCCATTGGCTCCCTATTGCCTCAAGGGTCAAAATACAAAATCTATTCAAAGAACCTTCCTAATCTAACTCCCTCTGACCTTTCCAGTATTCTTAACCTCCTACTCCTAGATACACACTCTTCATTCTTGTGACACTGGTCACCTGGAGCAAAGTACTCCATCTCTTGGTTCCCTGACATTCTTTCTGATTATCCCTCCTGCCTGTAATCCTCTTTCTCCTAAAGGCTCTGCTCCCTGATCTCCCTGGCTTCCTTTAAATCCCAACTAAAATCCCTACTACGGGAAGGTGTCCCCAACTCCTCTTCATTCCTGTGCTTTCCCTCAGTTAATTATTTCCTATTTATCTTGCATATAGCTTGCTTCATACATATTTGTTTGCTTATTGACTCCCCTGTTAGATTATAAATTCCTTGAGGACAGCAATTGTTTTTTGTCTTTTTTTTTGTATTCCCAGTTTACCTTAGCTCGTGGTACATAGTAGGCACTTACTAATAAATATTGATTGGTTGTTTACACTGGGATTCTTGCTTTTTTAATTACTCCTTCCAGCCTGATTTCAAACTTGATTAATATGGATTAATATTATTAATAACTATTGAGTTATTAATAGTATTAATAGTGATTAATATATTAACTTGAATGTTAATTTAACATTAAAATCAGATTGGGCTCTGCATCTCTTCAGGAGAAAAGGTCTAGACTGGTCCAGTTGCAGCTTTCCTGGGTATTGAGTGTTGTGTTATTCTGGTATCTCTAGGACAGGCTGGGGAGCTTTAAGTAATCCCAAAATACTCTGATCCAGGACAAAATCTGCCTGTTGTTTCCCCTGGTCTGAGCTCTGCAAGTTCCTGCCTTCGGTTTGGGTCTGAGCAAGAGCAGATACTGTTGGACTGTGCCCCTTCCTAACTGATTGGAAGGCTCTATTAATTTAGAGTTGCAGAACTGTAAGCTCCCCTTCAGCTGAGATTTCTGCCTCAGTCATTCTTCTTGGGGTTGGACTCGGTGCTGGAAGTGGTACCCTCTTTTGCCCCTGAGGCCTGGCTTCTGGCTTCAGCAGCCACTCTCCTGAACAATTCCCCAATAAAGGAGTCTATTTTTTTCCCTAGAGGCAAGAGGAGGCTATGGAAGCTTCTAGAACAGGAGAGTGACTTGATGAGACTTGTGCTTTAGGAAGATGAATTTGACGCACAACCAGAAGAAGGTTCTAACAAGAAGATTCTGAGCAGGGTTGTTTGTTCTATGGACCGAGGAGGATGAGGGTCAGGCAGAATATCACAAGATTAAATAGAATAGCCAATGGAGCCCGTCGGAGAATATTGCTGACCATGTGGACAGCATTCCTTCCCCAATGGAAACAAAGGTTTTCTTTTGTCGGACATAAGTTTACAATCATCTTTTATCCTGAGAAAGAGCTGGCAAACAGAAAGAAGCAAGACATCGTTTTCCATATACGCGTCTTTTTGTCAAATTATGCCTTCTCTAGTTCATGGAGGAGAGAGAAGGAGAAAAAGAAAACAAAGGTTTATCTTACACAGGTCCCTGGCTTGGAACAGTGGTAAATTGTCATGGAAGAATCTGCAGATAACATTGTTTTCCAAGGATTTAAATGTTAGATGTAGAAGGAACCATACAGAGGAGGAAGCTGATACCCATGGAGGGTAAGTGGCTTTTCCAAGATGACTCAGTAGTAAATAGCAAGACCAGAATTTGAACTCAAGTTCTTCCATGATTTCAGTGTTCCTTTGCTCTAGACCCATATCTCCAACTACCAATTGGCTATCTCCCCTTAAACATCCCAGCCTCACTTCAAGCAGGACGTTTTCAAAGCCAAATTTATAATCTTAACCTAAATTTGGTCTCCTTCTGACTTCGCTATTTCTCAGTCTAAGCGCCATCCCCAGTGCCCCATGTTTAAAGAAACCCTTCAGTGTACCATTGACTCTTCCTTCTTCCTTACTTCTCATGTCCTTCAAGTTATGAATTCTCATAACACGGCTTCTCCACAACATCGATCCTCTGCACTAGCCACTCTCCTGGATTACATCCTAATGCTTCCAAGTTATCTTTCAAATTGTTTTCAGGACTGATCTTTCTGTGAAGATCTTGTCACAGAATTACGCTTGCTCAAAATACTTTAGTGGTTCTCAAGTGCGAGGCATCCAAGGCTTTCTAGAATCTGACACAACCCTTCTTTTTTAGAATAATCCCATACTATACACCTTCATGCATTTAATAGTCCCAACAAACTAGCCTTTTTCCCTAACCCTCTGTCATTTCCCACCTCCAAGCCTTTGTTCACAATATTCCCTATGTTTGAAATGCTCTCCTACTTTCTAATATGAACCCTAAACTGCTGGATTTGGATCCTTCTTTAAGTCCATTTCAGATGTTATCACCTTCAGAAAACTTTCCCTGATCTAGTCCTCCAAACTGGCAATCATTTCTCTTTCCACTGAAATTCATCTTCCTTTTGGACAGGGCCTAACAGGAACAATTTCTCCCTCCAATGAATGATCTGTCTCAATTCTTCCACATAGGATAACCAAACAAAGCTGCCTGGGAGTGGTGGGAGTAAATGGGATAGGGATTGAGTTGGTGGATCCCCTGCCAGTCCCAGAGTTCTGCTCACCTGGGAGCTTCTCCTTTCAAACCCAGCGCAGCCCACGGAGGAAGTGGACATGACTGCTCCCCACCCAAGGCCCGGTCTCTGGCAAGGTCTCTGGAATGGAGAATACGAGGAGACAAGCTTTGCAGAGACAGGCCAGGGCAAAGGTATTTCAACTCTGTGGGAGGTGGGAGGTGTTGGCTTGACGCAGGAGGCTGACCCCCAGCCTCTCCCCTTCTCCAGCTCTGTTTCTCCTCCCCCCACTCTCACTTCTACTTTTACCCCATCCTCCCTCTTCCCACTCCTGCCCTATCACAGCCTCTCCTTCTTTCCACCCCCTGCTCCGCCTCCCTCCCTCCCAGAACTAACCATCCCTCTGGAGGAGGCAGCTCTGTAACATAACAGGATGATGGCTTCCTAGTCAAAAGCCTTAGGTAAGAATCCAGGATCCTTCCTTCCTACTTATTCAACCTTGAGTAAGTTAGCTCTCAGGATAATCTTTCTATCTTTTAGTCATGAATTTAGTGTCAGAAAGGAACTCAAAGGTCACCTTGTTTGACAGGTAGGGAAACTGAGTCCCAGAAACTTTTTCTTTTCATTTGTCAAAGATCACATAGGTAGTAAGTGGGAGAGCTTGGAAATAATGTTTTCCCAACCTGGCCCATGAACCAGGGGGAGAAGAAAACATGGGACCCACTGTGAACTTCTCTCCAGTTGAGAGTCCTTATAGTTGGCTCCATAGAATGATACCTTAGAAACTATCTATTTCTCTCATTTTATAAAAAGAAATTCCAGTAGCAGATCTGGGATGAAAAACCAGGCCCCCTGACTTCAGTTCCAGGCTTCTTTCCAAGTCAACAAGCATTTACAGTAATTAGGATGACTTTCCATTCGACATTGTTGGAATATGACAAAACACAGTTGGAATTAGAGACTGAGCTGAGGCAAACTATCACAGCAGCAACTATGTTGTTGAAGGAACATTGACTTTTAAACAGAAGATCTCATTTCAAATTCTGTTTGGACAAATCTTTTCAATGATATTGGACTCAGTTTCTTCTGTCTTTAAAATGACTAATCCAGGAAGGAATCTGGAAATTCAACTGGTCCAACACACACACACACACACACACACACACACACACACACACACACTTTGGCAGATGGAAAAACAGAGACCCAGGAAGTAAAGAGATTAATCTATAAAAGTTAAATGCTCAGTAAATAATGATAGCTATCATTAGGCATCTAGGTAGTGTAGTAGATATAGACAGATAAAGAGTGAGAGCTTTCTCTGTTCCAATTCTCAAGATTGGCAATCATTTCTCTTTCTAACAAAATTCACCATCCTTTTGGACAGCTAACCTGGGAACAATTTTTCCCTCCACTGAGTAATCTGTCTTAATTCTTTCATGTGGGCTCATCAAAGTTCTATTAGTGTGGAGGTAGTAAAATGGGGTGGGGATCCCTGCCAGTCCTAGAGTTCTGCTCATCTGGGAATTCCTTTTGTAAAACACAATGTAGCCCATGGACCCAGTAATTATTACTGCTCCTAAGGTTAGATCTCTGGCAACGTTGAGGGCTTCTTCTGGGAGTGAATGATGGCTGGACGGAACCAGCATGGAGTCAAGAAGACCTGCATTCAGATCCAGAATTTTCCTCTAGCTGTCGCTTCATTTCTGTCTGCCTTGATTTCCTCATCTGTAAAATGAGTTCATAATACTATCTACCTTCCAGTGTGATTGTGAGCATAAAAATGAGAAAATATTTTAAGATTAAATCTTAAAGCACTGTATAAATGCTGTCTCTTTTGTTGTTATTATTGTTGTTAATAGAGAGTTGTTTTGGGTGCCATGAAACATCCTTTGGGTATCTCCCTTCTTACTTTCTCATCAAGTTCCTTCCATTATCAATCATTTATAGCACCAATTTCCACCTCAAGTGCACTCTTCATTTGGTATCTCTTGTCAACAAGTCAAGGCAATGAGCATTTATTAAGCACCTACTAAATTCCAAGCAATGTGCTTTTAAAACCTGGGAGTATGGAGAAAAGTAAAAAATAGTTCCTTCCCTGCCCTCAAAGAGTTCACAGTTTAATGGGAGAGACAATATCTGAATAACTACATACAAAAAAAAATATTGACAACCTAAATTGGAGATAATCTTAGAGGGAAGGCATTAACATTAAGGGGAATTAGGAAAAGCTTCCTGGAGATGAGATTTTAGCTGGAACCTAAAAGAAGTCAAGCTTGGAGATAGAGTCAACTCTAGTGTTTGTTCCTGGACCTTGTTTTGTTTTGTTTTGTTTTTTTGAAAGCTGGTATGAAAAAAAAAAACTTTTATCTTACTTGAATAGGATGCCGAATGATCTTTAACTGAGATAATATTTGTTTAATGATCTCATAGAATTAGTCGACTGATCATTCTCCATGAACTACTATTGACTGTCCTTGGCATGTTCAAATAATATGTATGTCACCGCTGTTCCGAGATTAATTTTGACTCCTTTCTGCAGTTTATCAAAAAGTCTTGGCTTTATTAGTGATGACACAATAATACAGATGTAAAAAAATGTTCATATACACAAGAGGCACCGAAGTAGGGTGGGCTTGTGATCAGAAAGATCTAAATTTGAATCTTGTCTCAGATGGTGTGACCTTGGGCAAGTCATGCCACCTTGAAATATACTAATCTGTGAAATGAAGAAGTTGAACTAGATAACCTCTAAGGTCCCTTATATATATTGACATCTATAATTCTAATGGTCTTTCTAGGGATGTAGAATGGTTTAGTAAAATGATGGGCTTGAACAAGATGTTCTCTGAGATGCCTTAATAATAGAAGGTATTTGTAAAGCACCTTAATGTTTGCAAGGCATTTTGAAAATTTAATCTCATTTAAATCTCTGAGGGGTAGGTGCTATCATTATCTCCATTTAGAAATGAGGAAACTGAGGCAGATGAAAATTAAGTGATCTGCCCAAGGTCAGACAGCTAGTAGTTGTCCGAGGCTGGATATGAACTCCAAGTGAAGTGCTCTATCTACTGAACCACCTAGATGACTACCTAGCTGCTCTCTTAAGTTTTACCTCCAACACCTACTTGGCTGTGTGATTTTGGAAAAGTTACAGCCCCTTGATATTTATAAATTACAAAGAAGATACCGACTGAAAGTGGCAAGAGTTTCTGATGTCAGTGAGATTATAGATAGATCCAAGTCCTGTCCCTTAGAATCACCATTCTCACATAGCCTGTAAAGAAGTGAAAATGACTTTAGTTCACTGAAAAGTTCATCTTCTGAATAAATGGAAGAGAATATTCCCGGCTCCCTCTCTTGATCCTAGCAGTAAAAGAGCCTTTCTATAGTGCTTAGGTAAAGGAAGAGAGAAGAGGATGAGGATCTTGGGGCTACAGCCCCCAAGGTCACTGTGTCTTTTCTTTATTTTTTCAGGTACTTTTCCTTCTTGCTTTTGAAATGGAAATCCTTCTCTTATTTCTTTAAGGAAGATTTCATTATCCCTGGCACCACAGAGAATAGTTACATGTCCCAGGAACCCCTGAAGCATTTGTCTCTGTATCCCCTCTATTTGTCTTCTCTTCAAGGGAGAGGAACATAGGGGAAACAAGAGGTAAGCAATAGACAGCCTTTCTGTTCCATGTGTGTCTCTACAGTGTCGAGACAATTTGAGAAGGGTGTCCAGCATATTGATTCAACCCTGATCACAGACTTATGGAAGGACATAGACATCAAGATAGGCAGACAACCTAGGTGGAAAGGAAACAGAGTCTCATGGTGCATCATTCATGGAAATTCCCTTACTAATGAGAACACTGATCCAATGGAATATTGAAGTAATTAGTCAATGAATCAACAAATACTCATTAAGTACCTACTGCATTCAACTGCTCTATTTCAATAGAATGCCAGAGAAGCAGAATGTTATAGCAGAGAGAAAGACAGTCACAGAGTAAGGGTCAGTCAATCAACAACCATTTATTATTTGGCTAATAATATGCCAAGTACTGCCTTGCTGCTAGAGATATAAATACAAAGGATGAAACAATTCTTACTCTCTTAAAAACCTGGATTCAATTCCTGCACCTGACACATACTGACTGCTGACCCTGGGCAAGTCATTTAATTTCTCAGTGGTCGCAGGGAACTCTAAATGGCTATAAATTGCAGCACAGATAGAGAACCCAGTGAGGAATTCCCTCCACCAGTGCACATGGACCTAGGTCTTATAGAGGTGCTTGTAGCATTGAAAAGGTAAGTGACTTGCCCAGGGTCACATAACCAGGAGGTATCTTGGGACTTCCTGACTGGAGGTAAGGTCTCTATATTCTAGGTCACACTGCCTTTTAGTGCTTAATAGTTTCTGATAAATGTAATTGAATTGAAATTAATTGAATTGAAAAAGCCAGGTGACCCATAGATAGAGCACTGGGTCCAGAGTCAGGAAGACCTGACTGAGTTCAAATCCAGACTAAGACAAGTACTAGATGTGTGATCCTGAGCAAATTGGTTCGCCTAAATTTCCTCATTTTCCTCAATTGAAAAATGAAGATAGCACCTTCCTCCCAAGGTTTCTATAAGGATAATTGGAAATCATTTTTGTAAAGTCTGTTACAAATGTACATTGTCTGGCACTTAGTAAGTATTTAATAAATGTTTCAAGAAAAATTGAATTGAATAAATTTGGGAGGAGGTACCATCCAAGAATTAAAATCCAGGTCTCCCCTACTACAACCCATGAACTGTTTTATTAGCAGGAAATCTTTAGACCAGGGCAAAGAGGGTGATGATGCAAGCTGATGGCTTGTGTACCTGGCACCAAAAGGTGAACCTGGCTGAGACTTCAAACTGACTTTGAAGTTAAAGCTGTCCCAAATCAGTGTACATTTTTAGAAATGTTTAACAGTCAGATTTTTACTGTTATCCTAACTCGGGATCAAGAAATAAAAGAAACCTAGTGTTTTGTTTTTAGGATATTTTATTCCAAATTGGCTCCAAGTCTTCTTTGGCTTAACAGTGTCTTTGTTGTTGTTGTTGACTCATCTCAGATATATCTGACTCTTTGTGACCCCATTGCAAAATTATCTTGGCAAAGATACTGGAGTCATTTGTCATTTTCTTCTCCAGCTCATTTTATAGATGAGGAAACTGAGACAAACAGGGTGAAGTGACTTGTCCAGGGTCACACAGCAAGTAAGCATCTTAGGCTATATTTGAAATCATGAAGTCTTCCTGAGTCCAGACCCCGAGCTTTATTCATAACCTCACTATTCAGTAACAATGCCTAGTCTGCTGTTAATAATTATGAATATAAAACTCTTCTTTTTCAAACTATAAGCTTCTGTTAGCTTTTCTCCTTTTAAAGGACAGCTGATGGGAAATGGAGGCAGTAGGAAAGAGTAAAGAACTTCCCTTTAGATGAATGTCGATGAGGCATCATGTAGAGTACCTCAGTTGGGTTCAAATCCTTACTCAGACACCCACTGTATGAAACCAGGCAAATTAGTTAACAGCTCTGAGCCTCAGTTTTCCCATTTGTAAAAGGGGGATAACAACAGCATCTACCTAAAAGGCCTTTCATGAGAATCAAAATGAAATATTGCTAAGGTGCTTTACGAACATTAAAGTGCTGCATAAATGTAAGATTTTCTTACAATTTCTTTAGGCTTCAAAAGACTGCCTACCCTTTGACCCAGCCATAGCACTGCTGGGTTTGTTCCCCAAAGAAATAATAAGGAAAAAGACTTGTACAAGAACATTCATATCTGCGCTCTTTGTGGTAGCAAAAAAACTGGAAAATGAGGGGATGCCCATCAATTGGGGAATGGCTGAACAAATTGTGGTATATGTTGGTGATGGAATACTATTGTGCTCAAAGAAATAATAAACTGGAGGGATTCCATGGAGACTGGAACAACCTCCAGGAAGTGATGCAGAGCGAAAGGAGCAGAACCAGGAAAACATTGTACACAGAGACTGATACGCTGTGGCACAGTCGAATGTAATGGACTTCTCTAGCAGCAATGCAATGATCCAGGACAATTCAGAGAGACTTATGAGAAAGATGCTATCCACATTCAGAGGAAGAACTGTGGGAGTAGAAACACCAAAGAAAAACATATGATTGATCACATAGTTTGATGGAGATAAGATTAGAGTTTTGCTGTTAAAAAATCACTCAATTGTAAATATGAATAACATGGAAAAAAGTTTTGAACAATGATACATGTATAACCCAGTGGAACTGCTTGTCAGCTCTGGGAGGGGGGATGGGAGAGGGGGAAATCATAAATCTTGTAACCATGGAAAAATATTCTTAAAAAACAATAATTATTTTATAATGAGGTTGGTTAATCTCTTATAACTTTTTACTGTTGTCCCAATATCCATTCTAGGACAGAACAGAGACAAGGACTAGACAATAGGAATTAAGTGAATTGTGTGAAGATGGGGTTAACTCTCCCTTTCCTACTTTTAAATTTAATAAGCCAAAAGCAAAAACACTCCTTCTTAATGTTTAAGTATTGGAAGTCCACAAACCACCCACTAAAGGGGTTTGCACCTTCAGAAATGACCAACTGCCCCTGGGCAATCCTAAGCAAATTTAAAGACTACTACAATCTGTCCCCTAAAGTGGAGGAAGGAACAGGAAGTGATGCAAAGAAGGGTCTTTAAAAGTGACTACAACTTCCTGTGATGAGGGTCTTCAAGCTCTTTTGAGACTCTGGAGGCTGGTGGAGGACCTTCTTATTCAGCATGGACCTGGGACTCTAGCATTTGGTAAGACAGCTCTGGGATCTTCTCCCCTTGGACTTTGGATTGGTGAGTAGAAAAAGCTGACCTTCCTTTCCTGACTTTCAGAAAGATTAACACCAGATAGGCCTCCCTCTCAGAGGAGGCCACATGGGTGAAACCCTTGCTTAATTTACCTCTGGGCCCTCCAGCTGGGGCTGCTGGAGCCCCACTGGAGTAAAGACAGGCACTGGAGCAAATATTTAGCTTGTTGATTTAGACTCTACCTTCTTTCATATTCCTCTCCTTTCATTCTTTCCCTCTATTTTGTAAATAAAACTGAAAAAAAATCATTTTGATTTGTTGATGACCACATTCTTTTATATTTAGACCAGCCTTATTTTTAATCCCTATACTTGCCCAGGGTCACCCAGTCAAAAAGTAAGTATCTGGGGTCAAATTTGAACCCAGCTCTTCCTATCTCTAGGTCTAGTACTCTATCCACTGGACTACCTTGCTACCACTGTGATCAGTTCACCTTAACCTTCAAGAAAAAGGTTCTCCAAGGATGTAAAGTAAGCCAAATTGGGCTTTGCCCCCAGCTAATCTTTTTGCCAGAAGATACTAACAATGGTATCTCAATTCCATGATTCCCATGCATAGAAATATTTCCTTCTATGGAAAAGAAAGGTCTGAGTTCCAGGCCCAGATTTTCCCCTCACATAAGGACCCTGAAAGAAGTGTTGGATGGCTTGCATACAGGTCAATATGCATGGTGATCCTTCATGTTAGAGGTCCTTCCCTGGGGAGGAAGTGCATCCTCTTAAGTGTTGTTGGGTTGGATAAGTACTCCAGTGTCCTGAGCTCAGGCCACAAGGCAGAATTTTTAAGAATGTTAGTTCCCTCTTTCGTGACTCCCCTTTCCAAATTAAAAAAAAAATACAAGTGGACTCATGAGGTCCTAATTTCCATTTAGGATAGCCTAGTTGAGGGTTCTTAACCTTTTGGGCAATTTGGTATAAACTATAGACTCCTGAGAATAATGTTTTCTTAAGCCCTTACTTTCTGTCACAGTAACAACTGTAAGACAGAAGAACAAGGGCTAGACAATGGGGTTGTATGACCTGCCCAGGGTCACACAGCTATAAAGTGTCTGAGGTCAGATTTGAACACAGGTCTTCCCTATCCCAGACCTGGCATTCTATTCAGCATGCCACCTAGATTCCCCTAGCATAACATTTTTAAAGGTATGAAATAAATTACAAAAGATTATAAAGAAAGACAATTATATTGAAATAGTCATCAAAATATTTTAATTAATCAATCCATAAGCATTTATTAAGTGCCTACTATGTGCTATAGATGACACTAAGTACATTAAAAAAAAAAACAACTAAGTTCCAAATCTCCAAGTTAAGAAACCCTGGAAAGAAGTTTGAAGCAAAATTAAAGATGAATTCTAGTCTTTTCATCCAATTCCTACTGGGCAGGCAAGTAAAATTTAAAAACCTGCCCTCAACATGACTCCATTTATTTACTTTTCTAGCACATCTGCCTGCCTACTCTGGAGAAGAGTAGAGAAAGCACTGTCTCTGGAGTCTAATGTGTTAAGTCCAAATCCTTCTTCTGATGCTTATTGTCTATGAGACCTTGGGCTAGTCACTTCCCCTCTCTTGGCTTCAGTTTCCCCGACAGTAAAAATAGGGAACTGGTCCAAAGGACCTCTATGGTCATTTCTAGCTATGAATCCACAATGCTGTAAGTCTCTCCAAAATAGAAATCTGGCCAAAGGAAGTCACATCTCCAGAGTAAACTCATATTCTACCTGCTGCCAGTCCATGGTGATACAGGTTAGGAGTCTTCCTTACGGAAACATGTGATGTGTGAAATAGGAGGTTCCTGCTCCCTAATTCTGAGCACACACGGCAGACATTCTGATGGTTTCTAGTTCACCTTCATCATTTCTAGTCCACCTTTTCATAATGAAGAAGAGCCTTTTTAGTTGGATGATCAATAAGAGATGAGATGCAAACCAGTGACTTCTGATGGGGCAGAGGGAGAGAGGAAGCAATTTTGACCCTCTTTTCCTGACCAGCTATTTTGAGTGAGGAAGACCTCCTGGAAGATTCTGGGAGGGGAAAGAGGTTGGCCTCTACCAGAGCCAATGCTGGGCCTGTGAATACAAACTCTTTGCATCTTGGCGTCTCTTCTTTCCTCCTCTTAGATATAGGAATTTTGGAAATGGTCAGGGGGACAGCTAGCGTCTGACTCATGGAATCTATTCTGGAGTTCACTGTCAGCCAAGTCAACCAAGATGCCAGAGCACTTCTGAGGCTCAGGGTCCAGCCCAGCAGTGAATAGACCTGACCAAGAAGGGAAGAGCTCATCCAGCAGCTCTGATAAATTTGAAAGTGAACCTGGTAGGATGAAGATTCAGAGCAGCTGTAGGTATCCCTTTCACATGATGACTTGCCCCATCGTAGTTTTGCTATCGCTTAGATAGGAATAAAAAATTACATGGGAATTTTTGAAGACTTTTGCAGAAGCCACAGACAACACAGAAAAGCTTTAGAAACTTTGAAAGGTATAAAACATGACAGCATAATATAATATTAACATATCCTTAATACCACAAATCTGCACAATTTCTTTTTTTTTTATTATTTTTTTTAACCCTTACCTTCCATCTTGGAGTCAATACTGTGTATTGGCTCCAAGGCAGAAGAGTGGTAAGGGCTAGGCAATGGGGGTCAAGTGACTTGCCCAGGGTCACACAGCTGGGAAGTGTCTGAGAACAGACTTGAACCTAGGACCTCCCGTCTCTAGGGCTAGCTCTCAATCCACTGAGCTACCCAGCTGCCCCCTACAATTTCTTTTTTAAGTCAAAATAAGTAAAAAGTTAGTTTCCAAAAAGAATTTAAAAGCCAACAGATGATCCACAAAGGCTAGAAATGCAGAGATATCTTTAAAAGGCTACTAACTCATAAATCCATAAAATGAATATACTATTCTATATAATATTACTGGTTCAGGATGTATTTGACTGTTTAATAACATAAATGAAAAGCTACCCGATTTTTTAAAATTAAATTTGTAGTAAAAGAACTATAGTTCTACACATACATTAGGGTACTGGAAACACCCTAAAAAAGAAAAAGAAAAAATTCAGACTTCTTCTCTGGTACAAAGGGAGGGCCCAAAAATTTATGTGAATTTTCCAGGTTATAGGGGTGCCACCCCCTAACTTAACCCCTGCAATGTGGAAAGGATACCTGTAAATGTAAGACTACTTTCCTTATCTACTCACAACTTTGTGCATTTACAAGAGACTGTGACCTTAGGAAATTATGTGCCCAAGTTCACCTACTTGGGTGCGGGTGGTGATTGTAGTTTTTGTTAAATCTATATACCAGTAAACGTGTAAAATTTAATAATAATTTCATCAATATTTAAATAAAAATTTAATCAGTAAATAATCCTAGGGTGCTAATCACTGGTGGTTAACATCAAAGAGAATACACCAGAAGAGGCCTTGGAAGTGAGAGCATTAGAGAAGATTCTCTGCTTTCGAGGGGTACAGTAGAACCTTGTGATGAGAACTTCACTCATGAATAAGAATGGACATGGGGATAAGGATCCCCCATTTTTTTTTACAAAGGCAACATTATAACCTCAAAATAATTACAAAGACCTGGAGGAGAAAAGTTCGACTTTGCACTTCAGTATTTCATCTAGTACCTAGCATCTTGCTAGAAAGAGCTTGTGTGCAATAAAAATGAGCTAAACTGAATAGAGGACAAATCAGTATTGTATTTAAAGGGGTTACTCCCAATCTTCAAGACATAGTTAGAAGCAGGACTGATGAATCCTTATCATCAGCAAAGCAAGCATCTCCTCACGCTCATCTATTCCAAGGGGAGTTTGGACTGGACAAGGCAAAATGAACATTGTCAATAGAGAATTGGAACCTGCGTTCAATAACCCTCCAGCTGTTCCCAAATTTGACATTCCATCTCTGGCCATCAAGCTTTTGAAAGGCTGTCACGTTTCCTACTTCTGTGTTTTAGAATCAGCAGGCTTCTTCAAGGTTCCACTCAGAGAGCCCGTTCTATGGGAAACAGTGCCCTAATCTAACAATTGTCTCCCTTTTCTCAACTTGCTTTCGAAGTCAAGTCAAGTTCACGGAAGAACTCACTCTTCTGGTCCCTGCATCCTCGTTGACTACAATCCATCCGAGCCCAACTTCCCTCACCATTTAGTTCTAGAACATCTGTGGACTGCAGCCGTAGCCTTGCCTTGAGTATGCCTACTTCCCCCATCCCACCCTCAATTCTCTTGTAGAGCACTCCATTTACTTGCCATCCCCAATCTTCCCCAAACCCCCTTCAATCGAGTCTTTTGCTTTCTGGCGGATGCTTAAATGGCTCTGGAGCACCACCTACTGGCTTAAGCCCAAGCACATAGCAAGCTCTCAAACCCCAGGGGAGAATTTGTTTTACATTTGTATTATAGACTCATAGCTAGAGGTCAGGAAGGGATCTGAGAGTCTCCTACCCCAACCCTCTTCTTTTACCTTTGAGAAAACAAGATTCCAAGGAAGATGATTTTCCCCAGGTCACACACCAAGGATCATAGCCGGTGGGGACTTAACAGGCCATCTAATACAACCCTCTCATTTGACATATAAGGAAAAGGAGGCACAGAAAGAGTAAATGACTTCCCCAAGGCCACACAGCTAAGATCCTGGACATAAAGCAAGAAGGGACCTCCCAGGTCATCTGGTGCAACACTAATAGTTCAAAGAGGAGATTTACAAAGGCAACATTATAACTTCAAAATAATTACAAAGACCCGGAGGAGAAAAGTCATACTCTCCATACATATCTCCTCTTTAAAGGTCTAGGGAGTTGAAGGAACTTGTCCAAGGTCACACAGCTCAGAACGTAGAAGACCTATATTGGAAGAGACCTCAGAGATCATCTTTTCCAACCTCCTTACTTTTCAGAGGAGTAAGATGAAGCCCATAAAGTAACTTGCCTAAGATCACAGAGATATCACAGGTACAATTTGAACCCAGATCCTTCCTAGTGAATAGTATTCTAGCTTCAGCCTTGCCAGAGATGGGACTAACATAGCATGTCAGCTGGACCAGGGCTACAGAAGATAGGCTGAGGAGTGAGTAGTATTATTACTTCTGCTCTCTATTTTGGTGATCGGGATAGTTAAGGGAAGAAAATTTAAAAGCTGACATTTATATAGTGTTTTAAAGTTTGCAAAGTACATTTCATATATTATTAATCAATTGACCAACAAACATTGATTAAACACTCACTATAAATCAGAAGCAACACTGAGAATAACAAAAAAGGCAACAGTAGCCCCACACCTCAAGGAGGTTCCATTCTGGGAAAGACAATATATATTTTAAACAATCAATACAATTAATATAGTACCAGCAAGAAGCTGGGAAGAACTTAAATTATTATCGACTCAAACCTTTTTAACTAGTATTAGGTATGTAAAGAAATAAAGAGGTAGTATAGTGAATAGAGTGTCCAGCCTAGAGTCAGGAAGACTCATCTCCCTGAATTCAAATCCAGGCTCAGACACTTACTTACTCTGAGCAAGTCACTTACTCTCATATGCCTCAGTTTTCTCATCTGTAAAATGAGCTGGCAAAGGAAATGACAAACCACTTCAGTATCTCTGCTAAGAAAAACCCAAATGGGGTCATGAAAAGGTGGACATGGTTGAAAAACAGCCATGCAAAGCTGCACTGACTTTTCACTCTCCCTCATTCTCCATATCTAATTCAGTATATATCTATAAGAAATAATGTCTCTTGCATATGTCTCCTCTCCACTCAGAATATACTGCTTCAAACCCTTCCCAGCTCTCATCTAGACTATTGTAAGCACTTTCCAGGTGATCTCATTGCCTTAGGTCTCTCTCCACTCCAATCCAACCTCCTTACAACTGAGAAAGTAGAAATCTGATCATGTCACTTCCTAACTCAAGAAGCTCTATTGCTTCTCTATCACCTTTATTTTTTTTTTCATAGCATAGGACATTTGTTTGGTAGAGAGAAAAAACCTAAAACTAAAAGCAAAATAGTTCTTATTGTTTTTAATAGAATATATTCCCTACACCAATATAAATTCAGAATGGGCAAATGACTTAAATATAAAGAAGAAAACTATAAGTAAATTAGGTGAACATAGACTAGCATACCTGTCAGGTCTATGGGAAAGGAAAGAATTTAAGACCAAGCAAGATATGGAGAATATTAAAAAATGTAAAATGAATAATTTTGATTACATTAAATTAAAAAGGTTTTGTACAAACAAAACCAATGCAACCAAAATTAGAAGGGAAGCAATAAATTGGGAAAACATCTTTATGACAAAAACCTCTGACAAAGGTCTAATTACTCGAATTGATAAGGAGCTAAATCAATTGTTCAAAATATCAAGCCATTCCCCAACTGATAAATGGGCAGGGGACATGAAAAGGCAATTTTCAGATAAAGAAATCAAAACTTTCAATAAGCACATGAAAAAGTGTTCTAAATCTCTTATAATCAGAGAGATGCAAATCAAAACAACTCTGAGGTATCACTTCATACCTAGCAGATTGGCTAACATGACAGCAAAGGAAAGTAATAAATGTGGTGTGAAGTGATCCAGTCATTCTGGATGGCAATTTGAGGACTTTAAAAGACTGCCTGCCCTTTGACCCAACCATACCACTGCTGGGTTTATACCCAAAGAGATAATAAGGGAAAAAAGACTTGTACAAGAATATTTATAGCCATGCTCTTTGTGGTGGCAAAAAATTGGAAAATGCGGGGAATGACTGAACAGACTGTGGTATCTGTTGGTGATGGAATACTATTGTGCTGAAAGGAATAATGAATGAGGAATTCCATGTGAACTGGAAAGATCCCCAGGAATTGATGCAGAGTAAAAGGAGTAGAACCAGGAGAACCTTATACACAGAGACTGACGTACACTGTGGCACAATTGAATGTAATGGACTTCTCTACTACCAGCAATGCAATGACCCAGGACAATCTTGAGGGACTTATGAGAAAGACCACTATCCACATCCATAGAAAGAACTATGAGAGTAGAAACACAGAAGAAAAATATTTGCTTGATCACATGGTTCAATGGGGATATGATTGGGGAAAGTAAACTCTAAGTGATCACTCTATTGCAAATATTAATAATATGGAAATAGGTCTTGATCAATGATACATGTAAAATCCAATGGAATTGCTTGTTGGCTATGGGCGTAGGGAGGGAGAAAGAGAGGGGATGGAAAAAACATGAATCAGGTAACCATTTAAAAAATATTCAAAATTGTGGACGCCAGGGAAAAATTCCCAAAATATAAAATACACAAGTCAGCTGGGTTTTATGGAGATTTTGATTAATACAAATGAAAGATTAATAAGAGAAAATAGTAGGGAAAAGAGAAAAGGCTAAGGCCTAGGGCCTATCTTTAAGAGAGAAACTAAGTCAGTCTTTTATCTATTCACCACAAGATTTTTGTCCCAAGAAGGAATGTTCAGAGAGAGCTCTAGTTCAGAGGCCAAGCTCAAACTCCAAGCTCTGAGAGAGCCCACAGAGAGCTCTCAAACTCCAGCCCTCCACCTCAAGCTCTAACTGCAAACTCTTTTTAAAGAGAATTTTCTCCTATGTCACCTCCCCTAAATTTTCACATCTATCAATCACAAGGGCTGGCCATTCTTAATTCACACCTCTCCCATTCTCACCTTCTCTGGGAAGACTAAAACTTCTGAGTAATTAATATCTTGTTCTCTGATTAGATTATATCTTCTGAGTATTTTATACTTCTTGATAAGCTTGTCCCTTGTAAGTTGCTTGACCTTTTAGTGATTAGTTTAACCTTTATAGGTACTTAGTACCCTTTGTATTAGATCTAAAAATAGACCTAGCTTAAAGGGTTTTAGCTTTACTTTAAGTATGGGTTGGGGCTTTTCATTGTTCAGTAAGGAGTTTTACAACTTTCTAAGTATGGGTGGAGTAATTTAGAGTTCTCACATTCCTGATCAAGTACCTTCATTGTTTAAAATGAGGAATGGCCCTAACAAAATGTTCTAAGGTAGAGTCTGAGGAATTTTAAGATTCACATTACTCATATTCATAATTTTCCTCTCCTATCCATAAATCTGGTACCTAGTACATTCCTTGTTATTCTAATTTGCTTATGACATCTTCTTTTATGTATCCATTTTTATCTTATCTAAGTGAATGGTGTAAGATCTTGGTCTATACCCAGTCTCTGCCAACTACATTCCAATTCTCCCAGCAACTTTTACCACATAATACATTTTATCTCCAAAATTTGAATATATACTTTTGTCAAATATAAGATTACTATAATCTTTTACTGCTCTTTGTTTTACATCTATTCTGTTCCTCTGATCTACCTTTCCTTTTCTTAGCTAGTACAAAAGAGTTTTGATAATTATTTCTTTCTAATACAGTTTTAAATCTAGTGCTGCTAGTCTTCATTTCTTTATTATTTTTATTTCTTGTTGACTTTAGTATCAAATACAAACTCCTCTATTTGATACTTAAACCCTTTTGCCATCTCTTTCTGGGCTACATTTCCACACATTACTCCTATTCATATACTTTACATTTCAGGCAAACTGACTGACCAGCTGGCTCTCGCAACATTCCCTTTGTACAAGCTGTGCCTTATGCCTGAAAGTTATCCAAGTATAAGTCAACAAACATTTATTAAGCATCTACTATGTGCCAGATGCTATGCAAAGAACTAGGGGGTACAAAAAAGGTAAAAGACTATCTCTACTCACTAAGAGCTCAGTCTAATGGGGAACATAATGTGAAAAAGACCATGCATAAATAAGCCATGTACAGGATCAGTTGGAGATCATCTTACTTTTGTTTCACCATAAAGAGTCAGCTCCAATTTTTATCATCATCATCAAACATTGGTAAGCTTATGCATCCCCATGGTGCCACATAACAGAATCATGGAATCCACAGAAGTGATATGGCACAGGGGATGAATGCAGGTTTATGCCTTGGAGAGTTGGATTAAAATCCCACCTCTGATACCTAGTGACCTTAGGCAATTCAATCAACTCTGATCCTTGATTTCCTTATTTATAAAATAAAACAATTAGACTAAATGGACTCCAAAGTCCCCTCCAACTCTTGAGTCATGATTCTATGATCCCAAGTTTATCTGAATATTTTAAAACAACTTCAAGGACCCCAAGTTAAGAAACCCTGGAATAGTAGAGATGTTACACCTGAGGACTAGGCAGATGGTTAGAGGAGAAAAAAAATCTGGGGTAAAGAGATACACAGAGGAACATACAACTGCAGGTGCATTTATTTACCAGGAAAGGGGGTTGCACTCTCAGCTCATGTTCCAATGAAATTTGAGAAGAAGGAGCTCCTGGGACTAAGGATTTCATGGTTGTGGTGGTGGTTGTTGTCATTTATCCTTTATTTTCTCTTTTTTATTTGAAATTTTTATTTGATTAATTAATTTAGAATATTTTCCCATGGTTACATGATTCATGTTCTTTCCTTCCCCACCCCCCATAGCCAACAAGCAATTCCATTGGGTTTTACATGTGTCATTGATCAAGACCTATTTCCATATTATTATTTGCATTAGGGTCATCACTTAGAGTCTGCATCCCCAATCATATCCCCATTGAACCATGTGATCAAGCAAATATTTTTCTTCTCTGTTGCTACTCCCACCATTCTTCCTCTGGATGTGGATAGTGTTCTTTCTCATAAGTCCCTCAAAATTATCCTGGGTCACTGCATTGCTGCTAGTGGAGAAGTCCATTACATTCAATTGTGCCACAGTGTATATCAGTCTCTGTGTATAAAGTTCTCCTGGTTCTACTCCTTTTACTCTGCATCAATTCCTGGGGGTCTTTCCAGTTCATATGGAATTCCTCCAGTCATTTTTCCTTTCAGCACAATAGTTTTCCATCACCAACAGATACCACAATTTGTTCAGCCATTCCCCAACCAAAGGGCATTCTCTCATTTTCCAATTTTTGCCACCACAAAGAGAATGGCTATAAATATTCTTGTACAAGTCTTTTTTCCCTCATTATCTCTTTGGGTATAAACCCAGCAGTGGTATGGTTGGGTCAAAGGGCAGGCAGTCTTTTAAAGTCCTCAAATTGCCATCCAGAATGACTGGATCACTTCACAATCCACCAGCAGTGCATTTGTGTCCCAATTTGGCCACATCCCCTTCAACATTTATTACTTTCCTTTGCTGTCATGTTAGCCAATCTGCTAGGTATGAAGTGATACCTCAGAGTTGTTTTGATTTGCATCTCTCTGATTATAAGAGATTTAGAACACTTTTTCATGTGCTTAATGAAAGTTTTGATTTATTTATCTGAAAACTGACTATTCATGTCCCTTGCACATTTATCAATTGAGGAATGGCTTGCTTTTTTGTACAATTGATTTAGCTCCTCAAAAAGTTGAGTAATTTATCCTTCATTTTCAAAAACCAATGACATCACATTGAATGATGTCTTGATTTATTCATCAATGGAATTTTAGTGAGGCAGTGGTGCACACAGTCATCAGCCTTACTCTCTCTTCCAAAATCATTGAAGACTAATGACAAAACCAAAATCAGTACAATTGATGATGGCCCACTGATGCAGGGGATGACCTTTGCATTTTTGATATCTTACCAAAATGTAATCATTCCAAAGAATTTGCTTCAGGCACCTTCATGTTCATTGGAACAATTTGTTCTCCTACACCCATTTTGCTGGGAGAAGTCTTCACATGCTTGAGGCAGTCATCCCCCTAGATCACCAACAGTATAAATCCTATCAGCTATCCTGAACCTGGTTTAGCCATCATGGTAAAAAAAAAAAAAGACTATGAATATGGTGACCTAAGGCCAATTGAGGATCAGGACTGTACTATATAAAAGAAGTCAATGGAAGGCCATGATGGGTGAAGCATCAGAATGAGTCTGATGCACTGTTTGGGAAAGATGGACCTCTCCTTTCTACCCTCACTCTCACCTTCCACTGTTAATGGTGATATCCTAGGATGAAGTCCAAGTTGCCTCACCCTATTTAAATCTTTGCTATTGGGTGCTTACTGTATTTGGGATGAATGCTCCAAATATCACTTTCTGAATAATGTTTAGAAATTTGAAACCTATGGGCATATGCACATATAATAAAAATTATAACATGTGTATGTCTATATATACATATATGTATGTCTACATATACATATGTGTGCTTTTAGTGTATAAATATAATCATTTATGGAAAAATATTATATTTCAATTCATCAGTAATTTCCTTTTAGGCTTCATAGATGCTGAATAAATGCATTCCCATTTTTTGACGTTAACTCTATTTTTTGTTGTAAGCAAAATCCACTTCTGTACTAGATGTATGGAACGTCCATTTACAATCTATTGTATCACTTCTCTTAACTAAGTCATGTAGACATCCATTCACCATCTGAGTGGTCTTGTTCACAATTACTCTCATATTGTCTGGGCAAGGTTCCCAGGGAAGTATCTCTACCTTATGGTTACACTCAAACTCTCTCAGAGTCCTGAGTCAGAATATATTCCTCCTATTCACCATTTTAGCTCTACAACCACCAATGATTTATTTCCATTTCCACAAACTAGCCACTCACAATAAGAATATTTTTAGGTCTTAACCATAACTATTTATTTAACAATGAAGTCCAGTGGAATAGATTAGACTCTAAAGCAATTGGTCACAGTAGCATAATGTGTGATAAACTGAAGGACATCGGCTACTGGGGTAAGGACTCTATGATTTAAAAAAAATACAAATGTAAATTTCTTTTGAGAATGATTGGACTAATTTACCACTTCACCAAAAGTGCATTAGGTACAACAATTAGTGCACTTTTGATGGAGTGGTGAATTAGTCCAACCATTCTTAAAAGAAATTTGCATTTGTATTTTTTTCAAGTTTTGCCTCACATGCAACAGACCAATAAAGATGACAAGAAGAGGAAATTTTTAATTATTGGGGCTTTATCAGTCTGTTGGATGTGAGGCAAAACTTCAGTTTTTATTTGCATTTTTTTACTATTCAAAATTTGGACCATTTTTTCATAATATTCTTTTTTTTTAAAACCTTACCTTTGGTCTTAGAATCAATACTGTGTATTGGTTCCAAGGCAGAAGAGTGGTAAGAGCTAGGCAATGGAGGTTAAGTGACTTGCCCAGGGTCACACAGCTGGGAAGTGGCTGAGACTAGATTTGAATGTAGGATCTCCCATCTCTAGGCCTGGCTCTCAACCCACTGAGCTACCCAACTGCCCCTTTTCATAAGATTCTTGATGACTACACTTCCTCTTTTGAAAATTTCCTATTCAATTATACACAGTAACTGCAATATTATAGAACAATTAAATGTGATGGACTTTGCTACTAACAGCAATGCAATCACCCAGGACAATTCTGAGGAACTTATGAAAAAAATGTTATCCACTCCAGAGAAAGAACTGTGGGAGTAGAAATGCAGAAGAAAACATAGAACTTATCACTTGACTATTTGGGTATGTGATTTGGAGTTGGGATCATTCACTTACATAAATGTATGTATATGAAGATAAATAAAAGAAAATGTCCCCAAAAGAAATTTTCCTGTTCATATCATTTGTCTATTGGGGGATTACTCTTATTCTTAGATTTTGTATCAAGTGCATATATATCTTGGATGCCAGAACTTTATTGAAGAAATTTGTTGCAATTTTCCTCATTCACTACCTCCCTTTCTACTCTAATGATTGATTTTCCCTGTGCAAATGATTTTTAATGTAATCAAAACTGTCCATTTAATAATTTATCCTCACATCTATCCTTATTTGAATAAAAATGTTCCCTCTGTCCATAATTGTGGGAGTAATTCTTTTGAAGCAGCTAGGTAGCACAATGATAGAGCCCCAGCCCTGGAGTTGAGAAAACTTCAAGTTCAAATTTGACCTCAGACATCTCCTAGCTTTATGACTCTGGGCAAGTCACTTAACCCCAATTGCTTAGCCCTTACTAAGACTGAAGATGAGAGGTGAGGGGTGGGGTGGAGAGAGAGACAGAGACAGAGACAGAGACAGAGACAGAGACAGAGACAGAGACAGAGAGAACAAGAGGAGGAGGAGGAGGGAGGGAGGGAGGGAGAAAAAAAGGTATTCCTTTCCCTTGTGCTTTAATTTGTTTATATTTAGACCACGTGCCTATATTTAGAATATTGCTCTATCTAGTATTTAGTAGTCTAACTATTTTCTGCCAGATCATTTTTTAGTTTACCCAGCATTTTGCAAAATGGAAAACCCTTACTCCAGTAATTTATGTCCTTGGGTTTATCAAAAATTATGCAACTATGATCAATTCCTTTAGAGTCTAATCTTTTCCAATGATCCAACTTAACCAGTGCTAAATAGTTTTTGTTATTTATGTAAAGATTAAAATTTAGGGGAGACTGAGGCAGGTAGAAATTAGTTTCTCTCTGCAAGGAGTATTATATTTTTAGAGGTTTATTAAAGGTTAAAGATTAAAGAAAATACAGAATAAGAAAAAACACGTGCCTAGGCCATAGGCCTAGGCCAGATAACCTCACATCACGGAAGAGACGCGTCTGCTCCAAAATGGAAGTCCAAAAGAGAGAGAGAAGCAGCCAAAAGCCTTTGCCATCAGCTTAAATCCTTCCTCGATCTCGGCCCACCTCAGAATTGCGTGAGATTACAAAGCATTCTGGGGAAGTGGAGCAAGGAATTGTGGGGATTGTGGTCCTGTATTCGAGTCTATTGTTTAAATTCCCCATTTGATCCTCTGGGAAGAAGTCCTTCCCCAAAGGATCATAAAAACATAATCAATTTAAAGATTACAATAATTTGAGGATAAGAGAAAAAAAAGAACAAAACCAATAATTGCTAAACTGTAGCATTTAAAATAGTTGTCTGCCATAAACTGTGGCAGTTAAAAGAATGGGAGCCTTAAACTGTGATATTTAAAATAGTTGATGTTATAAACTGTAGTGAGTTAAAATAGTGGGAGATATAAATTATGCTAGATATGAGTGGGTGAGTAAATTGTGACCACAGAAAATGTTTTCACTACAGTGTCTTGTTTTTTAAATCAAATATAAGGTGGTCTCCAGGGAAATATTCCCAATTATTCAATATACCCAAGTCAACTGGGTTTTATAGAGATTTTAATTAATAATACAATGAGTAATTAAAGGAAAGAGAGAAAAAGTAAATAAGTATGAAGGGCCTTAAGCCAACATGGCCTAGACCTGAGTCTTAAGAAAGAGAGATCAGTCAGTCAGTCTTTTATCACTCACCACAAGATTTGTCTTAAGCAAGGGTGTCTGGGGAACAGAGTCTCCCCAGAGGGAGTTCCAGCCAGAGTCAGCCTCCCAAGGGACTTCTTCTCAAGAGATCTTCAAAGGGCCTCCTCCAAAAGGATCTATCTCCAAGGATTTCAAGGATCTATCTCCAAGGATTTAAGGATCTCCAACGATCTTTTGCTCAAGAGATTCCTTTTCTTATATAGGGGTTTTTTCCTATGTCACCTCCCCTAAGTTCTTCCATCTACCAATCACCGTAGATGTTTTCTAAAAGATAGTCCATCTGAATTCCAGCTAAGTCGACTAATCCCCTCAGTAAGTCTGAACCAGAGAAAACACTGCTGTGTGGACTAATCCCCTCAGTAAGTCTGAACCAGAGAAAACACAGCTGAGTCGACTAATCCCATCAAGAGAAAACCTGCCCAACCTTTATAGGTACCTAGCATCCCATTGTATCAATTCTAAAAACAGGCATGGCTCAAAGAACTCTCCACCTCATCATAAGCATGGGTCCAAGTACTTTCATTGTTTAGCAAGGAGTTCTCTCCCCTAAAGCAGTCTTAAGTATGGGTGGAGTAGAGGTCCTCCTATTTCTGATCCTGGTGAGTTCTCATATCAAAATGAGGAATGTTTCCAGTAGGGAATGTGTTCCAATGGAGGATTCCTCACTGTGGAAATTTTTAACATTCACAAGTCTGAGAAATTTCAAGATTTACATTTACTATTTTGTAGTGTAGTTTAAGATCTGGCCCTCTAGTCTATTTTGATCTTGCTTGATATTATTGATCATTTGCTAGAACATTTTATTCTTTAGCTTTCTTATCTTTTCTTTTTTACAATTCTGAAATAGAATTTTATAGGATATTCTGGATAGATAATTCTGAGGTCTTCATGGAAATAAAATATATAGAAATGAAAATAAAATCATTTTGTTGAAAGCCAAAAAAAGTGACAATTTAATACATGCTACTTAACATGCAAGAGTTAATAAATATTGAGTTCTTATTTTTGACCAAGTAACTAAGAGGCTAATCAAATTAAGGCAGAGTGGTACAACAGAATAAACAATGAACCTACAATCTGAAGTCTTAAATTTTGATCCCAGCTCTGCTATTTAATTCTTGTAAAATTTTAGGCTTCTTTGGGCTTCAGTTTTGTCTATCATAAAAGAAAGGAAATGTGGATTATATGACTTTTAAGGATCTGGGCTTCCAGCTCTAAATCTATGATCCCCTGAATTTATAGTGAGTTTAATGTAAGTTTTAAAATATTTAAGTTTTTTGCAATCTTGATAAGGACAAAGTCTTTTCCATCCCTCATTCTTTGGATTTTCCACCATGCTTGAGCTACCTCCTTACTCTGCTCCAGGGGACTCATTTCCTACTGGCGTGCTCTTTCCTGAAGTTCCAATTTGGGCAAAGGGTGGAAACTCAGACATATTTCATTCTCCAGACTTGCCATCAGGCAGATACTTTCCCTGCCCCTACTTTTTAGCTGCTCATTGATATGTTTACTTTCCCTATTAGAAATGAAACTCCTTGAAGGCAAGGATTCTCTTTTTGCTTGTATTTGGTTCCCCAGTGCTTAGCAAAATGATCAGCACATAGAAAGTACTTAAATGTTTGTTGACTGTGGGACATGAATTCAGTAGCAGAAAGTAACTCCCTCTCCCCCAAAAAATATCATCATGGGAGAAATATTTAGAATCAGACATTCAGAACTGGAATTTTATTTTCTGTCTTAGTAACAACTCTAAGACAGAAGGGCAAGGACTAGTCAAACAGGGTTAAGTGACTTGTGCAAGATCACACAGCTAGGAAGTGTCTGAGGCTGTGTTTGACCTCAGGTTCTGCAGATTCCAGGCTTTATCCATGGTGCTACTTAATTGCCTTTTAAAACTAATCTTTGAAGTCATACTGTACAACCTTAATTCACAAGAGAAAAAAAGTGATAACTAAAGAAATTAAATTACTTGTCCAGTCACTCAGGTAGAAAATGGCAAAGTTGGTATTTGAACCCAAGTCCTCTGAATCAAATTCCAGCATTTTTCCTAAACTGATAGGTTTTATAGAAAATTAAGAATGGGTCAATTTTATGTATCTTCTTGGATATAATATGATTTATATGCAATATCTCATTTGATTTAGACAACAATTCTATAAAATTGGTTCTATTAATATTATCCCCATTCCACAGATAAAGAATCAAAGAGATGAGTGCTTTGACTGTAGTCATAAAGTTAGTGACTACTAGAAACAAGATTAAAATGTATTTCTTCCCTGACTCCAAGTCCAGAACTTTCTATAAGACTACCTTGTCTTTCAGTCAGTAAAATCTAAATGTCCAAAATCCTGAAATCTTCTTTTCTTTTTTGTGCCCTGGTACAGTGGTCCTCAGAATGTGGCAATCCCCAAGACCCGTTTCCGGGCATCTGGAAAATCAAAACTATTTTCATAATAATATTAAGATTTTTCTATTTGACTATGGTAAATAGTAACATAGCCCACATAAAAGACCTTTGGGAATATTCTCATAAGTTTTAAGAGTGTGAAGGTGTCTTGAGAATAAGAAAGTTTGGGAACTGCTGGTGTCATAACCTGAATTAGAAGCCAGGAACCCTGGGTTCTGTCTAGCTTCCCCTGTACTACTTACTAATTTTTAAATTATGAGCAATTCATCAAGTAACTGAAACCTTCCAGACCTCAGCTGCCTCATCTGTAAAATATGTGTGATAATTTATCTGCTTTCAAGGGGCTAGGAGATTGGGCTGGAGCTGTAAGGGATCTGATGAACCATCATCTCTTCCTGACTGAAGCTAAGGCATAGGGATATCAAGTTACTATAGAGAGGACACACAGCAAGTTTGGGGGCTGGGATTTGAGCCTAGATTTTCTGATCTGGTAACGAGTAATCTTTCCACCACTTGGCCCTTGAGTAACAGAATATCTTACCTTTGGCCCATATTTTATTTGAGCCATACAACAGCCCAGTGAAGTAGATAGTACAGATGTTGCTAGCCCCATTTTAGAGATAGAGCTTAAGTAGCTTTCCCAGTCAAAAAGTCAGTGTTTGAAATAGAATGTAAGGCAAGGTCTTTCTGACTTCAAGCCATATTGCCTCTCCACAGGTTGCTTAAAGTACATTCCAAGGCTAAGGAAAAATGATTACATGATTTCTTTCTTTCTTCCTTCCTTCCTTCCTTTCTTTTTTTTTCTTTTCATATTAGAGAGAGAGCACTGAGAGGGAAGGAGAAGAAGAAAGAGAAAGGGACAGGAAAATAAGAACAAGGAGGAATGGAGAGAGAAACAAAAGGGAGGGAGGGAAAGAGGAGAGGGAGAGAAACATTAGTTCTGGAGTCCAATCTAGATCCAAATTCAACTTCTGGAACCAACTGCCTATCATGTTAGTTTCCACGGTGATAAAGGAGGAGCAGAAGGGTATTGAACTTGTGGTCCGTTTTGAGGTTTACGGTTCCTTCCACTTCTAGATCCGCTATCCTATGAGGTTTAAAAAAAGGGAAATGGCCTACTCAAAGTTACACCGCACAGGTCAGAGCCTGCAAGAAAAGAAATAATTCACAAAAAGCAGCCTTTTCAGGAGATCCATCACTTGCATCCAGTAAAGCGCTATCGCGAACTGCCGGCAGGTGGTGCAAGTACATAAGACGTTTTAAAAGACTCCTGTTTTCCTTAGCCAGGATTTTTTTTTTTTTTTAAGGTGGGAGGAGGAGGGAAGATTTGGGAGAAGGAACAGGGCAGAGAGGACAGGGAAGCCCCAGTAATCCAATTAATCAATGGAAAGTTAGCGGTGACAATAGGGGCTTCCAGTCGCCCTGCACCTGGATCAGCCGGCACCTGCCTCTGGGCTCTGGTAGCACAAAGGGTGGCCCAATGCATAGCAACGCCTTTAAGCTGCCCTTCTCTCCAGGTAGTCAATGGTCATTAAGCAAAAGCCTGGCCCGTTTGCTGAACTGAAGGGTGGCAGGAAATGATGCTTCTCTTGGGACTGAACTCAATATGAATTCTCAAGCAGAATTGTTAAGTTCCTTTGTGGAAACTGAAACTAATAAAGGGAGAGGGGTGTCTATTTGACCTCTGGGGGCCTAAGTCCCTTCCCACTGATGTCTTTTTCAGGATTAAGAATGAGAATTTAAATGAAATGCCCTCCCTCATTGATTTCCTTTGTATTCGCTGTGCCAGGAAGGTAGTAGGTGCTTTATTTTGCTGGTTGATCGATTGTATGTGATACACTTTTGTAAGGAGCTTAGGATCCCCAAACTTTAGAGGATTTGCCTGCATCATTGATTCTGGCATCATATCTTGGTTGGGACTTCAGAATCCTTGTTAATTCAGATAAATCCTTATCACTTCTCGGATAAAGAAATTCACTTAAATGTCTGAGCCTATTTCATGCAGATAAGGAAGTTTCAGGGACTGGGGGAGGACTTGGACCCTGCTTTTTCCAGCTTTTCTACATCCCAAATAGTCCTTCATTCCCCTTTACGATGCTGCCTGCAGACCAGCTTTGGCTTCCAAAAACCATCTAATAATATAGTTGATTGGCCAAGATCTCTTTTTCGAAAAGACGCTGCTGTCCTCTGAATGCACACTCCCGTTATTCTGCAAATATTTCTGTGTGGCCGGCAAATGATAAAGCCTGCTTGGAAGGGCAGAGTGGAGAGGTATTCTTAGAGTTTAATGATGGCGCGATTGGCTCGCCTCAGTCTCCAAGGTGTTAAGAGCTAAGGGTAGTGTGCTTCCTTTCCAACCTGTTGGACGAGTAAATATTTCCCCATTCCTCATAGACAACCGGGATGGCTTAGGGGAGTGTGTGTGGAGGCGGGGGGAGGAGGGGAAAGGTGGACATCTGGGGAAACTGGGATGATTTATCCCCAAGGTCGTTTTAGTGTTGCGCCACAAGGAGTCGGGCTGAGATCGGACTTTGGGGGAGACGATGATGGACACAGGACACGTGGCCACACAATGGGGACACACGACTGACCTCAGCCATTTCGGCAAACTGCCCCTGCCCTTTTGAAGCAGGCGGAAACATTCCAGGAAACAGTAGGGCCCCGACACCGCTTCCATTCTGCACCCACCCACCCACTCTCCCAAATCCCCTCTTCCCAAAACAATTACCAAACACCCCCCAGAGCAGTCTCCAACTCCCGGCTCGCATCCAACAGGGGCGCAGAGGCCAGCCAGCCCTAGAGGTCCCTTTCAGCCTGTCTAGATTGCCCCAGAGGTGGAATCTTTCAAGTGCTAGAAAGCCAAGTCTTCGGTTGCCTAGCCTAGATCCACCTAAATCCACAATTTCCAAACTCCATGAAAGCTCCAGTAAAGCAAGATATTTGTGGCGTCATACTGTGTTCAGGACGACTGATCCCCCAGGAAAAGAGTAAGAAAGGATGAGGGGAGGAAGATGTCGACGAGTATCTGTGTGAACGCCAGAGGTAGGAAGGATAGGTATCAGGAGGGTAAAGGAAAGGCCAGAGGAGAGGATGCATGGGGGAAGGCGTGGAAGAGTCAAGATATTAGTTATATGTATCTGTCTTGACTGTACTTGAATTCGGGAAGACGCAATGTGTGTGTGTGTGTGTGTGTGTGTGTGTGTGTGTGTGTGTGTGTGTGTGTGTGTGTGTGTGTGTTGGGGAAGTTGTAGAGCTTTTCTTCTCTCTGGTCTATATGCAAACTGTCACTTCAGGTTAGTTTGAGACCTTATCTAGCTCATTAACATGAGCTGTGTCTAATGTGCTTAAAACCTCTAATTATTTATTATGCCCTAATGGAGTGGCTGGGGACACTGGTGTGGCACCTCTGAAACTGGCATTTCTGTAGAACAAAGGGGCCCATTCCACCCTCAAATTTCAGGAATCATCTAGAAACCGTGGCCCCAGAATGGCAGGAACCCTTCGCTCTGATCATTGGGGGGGGGGGAGGTTGAAGGAGAGGAGGGACACTGGCGTGGCACCCCTGAACTGGCATTTCTATGGAACAAAGGGGCCCATTCCACCCTCAAATTTCAGGAATCATCTAGAAACCGTGGCCCCAAAATGGCAGGAACCCTTCTCTCTGATCATTGGGGGGGGGGGAGGGTTGAAGGAGAAGAGGGACACTGGTGTGGCACCCTGAAATTGGCATTTCTGTGGAACAAAAGAGTCCATTCCACCCCCAGATCCCTGGAATCATCTAGGAGTCCTGGTTCCGGTGTGGCATGCATGAATCCTCTCCGATCACGGAGGTGTGGGAGAAAGGAGGCGTCTCTCTGATCTTTGGGGAGCCAAACCACTCTGAACATTCTAGGAGGATGGGGTGAAGGAGAGACCAAGGTGGCACTGATTTCTGATAAGACATCACCAGGAATACGGAGTTAACCAGGCTAGAGGTGCTCCCTACCCACCCTGTTTTGAAATGTACTGTTTTCAGTGAGTGCCCAAATCTTTACATTCCTAAACCCTGGAGGGTTCAAAGCTGCAAAGTGTTTGAAATGTTAAAATATGGAAGCAAATTCATTTAACTTCAGGTGGCTGGGGTGCCCGTACCCTTTAGAGAAGGAAATCGGCGAGTATTAGGAAAGTCAGGGCTCCGTTGGCTAATAAAGTCCTTTTACTGTGTAAAAAGACGATGAGTGAAGTTTGAAAAAGCCCACTACACTAAGAGTCTAGGCACATACGCACACATACACACAAACCCTGCTTTATTCAGAAAACAGTTTCAAAATAAGTTAACCTCTGTAGGTTTTTCCCCCCTAAAGCCGCCTAGTCCTCCCTCCTTCTCCCGCTTTCGAGTCTTGTTTTGTTTCTCTGCGTTGTGCCAACTATTTTTATCTTTATTCCTGCTATTTCTCCCTTTCCATTCATTCTCTTTTTTTGTGTGTGTGGCTTCAGTCTGATGTGCTTCTCGTTACCACCCACTGCACGCTCTCTCCTGTAGCTGAGGTGTTTCTATACAAACCTCAGCGTCCAGTTGTCATATTAATTATTACACTGAGTAATGACTGAAATAGTCAAAATAAGGGGAGACTCAAGAGCGCTTTTTCTCGCTGCTCAAAGATTCTGCAAAGACGCCCTACAACAAAGCACTAATTGGTCCCCAGAAATACTCTGACAAGGCATGGAAGATAGGTTTCATAAAGCCGGGCAATTGTGAAGGGGGGAAAGATCCTTGAATAGACCCCACGCTTCTATTCTAAACTCTCTTGCTGAGCAAAAAATGGACTGCTCCTTGAATACTGGCCTGAGCTTGAATGCTCTACCCAGCAGAGAAAAAAATGCAGCATTTATTGTAAGTTTTTTTTCTCCTCCAGCTATTCATGTGTTCTATGTGGAGAATCAGCTGGATTTGTTTACCATGAAAGACCTTTACTTTATTTTCACTCTTGGGGGGTGGTGGAGGTGGTGGGGAGGGGGCAAGGGAGGTGGAAGGGGGAGAGAAACATGTGCCTGGACCTAAGCAAGTAGCCTACTGTAATAAAATAGAGTGTAACAAATCCTACAGAAGTTTAGAATGTATTGATTCTTTCAGGATCTATATAGATTAACGACTTTCGTTATGCTTTTCCTAGGAAGGAATTTAATCATAATGTAAATAGGTCTTTAAGAAAAGGGGAGGGGGTGTTCGTCAAATAAGGAGAACTTCAAAAGAACTCGAGGGTGGCTGCAAATTACCTCCCCCCTTCCCCTTCTCCAAAAAAAAAAGAGAGAGAGAAAGAAGGGGGGAAACCCCATTACAATAAAATAAGGACAGTTTGAGCTTTTTTGTTGTTTAGTTTTTAGGGGGTTTCTTTCTTTAAGAGACAGACTGAAGAGATATCTGTCAGCATTAAGAATTCCCAAATGCAGGTGCACTACAGAGGGGTTCAACAGCTCAGACTTTGTGTATGTGTATGTGTATGTGTGTTTTCCTGATGGAAATGTCTACTCCAACAGAGTTTTTAATTCTCCCCCTGGCACAAGAATAGGCCAAGTTCAGTGCAGTACTGCTTCTGAAATCACCAAGCTTCCTCAAGTTTTCCACTGCTTTTCCAAGTTAACTTTGAAAGGCTAAGCTCCAGGATTCAAATATAACTGGAATTTGAAAAGTTGAGCCTCATGTTCCCATCTTCCTAGTGGAAGGAAAACCCTGCAGTAACTGACAATGAGAGAGTTCCCCATCTGAGATTTCAGGGAAAATTCTTCCCAACTTCTGCTGCCCTTTGAACAAAAAAGGACAATTTCTCCTGGGTTTGCTCCCAAATCCAGGCAGGATGATCCTTCGGAGTTCTATTATTGCTATTATTATTATTTTTATTATATCTATTGCTGATCATATGAAAGTTGAGAACCCTAACAGAAATGGGAATTGTTTCCAAAATCTAGAATCGATTCTACTATCAAGCTAAATTGATCAGTGGAGGGAGATTCAGAAGGTACTGGCATGTATTATTTTTTCATAAAATCACCTTTTGAACAAGAAGGCTCCTTTTGGCCTAAAGAACTTTTTGTTGTTTTCTTTTATGGTCCCACGTGGTAAACTGGAACCTTCTGTGAATCAAGTGTCAAGTCCTTGGGTCTGTAACCTACTAGCTGTGAGTTACTGGCCATATAACTATAACTCTGGGACTTTTACTCCTCCTTAAAATGGAAAAAGCTATCGTGCACATTGTCTGTTATATTATGTTATGTTATATTTTGTTATAGCCAATGGGGATCCCACCCCCAACCCAACATAAGGCATGAGGAAGCACTCTGAGAACCATAAAGTTTTTTGTTTTTTTTTTTACAAATATGAGCTCTTTTGGTTTCAATTTCTGTTATAACTATGTTCTCAAAGTTAGGAGCTGGTGTGTGGAGGTCAGCTCTGGTGCTATTGGAGACATAAACTCCCAGTGATTCTTCCAGGAGTTTAGCAGACCTGCACTGAGGGTACCCCTTGCTCCACACTTCCAACATATACTATATTCTAATTCCTTTCTCCCAAGCCCCAGGCTCACAAAGCATATTTACAGCAAGCATTCAACTGTTGTTAAATATGTGTGTGTGTATAATATGATACACATACACACAAACATATATATATATATATATAATGTTTGACATGTTTTTAAAAGCCTTAACTATTGATTTAAATTCTTCACATAGACATAAAATGAAAATTCATCACTTATGTGTTTTGCTCTCTCTTTTCCCTCTCACAGCAGCAGGATTAGTCCTTAAATGGTTAACACTCAGGTATTCCACTCTCAGGAAAAAGAACTTCCTTCTCAGCTCCCTTTGGGCCAAAAAATTCCTCCAGGACTTTGGCCATAAGCAATCCTACCTGGTAGCATTTAGGTCAAGTGAAAGATACCAGGTGTTTCAAAGTAACTATCCCCCAGTAGATATAGATATCTCAATAGAGAAAGAGCTCGATTCTAAACAAGAGAGCATGAAAAACTCTTAGAAATCAACTCTCACTCCCCTCATTTGGAATGTGGAAGAGGTTTAGTGACTTATCCATGGTCAATACAGCTAGCCAAGTTTCCAGATTCCTATTCCAGTTTTCTCACCACTGTTATTATCCGTTACTACCTAAGTGATGTTAGGCAAGTAATTTAATGTTTATGGGCTTCTGCCTCTTCTGAAAAAATGAGGAACTTGGACTAATTGAATTTTAAGTATCATTTTCATATTTAACATTGTAATCTCTGTTCTTCAAACAAAGCTGAACCCTTCTAGGTCATATAGACACAGATTGTCTAATGTAAAATCAAAAGTTTGCTTTTCTATTTCTTCCTTATAGGCTCTAGGTTTGTATTTCTTCCTAATCCATTATATATCACTTAGAAGCAGTGAAAGTAACTCATATACAGCCCTTCATACTGTTAAAAGGACTTTTCATGTAGTAAGCATTCAATAATTTTGTTTTTAATAATAATTTTATTTTTATTATTCATTCATACATTGTCTTTTTCTGTGAGCTCCCTCCCAAACTATGTGGTGCAGTGAATATAGAATAGGGCCTGAAATCAGGAAGATCAGAGTCCAAATCCCACCTAGAATACTTTCTAGCTATATGGTACTGGACAAATCACTAAATCTCTGATGGTCTCAGTTTCCTCAACTGTCAAATGGGAATAATAGTAGCACTTTTTCAGGGATGTTGTGAGGATCAAATGAGATTTGTAAAGCATTTAGTTGAGTGGCAAAGCTGAAACTGGACTGGAGTCTTCTTACTAAATGGGGAATACCCAAAAACTCTTGAATATTCTTAAGTGGGTATCAAGGTAGCTACAAAGATAATAGGGAGCCAGAGACAAGTTCATGTTTACTACACATTTTGCCCACAGCTGGCTCTTTCAGAACACCTTTTGCCTTGTATACTAAAGCTTACTAAAAGGGAATTTGAAAGAATATTCAGGTGTCTTCAGTCAATCGCAGAGCTCCAGTTTCCAGCTGCCTAGTCAGGAGAAGGGGTAGAATTAGAAAGAACAGAATAACTTGATAAGAATCTGGGTGTCCATAGTTTTCAAAACTGCAAAAGCTTAAACAGGTTAAAATGAGCAACTCTAAAAGTATTAAGTGTAGTAATGCTGAGACATAGTGGAAGCCAATCTTGGAGTCCAGGGGGACCTGAGTTCAAATTTGACCTCAGAAACATATTAACTGTGTAACCCTGGGCAAGTCCTTTTGATCTCTGGTTCCCTCAGTTTCCTCATCTGTAAAATGAAAATGATGATAGTAACTACCTCCAAGAATTCTTTCAAAGATCCCATAAAATAATAATAATAATAATAAAGCACTTAGCATAATGCCTGGCACATCGTAAGCACTAGATAATGATATTATTATTTGTTGCACCTCACTATCCTGGATTAGAAGACTGAGGGTGTGATCAGGCAGCCAGCAAGCCATTGAGACTTGAACCCTAGTTTGTTTGTCTTTTTCCCCTCCATGGTTAGCCCCTTTATTCATGAGGTCACATTGCTTTCAATGCTCTATCTCTCTAAAAGTATTATAAGTTGCAAAGAAGTGGCATTGGCAGGAGTTTCCTCATCCAACAGGTCTCTACCATATCAAAGAAATGTAGCTAGCTCCTATCACTTTACCAATATTTTCTCATTTTATCCCCACAATGGCCTTGTGAAGTAGGTACTGATGTTATCCCAATTTTTACACAGAAACCAGCTGAAGCTCAGAGGAAAGTTGTTTTGTCAAAGTCTTCTGAGACGAAATTCTAACCCAGGTCTTCCTGACTCTAAGTCCTCCCTGTCTTGCAAAGTTGTGAAACTCAAAGAAAATTACACATGCGAAGTGCTTAACTTGCCTGTCTGTATGCCCATATAATTCTGTATGTGTATTCCATATACGTTATATAAAGATTAAGTAAGTAAGAGGGAATAAACTTCCATCTGGGGCCAGTGTGTTACCCCAACGTCTCTGCAAAGTCAAGTTCTTAACTTCCATTACTAGCGATTACTACTAAACTAACGGAGACTAGTTAATTTGGAAATCTCTGGAAAACAGGTACAACGGGGCACCTAGAACCTTCCCAGAAAAGGGACCTTTGGAATACAGGTGGCCAGCTTAACCGTTTGAATTGGCCAGAGGCCTGGTGCCTATCTCTGTAACTTCCTGCCCTCCTGCTTGGCTCAGAAAAGCAGGTCGAGAGTTCCAGGAGGTGAATCTACCTCACCTGTCAGACTCTCACTTTCAAAGATCCATAATACATTGCGAAGACAAAAACAAAGGCCAGCTTTCGCCTGGGGCTTTCTTGGAGATAAATGTTGATTCTTGGATTAGAATAGACCCGGGTGACAAGCAGGGGACAAACCACCCCCCCTTAACTCTGCCAGCTCCTTACAGAGATCTATCTACCCCACCCCGGTGCTCCATCATCCTTGGGGGCTCATTGCTCCCGTTGTATATTGCATATGTGTGTGAAATGTATTTGTGCCTCGGTCAGTGAGGGAAGGAAGTATCCTGTGATGTTAAGTATTACGCAGACTTTACTAGAGGAAGCCGGTACTTCCTTTACTGGACTTTGTGGAATAGTCCGTACTCCCTGCCAAGTAGGCTGGCTGGCTTCCTGAGGCCTGGCTATCCCTACGAGAGGAAAGAAGGAAGGGAGCATCGCCACTCTTCACATAGGCAGACTGCGATTTCGTCAGTTTAGGGAAGTCCCGCAGAGGAAACCCCTTCTACCAGAGCTGACTGGAGAAGCCAGGTTGAGCCAACTTAAAGTCGCAGAGAACTGCGGCACTGACTGGGAAAGAGTTACTGAAGGGTAACAGCCTTTGTGGTCAGAGAAGTAGTCTCAAACTCACAAAGGCTTAGGTTAGAGGCCAGCCTCCGACACCGTAACAGTTGTGACCCTATAAGTAGCAGTTTTAAACAAATTGCAGTGCATTTCCTTCTGGTTGGGGAACAGGGAGACGTACAGGGAAAAGACCAAGAATTTGTCAGCTCTCTTTCTTACAGAAGAGAAAACAGAGAACCATAAAGACTGAATGACTTGTGCAAGGTTATAAAGGCAGTAAATAAGGTGCTGGTGGTAGGATTCAAACCCAAGTCCTCTGATTCCAATACATATGCATATACCACTGGATGTTAAGGGTGTGTTTAGATAGGTCCTTAAAATTAGGGGAGAAAATGTATTCTATTCTGGGTTCTGGGAACTAAGAGAAGGCAAATTAGCTAAAGAAGTGTGTTATATCAGGTGTCCAGGATGAGAGGGCGCCATTTACATGCCTTACTCTCACTAGGAAGCATAAAGGTCATTTATAGACTGCCCTTCCATCTCTATTTCCCTTTTTCCTTTCCTTGACCCAAGACAACTGCTACCTTTGGTAGCATGCTGCGCCTAGGTTAGCAGCTCAAATGGAAAAAAAAAACATACCAGTTAGGTATGTAATTATTCCAAAACTTCCTCCATGTGTGCAGAGTAGCTGCGCTGGCCAACTTAACCTGACTGTTGGCTCAACTCTTCATTTTCTTCTTCACTGAGTAGACAAGGTCACAAAGTGCTTGTCATTTTGCTTTCTCCAACCTTGCATTATACCACCTCTCCTATAATGCCCTTATTCCCCAAAGAAAGCACTTCAGTCGAAGGGTTTCCTCTGGAGCAATTAGCCCACTGGGGGAAGGTGTCTCATCCGGGACCCAGGGTCCCTGTCTCTCATTCCCCCAAGTTGTGTAAAATGCACCAGCAGGAAGATGTTGGGGTAAGGGGGAAGAGAGAAAAATCATAGGCGCTTCAGGTGAATGACAGACACTGATAGGTTGTTGGAATCACTCCGTGAAGAGTAGGTTGCTCCCAGATGTCTGCTATCTATCTCAAAAGAAGGAGCATACGCTGGGGATTCGGGGTGCGCTCTCTACCGAATTTCCAGCCTACTGCTACAAGCCTGAGATGATATCCTTCCCTAGACCCTCCCAGGCTCCAGGAAATGAAAGAGAATGAAAGAGACAGGGACAGAGACAGTGAGAAAGAGGCAGAGACAGAAACAGAGACCTCCTCAGTCGCAGGATATGGACTTCGTGGTCCTTCTCCACAACTCATGCATCTTTTTTTCTTCCTGTCCTATCCTCACCCCATTCGAGCGCACCCAAAGGTTCTGGGGTTCTCGAGTCCAAACGCTGTGACAATCCCTGGGGAGACCTCTCCGGCTGTGCGCTATACCCTTTTCCTAAAAGACCTGACGCACCACCTATGTGGTGCATATATAGTTAGGTGATACCGTCCCTATTCTTACCGTGCACCCCAAAATCCCATTTCCAGTTACTCTTCTTTTTCAGCGCAGACTTACACTACTACACCCCCCCCCCCCCCCACTCCTGGGTCATACAGCACCGAAATCCCTGGAGAAAATCCCCACGAGGTGAAGAGGAGAGAGGTGCCCTAAACACTCCCCTGCTCACTCGTTCTCTCTCTCTCTCTCTCTCTCTCTCTCTCTCTCTCTCTCTCTCTCTCTCTCTCTCTCTCTCTCTCTCTCTCTCTCTCTCTCTCTCTCTCTCTCTCTCTCTCTCTCTCTCTCTCTCTCTCTCTCTTTCTCTCCCCCACCCTTCCATCTTCTTTGGCTTTGCCTTTTTGCTCCTTCTCTGCTTATGATGGTGCCTGCGATGTCTTTCCTCTAAATCCCCCCAAATAACTCTTACCCAAATGCTGAGTCCCCAGTTCTACAACTCCCCTAGTAGCTTCGCTTCTCCTCTTTCCAGGTCCCCCCCTTCCAAACAGCCACCCCCGACTCCCGCCAGGCCCCAGCTCCCCCAGCTGTTTATTCAGCGCTCGGCGCGGCACGCGCCAGGCGCACGCACTGCGACAACAAACCTGGTGAATGGAGAGTTTGCAAGGGATCGGGCGGCGCGAGGGCCGGGGCGGGGAGGGGGGCCAGGAAGGGGGGGGAGGGAGAGGAGTTTGGGGAGTGGGTGGGAGGAGGGAGAAAGGGAGGGAGGAGGGGTGGAGTGGGGGCCGGAGCTGCTGCTGCAGTTGCAAGCAGCGGGTGTGGGGGGCGAGGCGGGGCCAGAGAGAGCGCGTGGGGCTGTGTGTCCCATTGAAAAGGCGGCCGCACTTCGGACCGTGAGCACTCACTTCAAGCCAGGGAACGTGGAAGGCTCCAGGGGAGGGAGAGCGAACAAAAATAAAAGAGAAGAGAGAAATAAAAAGGGGGGGGGCAGAGCACTGTTGCAAGAACCAGAGAAGGAGATCTAGCAAAAGAGTGCAGCCCTTGGGGAAGAAAGAGAGAGAGAGGAGGATAGACAAGAAGAAGCAAGGAAAGGAGAGAGCAGGCAGGCTCCTCACCGGCTTGCCTTTTTTTTTTTTCAAGAAGGAGCAGCTAGCTGCAGCCTCACACGCGAGCGCCACGCGAGGCTCCCGAAGCCAACCCGCAAAGGGAGGAGGGGAGGGAGAAGGAGGAGGAGGAGCGGTGGGAGGCGGAGGAAAGACATTGCCACCTTCCATTCCCCCACCCTCAGGAGTCTCCCTCTTTTTTTTCTTTTCTTTTCTTTCTTTTCTTTTCTTTTTCTAAACTTAGCTCCGGACACCTTCTTTTCTGTCCGTCCCCTTCCTCTCTTCCTTTGCCCCCATCGTCTTCGCTTTCCTCTCTGCCCCCTCTTCCCTGTGCATCCCCTCCTCTCCATCCCTCCCTCTCTCGGCTTCCACGTCTCCTGGCGGCCCATGGAGAGCCCCTCCAAGATGGAAAGCACCGGGGTCAGCCAGCAGCCTCCGCCACCGCCGCCTCCACCGCAGCCCCAGCCGCAGCCACCCCAACCCCAGCCTCCCCAGCCGTTCTTGCAGCCCGCCGCCTGCTTTTTCGCTGCTGCTGCTGCGGCGGCGGCGGCGGCGGCGGCTGCACAGAGCGCGCAGCAGCAGCCGCAGCAGCCCCAGCAGCTGAGTCCGGCCGACGGCCAAGCCTCGGGGGGCGGTCACAAGTCAGCGCCAAAGCAAGTGAAGCGGCCGCGTTCCTCTTCTCCGGAGCTGATGCGCTGCAAGCGGCGCCTCAACTTCAGCGGCTTCGGCTACAGCCTGCCTCAACAGCAGCCCGCCGCGGTGGCCCGGCGCAACGAGCGCGAGCGCAACCGTGTCAAGCTGGTCAACCTGGGCTTCGCTACACTGCGGGAACACGTCCCCAACGGCGCGGCCAACAAGAAGATGAGCAAGGTAGAAACTCTGCGCTCGGCTGTCGAGTACATCCGCGCCCTGCAGCAGCTGCTGGACGAGCACGACGCCGTGAGCGCTGCCTTCCAGGCTGGGGTCCTATCGCCCACCATCTCCCCCAACTACTCCAACGACTTGAACTCAATGGCCGGCTCCCCGGTCTCTTCGTACTCGTCCGACGAGGGCTCCTACGACCCGCTCAGTCCAGAGGAACAGGAGCTTCTGGACTTTACAAACTGGTTCTGAACATCTTCTCCAGCCCAGGCTCTAGGGAAAGCAAACTTTTGGAGGAGGTAAGGGATGTATGTGTCTGTGTGTGCGCCTGTGTGTGTCGGTGCCTGTTGGGGGAGGGTATTTTCTTCTCATTTCCAGCCCTTCGCCATCCACCTCTTCTCCTTGTACGTGTGCTAGGGTGGGACGGGGAACCTCCAGTACGGTTTCGTTGAGTCGTTATGTATATGTTGGGGGACAGAGGAGCAGGTAGCATTTGCATCCCTCCCCCTCCCATCACTTCTATATGTCTGTGCAAAGGCGAGAGGACCTGATCATCAAGGTGCATGTGTGCATGTCTGTGGTGGTGCTGGGGAGGAAGAGGCGGGGAAGGGTTACTTTTCATCTCGATCGCTTCCCCTCTCATCAACTCTGCTCTGTGTGTGTGTGTGTGTGTGTCTGTGTGTCTGTCTGTCTGTCTGTGTGTGTGTGTCTGTCTGTCTGTCTGTATCTGTGGGTTTATCCAGAGAAGTTCTAGTTAGATAGGCTGGAATTCTCAACCATTTGAGTTTGGGGATGAGGGATGGAGGGACCCGATGCCAACGCAAAGGGGGAGGGAGGAAAGAGGGCGTGGGTTGTAAAGGGTGGCTTGCTGCCTGCCTCACTTGGCTTGGCTGGGTCGCCTAGTGAAGGAAGGAACTGGGAAGAGTTTGAAGAACAGCAGAAGCTGTCAGGGTCCTCGGTGTATCCATCTGCCTCTCTTCCCCCAACCTCCCCCACCCCCGACCCCCTACTAGGGCTCATCAGCCAAGTCTCCACACTGACCTCTTCTGTTGTTGTCATGTTACAGGGCGACCGGAGAGAACCTGCCGCTTTAGCATTTTATTTTCTCCGCCAGCGACACTGGGAGGAAGAAGACGAAATCAACAACACCCCCCAAAAAACAACAGCAACAACAGCACTCAAACAAACAAAAAACAACGGCACACCAGGGGTTGCAGGTCTCCATCTCCCCTAGAGGCCCTGAAGCATAGCTGAGGACTACACTAGAATCTTTGCACCCAGGTTCCTGAAGAGGAGAATGAACACTGACTTAAGGCCTCTATTGTGGGGGACGGAGTGGGGGAGGAGGGCGGAGATGTGCGGTTCAGAGAAGGCTATGAGCTCCTCGGTGGCAATGGAGTCAGAAGAGGGAACCGTAACATACAAGCCCTGAGCCTAAAAGCACCCCACTAATACCACTACAGCCGCCTCCCACACCCCCAAACTCCAAACCCATCGCCCAAAGTACTCTTCTTTATCCTCCTGGAATGGGTGGTGGTCCTTTCCTCCTGGACGTTCTATGGACCTACATTTACTTCCCCCATCAGTTTGTCTGCAATGAAACTATGCTGTATTCAAAGAGTCCTTTGAAATCACTCTCCTAGTCCTCCCCTCCCCCTCCCGACTCAGACCTCCCCCCTTCCTTGACATCTTTTCTACCGTATTCATCTTAAAATGCTTCCAATCTTTTGTGAATTTTTTTTATTATGAGAAAATCTATTTGTATCTATCCTAACCAGTTTGGGGATATATTAAGATATTTTTGTATATAAGAGAGAAAGAAAGAGAGAGAGAAAAGAGATTTATAGAAGTTTTGTACAAATGTTTTAAAATGTGTATATCTTGATACCTTACTTAATATGTGATGCTTATTACCTCTGCCTGTTTTAGATAAGTAGTCACACCACAACTGCCATCTTTTGTATATGGTTGTGTAAAGGACCCTCCTTACAGGTGGGGTGGAAAGGCTGCCGGATGTACTTTAGCACCAATGTGTCTTACTTTATAGAAACTTTGTTAATGTATTAATAATGTTAAACCCTGTTGGAGGAGGGGACGAAGTTTATGCAGCTATTGTCCAAACGCAAAAAAAAAAAATGGTAGCCATTGGTTTTCCTATTGCTGCCTTGTTTTGGGAGAACTTAAAACCACTGCCTATTTTTCTTACTGTTTTATTACAAACTTACAAAGGTCCTGTATAACCCTGTTTTATACAAACTAGTTTCGTAATAAAACTTAAAAAAAAAAAAGAATTCCATGCTTCTCAAAGTTATTGGACAGGACATCCCCATGTTGTGGGTTGGAGCAAAAGGAATGGAGGGGAAGGGGCTACTGTGCTGGGGTAGGGAGTAGAGATGGTACAAACCATGTTAAATGACAGGATGACAAAGATAAGTGTTACGTAGAGCCTTGACCAGTATGTTGTCTCTATGATAAATGCAAGGGCAAAAGATATATAGCAAACGGTTGTGTTCTTTCCCTTCCATTTTGCAAATGCACACACACACACACACACACACACACACACACACACACACACACACACACACACACACACACACACACACACACCCCAAGAGCGAGAATAGGGGATGATTAATAGCTTCATTGTCCTTGAGTGAAATCACTGCACGTTAAATAATTCCTTCAAAAGAATAAACTTGGAAAAGAGGGCGCTCCATCCGCACTTTTCATCCCTCTTCTGTGCTCCTAACTTCTCATTGTGTCTCCAATGAATCGCTCTGTGAAATTTAGAGAGGGGCTAAAGGGAGGAGAGGGGAACCCGATGGTAAAACCGAGCTTTCTTGTTTGGGGTGTGGTTCCTCCCCTCCGTACCAAACAAGCACACTTTTCCTTTTCTCTTCTTTGCAGTGACATTAAACATAGATTTGCTGCAGTTCAGAGAATTTCTTAAAATGGAGGGAGGGTTGGATGGAAAGTGGGAGGGGGGCAAGGGCCTGAAATTAAATAAACCAGAAGAGAAGTAATGTGAGGCAAATTAGAAACATTGATCTAGCTAAGCCTATATAGCTCTGGCCGAATAGCGTGATCTGCGTACAAAAATACCCAATTACCAAGTTTCAAAAAGAAAATGGTTGTGGATTTTATTTCTTGCTTTCTTTTTTCTTTCATTTCTCTTTCCTTTTTCTTTTTCTTTCTTTTTTTTCTCTTTTCTTTTTTGGCTAGCCTGCTTGTTGTCAGTTAGCAGGACGTGACCGGAATCCCAGCCTGTTTTCGCCTGGCTACTTGCTTGCCTTCTGCATTACTTGCAAATTCAGTTTGCGTGCATGAAGCCAAGCGGAAAGGAGAACGCAAAATGCATCTTACAAAATCAACAAAGAGCGCAGAGCCAGCGTGTCTTACAGAGTTAAAAAGGGGGGAAAAAAAATCTTGCCTGTGTCTGTGCATTCAGCTCTATAGTTGATTCGCACCAACAATACTACACACATAGATATACACAGATATTTTTAGGCCGCCAGGCAGGGAGCACTCCGAAGTTTTATGGCATTCTGTAGAAGTGGCCTTCTTTAGGACGCACTCAGGTCTTTCGGAAGCAAACAAACAATCAACGTGATTAAAATGAGGGGACTAAAATGAGGCAATTCCCCAATACATAAATAACCATAGCCCGGGAAAGCCCTGGGCCAATTCAAGCTTACTGATGAAAATAATGACACTGTAATGTTTCCTTCATGTTCATCCTCCAGTTTTGGGAAATGAATCTCTCTCCTCTCCTCTGTCCTGCCCTCTCCTCTCCTCTCCTTTTCTCTTCTTTCCCTTCCCTTTCCCTTCCCTCCTCTGTCCCCTCTCCTTTTCTCTCCTCTCTTCTCCTCTCTTCTAGCTTCTTCTACCCTACCCCACCTCCCTCTCCTCTCCTCTCCTCTTTTCTCACCTCTGTTCTTTCTCTCCTTCTTTCTCTCCAAGCCCCCTCCCCCAGTTCCTTTGCAAGTTTACAGATAAGGTATGCAAAAGAAAGTGTAGCTAGTAATTTATGGCTATGAATATAACATTAGGATAGTGTTTCACAGCGTACAAAGGCGAATTTTCTCTTCCTTGTGTAGACAGGTGTTCTTTTGCTCACTTCTGAATGGTAAATATTCAGCACTCATTAAAGTCCAGGGAAAGTTACGCCGTGGTTGGCCACAATGTGTAAGGCAAACTCGGGAAATTCACAAAAACACACACACACACAATTTTACCGAAGATAGGAAAGGGCAAACCAGGATTGGGGTAAATCTCATTACATCTGCTCTAATCGCTTAGCAACACAAAGCCTTTTCTTGTATTAGGAGGGAGAGGTATTCAAGGCGCCCTGACAAGCAGTATTCAGCCAGCATTAGTAAACCCCATAAATCAGAGGCTTCTCATTGGGTGCCCGAGGAGTTTTTAAAGCTGCATTGGGCTAGCAGAGAGATGCAAAACATAGACACAGGGACTAGTGAATTCAATTTCTCCACCCTCGTTTTTTTCAGGGGAGTGGTGGTGTATGTATGTTGGGAGGGGGGCAGGTTGTGAACTTATAAACTAGATAATATAAAATTAAACATGAAAAAAATGTTTTTATTTCGCATCTTGAGAGGGATGGATGCCTTACCATCAAGTTGGGGATTTAAATGCCCCAGTGAAAGGGAAATATGGGGATGGGGATCTACCTCCTCAGCCAAATTACATTTTAGAGAAGAAGGGAGATGATGATGACATTGAAGCCACATATCCAGTTCCTTTGATATACTCTTGAGTTTGGGTGAGAGGAACTGTCCTCAAATCCAGCCCAAGGAATAGGTAAAGGCCCACCATAGAAGAAATGAATTAGCAAAGACAGAGGGTGGGGAGGGAAGGAGAGAGAGAGAGAGAGAGAGAGAGAGAGAGAGAGAGAGAGAGAGAGAGAGAGAGAGAGAGAGAGAGAGAGAGAGGGAGGGAGGGAGGGAGGGAGGGAGGAAAGAGGGATGAGGGAGAGGGAGAGGGAGAGAGGGAGAGGGAAGAGGGAGAGGGAGAGGGAGAGGGAGAGGGAGAGGGAGAGGGGAGAGGAAGAGGGAAAGGGAAAGGGAAAGGGAAAGGGAGAGAGAGCTAGTGGACAATGGTGCAGGCCTCCTGGTAAGCAGCTTCTATTCTAATAATCTTACTTGTCTCAAACTCAGAAGGAAACCAAGGAAGAAAATAATCCCCCCCCCCATTAGATTCATTGGGCAAAACTTTGATCTTTGTAGGTAAACTTACAGAACCCAAGGCCAACCTTCCAAACTTAAAATGTTAGGAATGAAAGGGACTTCAACAATATATAACCCCACTTCCACTCCAACATTTATAGTTTGCAATGTCCTCTCCTCACAGGACTAAAGGGATAGGTAGGGAAATGCACAAAAGACAAGGCAATTAAAGGACATTGCATTGAGTTCCTATATATAAACTCTGCATCTATATATGATACTGGACTATTATACTATATATGATATTGGACCAGTAGCTTCACTTACTTATGTCTCAGTTTCCCTATCTGTTGGTCTGGAAGACCCTGAATTTCCTCCTTTCTGATCAGATCTCTATCTGATCTTATCAATATTGATATTCAGACTGGGTAAATGACTGATCCAGTCACACAATGAATGTAGAAACTAGGGCTTTAAATCAGGACTCTGGACTCCAAATCTAAATCAGTTTACACCTGTCTTAGGCAGAAGTACTAAGAACATGGATTGAGATCAACATAAACTATAGCGGGAAATATACTTTGGTTACTGCCTGAGGTCTAATTTGTACCAGAGGAAAGTCTCCAGAATGTCTGGGGGACTTGGGCCTCAGGAGAAAGGGTTTATGATAGAATGAACTGCCAAGGCCCAGCTAAACCACTGTAAAAAAGAAAGCTATGTTAGGTAGTAAAAAATCCATCAAATAATAATAACTGAGATTTTTATAGTGTTTTAAAGATTGCAAAGCTCCTCTCCATGCATAATCTCATCTAGACCTCTATAAGTCTATGGCATTCAGCACAGATTTTAATATCTCCATTTTCTAGATGAGGAAAGAGTTTTACAGAGATAAGGCAATTTGCCTAAGATCACATAGATAATAAACATTTGATCAAGAAGCTTCTTACATGTCTGGATCACTATTAGATGTTGGGGATACAAAGTCAAAGAAGAAAGATTGACAGTCCTCAAGGAGCTTATATTCTAGAGCTCTGAACCCTAGTCTACCTGACCCCAAGTTCAGCGCTGTGTTGGTGAAAGATTGACTACCAAAAGATTTGGGGGAGAACATCCTTTGGGATAGCAGTCTCCTATCCTTGGAATTCTCCTGCTCTCGATTTATTTTTTGGCGGGGGTGGGAGTGGGGGTGTTAGCCACCATCTATCTTTAAATCTAATGCCATTGCTCTCCAGAAACAGATAAAGACCAGATTTTCATCGTTTTCCAAAACATCTTTCTTCTTTCCCTCTCCTAGAGAAATGGGGCTCATGGCGCCTGGTTAGAGCTCATTCAGAGAGCTCGAAATGTGAAGGAAAGTGAGGAGCCAACAAATCACATGGTAGACCTGGACGAGGGTGGGAGGGGTGGGTTGAATTCTTGTTTTAATATTCGTTTTAAAGTACAAGCACAAAGGGCTTGGCCACGCCGAGGTTGTAGTAATATTCCTTCTTTTGTAGGCAAGATCAGATTGCTACAAAAGGGGGTTTGTAGGTTAAGGGCAGGAAGCAAGTTGTATTGCTGAGCCCGGGGACCGCAGCGCGTGTCAAGCTTAATGATTTATTCAAGCTATATACTACCCCAGCTGGTCCCTAGCTCTGATTGGCTGGAGGCATGCGTCCACTGTCAGCTGCGTGCGCCCAGTCTCTTCCGTGAGCTAACTGGGCCAGGGCAACAAACAGCCTGGGCTACCTAACTCCGAAGGAGGAGGGGAGAGGGACACTCAGGGGGAAAGGATGAGAGGAAGGAGTTTGGGGGTGGGGTAGGTCGGGAGAAAAAGACAGAGATGAAGGAGGAAGGAGAAAGAGCAAGGGACAAAAGGAGAAAAAGATGGAATGGAAGGGAGAGAGCAAGTCAGAGTAGGAAGAGAGAAAATGTGAAGAGACATGAGGAGAGGGAGATGGGAAGAAAGAAAGGTTGAGAGATGGAGGGAGGAAAAGAAGAGAGTAACGGGGGAGGGAGGGAAATGAGAAAGGAGATAATGAGCGAGACAGAGAGGAGGTAGGAGAGGAAAGAGGAAGGGAAAAGACATGCAAAGAAAGGAAGAAAGGGGGAAAGTAGAGGGAAATGAAGTAAGAAAGGAGAAAAATGAGGATGGAAGGAGAGAAAGGAGATGGGGGATGGGAAGAGAGAAGGTGGAGCAAGAGAGAGGATAGAGATCAGAGGGAAACGATTGGGGGGGGGGGGAGGGAAGAGGAATCCAGGTAGGGGAGGATGTAAGAGAGATCTAAGGAGAGATAAAGTGGAAAAGGAGAGAAGTGAGGTTAGAGAAGAGAGACATAGAGGGATGAGGAAGGAGAAAACAGACAGGGCAGAGAGAACGTTGGTGAAAGAAAAGAGAAAAGCACATTATTGGATGAATATACGCGAGTAAGCAGGCGCTCCCTCGCAAAAGGCAAAAAGTGAGATCATTTAGAGAGCCCGAATAAAGCGAACACCCAGGCGACCAGCACTTTACAAAGCCTCCTTTGAGGAACCTCAGTGTCCACGGAGGGCAGGAGGCAGCAGTAACGTGGGGAAGAGGCCAAGCGTTGCTCCTTGAATGAGTCACTCTCCGTGAAGTGCATGGGGAGTGAGAGAGAGCGAGATACACACGGGAGAGGGAGACAGAACAAGGAGAGAGGAGAGAGAGAGAGAAAGAGAGAAAGAGAGAGAGAGAGAGAGAGAGAGAGAGAGAGAGAGAGAGAGAGAGAGAGAGAGAGAGAGAGAGAGAGAGAGAGAGAGAGAGAGAGAGAGAGAGAGAGATCGAAGGGGACAAAAGGCCACCACCTGCCAAAAAGCAGAATCCCTTAGGTAACACAACTTGCGCGGAAACCTCAGCTCGCTTTTGGCAGAGTGATCCAAACTCTAATGGTTACTACTGAGAGCTGCGTTGCCTTTAGCAATATATTTCTGAATTATAATTCTAGCACATTTGGTACCTTCTGCTTTTCACATTCCCTCTCACTTCCTTTCTATATATCTCACAATCCCTTCTACTACTCCCTCTCTTTCCACCCCTCCTTTATCTTCTTCCTCTCCCTTCCATTCCATCCATCCTCTCTTCACCTTCAAATCCTTTCCCCCTTTCTCACTCATCTTTTCCCCTCTTCTTCCTCTACCCCTTCTCCTTTTTCTCATTTCACTCCCTTTCCTTCCTCTCCTTTCTCCTCTTTCTCTCCCTTTCTCTCCCTCCCCTTCTCCTCCTATTTCTTCCTCATTGTCCACTCTTTCTCCTTCCCTCTGTAACTTCTCCTTTCCTCTTTTCTTGTCTTCTATCTCTTCCAATTACCAGAACTCCCAAATATTGTCCTATTATATCACAACTCCAGTCACGGAGTTCTTTGGAAAAAAAGGGGAAGTGTGTGTATGTGGGGGTGGGGGTGGGAGGTTTGAATGAAGGGCATCTTTTTTTTTCTAGTGTGTGTTTCAATACAAAAGGTTCCAAAACCTCCTTCTCCTACAAAAGACAAATGGAGGGAAAGGGAGGGCAACGTTTTCATGCCATGGATTTGCAGGGTTGCTTGTGTTCTGTGTGTTTGGTTTTTTCTCCTGCATCAGTTTTCAGAATGCTATCCCTAACTCCATGCCAATGGCCAGAGGCAGAGCTGAACTCATCACTACTGTGCCAGTCCCCCCCCCCTCAATTTCTCCATGCACAACTCTGAAGCCCAGCTATCTTTTAACAGGGAGAAAAACAGTTAGCCTGCTAGTGGAGCTGCCAGCAGAGCCTTTTGAGAAAGGGAGCCAGACTAGACTTCTGATCGGACTCAAAGGTTAGTTAAAAGACAAAACCAGTTGAAGTCTTCATGAATAAGCTACATTTCAATGCCCCACTACTTTGTAATGCTGCTTGCCTAAGTCAGAATTTCACAGAAAAGGCCCAGAAGAAAAGCGTGCACAATTAGGGGTCGCCTGTCAGAAAACATTAACGCCTTCCTCTCCCAGCCTGTCAAGCTCACTGAAAATAAAAACTGCCAAGGCGAATTGTACCCCCACCCTATGGCATGCTGGGGGAGGAGGGAGGCAAGTCTACTCTCCCAACTGCACAGGTCCATCTTGGGTGAAGGCAGGCTCATTTAGGGACAGCTTCAAGGCAAGACCCTCCTCCATGGCCCCTGGCCCCTCCAGCCACTACCATTGTTTTGTGAGGTATTTCTAGGAGAGTGGATGGAAGAGAAAGGCATCATAGGACTTGTGTGCTCCCAGACACCTGCAAAAAGCTTACAATTACTCCCATGTATATTATCCTAGCACATCAAGAGGAATAAAATGGGATGCATTTCCTGGTTTTAAAAGCCACCTCAATGGGGGCAGTGGAGTAGCTCAGTGGATTGAGAGCCAGCTCTAGAGACAGGGGGTCCTAGGTTCAAATGTGGTCTCAGTTCCCAGCTGTGTGACCCTGGGCAAGTCACTTAACCCCCATTGTCTACCTCTTACTACTCTTCTGCCTTGGAACCCATACATAGTATTGATTCTAAGGTGGAAGGTAAGGGTTTAAAAATAATAAAATAAAATAAAATCCGCTTCAGGTACTTGAGCAAGCCCCTTAAATTCATAGGTCTCAGTTTCCTCTTCTATAAAATGAGGGAGTAAGATTAAATGGCCTCTGTGGTCCCTTCTAGCTCTAGACATATGATCTTATACCAACAGATCATTATCCCATTTTAGTGAGGAGACAATGGAAGCAGTAAAAAGTTAGAACAAATGAAGATTAAAGTAAAAATAAGGTTCTTTGGGTTGGGGAAACTCAAGAGAAAAGACCAAAGTGTCATAGAGTTAAACAAGGAAAGATCTGAGGAGCTGATCTTGTTCAACCCCACTCATTTGGCAGATGAGGAGTCTGAGGCCCACCCAGGTGAAAAAACTTGCCCAAAGACCACAAATGAGAAGGGTTGGAAGAGTACCCTGACCATTAAACTATCTAGTTTTTCAATATAGTCTGTGAAATTGGTTAAATTTTTTACAAGTTCAGTCTTTAGAAAATGGTGTATGCAAGTCTTATTATCCTGATAACTGATGCTACTGGTATAATTTTAATTACAAGAATTCCTGCAAATCAAGTTATATATGGGAACTTGATTTCAATCCACTCCTCCAACCTCAAAGTTTCAAACCATTGGTTCATAGTTTTAAGACTTCTTTAACTCTTTCATCTACATTATCATTCTGCACTTGCTGAAAGGTTGCTCTGTAACATGGCCCTTGCTTTCTTGTGTATGAATTTTCAAGTTATCTCATTTGTCTTCCTGAGTAAAGACTATGTCTTTAAATTCTTTCTCATACTCTCTACCCCCAACTGAGCCCCTTCTTGCCCTCTCCCAGAGTCCTAGCATATCTTGATACAAATAGAGCAGAGAGATTGCTTTTAAGATACAAAAAAGATATATTTTAAACTTCCTTTGAATCTTGGATGAAAGCATGTCCATGACATAAAATGTCTAAAATAAAGTAAACTCACCCATTTTGATAACTAGAGATATATTTAGTCACCTAACATGAGTTTTCCTCCTTTTCCACTTCTTGTAAAATGGGAAAATAATAGTACTTACCTCCTGGGGTTGTTTCGAGGATAAGATGAGGAAATATTTGTAAAGTGGTTTCCAAACCACTTTGATGCTATAATAATGATGATGATGATGATGGAGAGGAGGGTATGAAAATTTGGTCACATTTCCTCCTCTGTTTCTACATCCGTACAAAAAGACAGATGGTCTTTCTTCTTAAAGTACAGTTCACTAGGTTGCACAGTGGGTAGAATATCTGACTTGGAGTCAAGAAGACCTGAATTCAAATCTTGCTTCAAAAAATTTATCTGTAGTCACTAAATTAGGTCTTCCTCTTCTAGTTATCTCTTTCCCTTCTCATACAAATAAGGTCAAGTATCTCCAACTCTAAAAATTGCAACCCTTTAATAAAAATTGTATTGATGTGTCATTTCAACTCCCTCGGTCCCTGATATCTATTTACTTACACCTCTTTAGAGGCCTCCCTAGTAACCGAGAAAAGTAGCTCAACAAAGTGAACATCAACAAAGTGACTATCTTCCCTGTTTGCCAGTATGTGGAACATTTGCACCATTAGCCCCTCGCCTCCCTATCAAGAGAAGGGAAATATAGTTCATCATTGATCCTCTGGGACCAGTACAAGTCATTATATTATATCAGAATTGTGATAATTTTGTGGTATTTTCATTCGCATTACCATCATCCCTATGTACAGTGTGTTCTGGGTTCTGGTTTCTTCCCATTCATCAGTTCATTCAAATCTTCTTATGATTCTCTGAATATTTAATAGTATTTCTTACAGTGCAGTAATATTGTGTTGCCACAATTGGTTCAGTCCTTCTGTAGTCAACAGAGCCCTCCCACTTTATGTCCAGGTTTTTTGCTTATAAAAAGTAACATTAGGAATATTTTGTTATACATGGGAACTTTATTTCTGACTTTGATATCTATGGGGTATATGCCTGGTAGTGGAATCATGAGGCCATAGGTCTTTCAACCTTTCAAGATTAACTGCTACTCCATCTGCCCTCCCTAGTACTGCTAAATTTCATGAAAAAGTTTTCTACAAAAAATGCCTCCCTTTCTTCACCATCCATTCTCTTCTAAAGCCCATGCAATCTGGTTTCCATCTGCATTGCTCTCCAGAAACTACTTTCTCAAAGGTCACTGATGACCTCCTAATTGCCAAAACCAATGGTTGTTGTTGTTGTTGTTTTCAGACCACCTCCTCCCTGACCTCTTTGCAGCTTTTGACTCTGTTGAACACCCTCTCCTCCTGCATACACTCTTCTCCCTTGACTTAGGAGACAACATGACTCTTGCTTCTTTTCTTAACCCTTCACAGGCTCCCTGTCCTGATCCAAACCCCTTACAGTATAAATTCCCTAAAGTTCTCTCTTTGGCTTTCTTCTAATTTTTCCTTTGATAATCTGCTTCATTCTCATGGCTTCAGCAATTCCCTCTTTGAATCCCCACACTGCCTCTGGAATCAGAGGACTCCATTCCAATCCTGCCTCTGTCCCTTACTAATTGTGTGACCATGGCCAATTCATTTCTCTTCTCTAAGTCTCTGCTTTTTAATTTACAAAATGATGGGGGCAGACTAGATGATGTTCCAGTAATCCCATGACCTCTCTGAGCCTCAATTTCCCTTATAGGTAAAATGAATGCTCTAAACTAGATAGACTTTGATGTTCCAAACATCTCTTGATCTACAATTCCAAATTTGAATTTGATCATGAGCCTGTGTACCTAGCTTTGTCCAAGATACACTGTGGCCTTTCTTTCCTTTCCCAGCAGTATGTATTTTCATGTCCTACCTTTCCATAAAGACAACAGCATTCAGGAGAGTGACTAAGATGACTGTGATGACGATGATGGTAATAATAATAACAATAACAATCTCTATTACCCTAGAGCAGCAGTTCTCAACCTCTCAATTTGTAGCAATGGGAGACATAATGCATATCAGGTATTTACATTCCAAATCATAACTGTAGCAAAATTATGGTTTTGAAGTAGCCACCAAAATAATTTTTTGGTTTGGGGTCACCGCAGCATGAGGAACTGTATTGTGGGGTCACAGCATTAGAAAGGATGAGAACCACTGCTCTAGAGAAATGAGGAGAAATGTCCATTCTGGTGAAGTGTGAAATTTGAATTTGATTAAAAAGAGAAGTGATTTCAGAGGGAATCTGTATTGGCTACAGTATGAATTAAGCACAGCCATATGGCTCAGCTAGCCTCGCTCCTACTTTCAGGTAACAATGCATCTCTAAGTAAGTATCGAGGAAATTTCCAAAAGAAAAAAAGGCCACCTGTTCAGAAAATAAAGACAGTCAAGAAAGACAGGCTGAGAAGCATTAACAAGCCAGGGAACTCAACCCACTCTTGAGGGGCTGGGGGTTAGCTTTGAAGAGAGGGTAGCATTTGCTTAATTGACCAACAAATTATTAACCACTGCTCTTTTTTGAATTAAAAATGTTTAATAAATGCTTATTACTGCCCTTCTCTAACCTCTGGAATACAAAAAAAAAAAACAGTCCCTGTTCTCAAGGAGCTAACAGTCTAATGAGGGAGACAACATAGAAACAAGACGTATGGGATAAATTGGTGATGGGCTCAGAAAGAAGGCACTGGAAATAAAAAGGACTGGGAAAGGTGTCTTGCAGAAGGTAGGACTTCAACTGTGAAGCCAGGGAATCCAGGAAGCAGAGATGAGGAAGGAGAGCATTCCAGGCTTGAGGCTCAGCCAGCATCAAAGTTGGGAGATGGGGTGTTGTGTAGGAGTATCAGTGAGGTGACCAGTTTTGCTGTTTTTCCTTTATTTTTGAAGAGGACCAATGACATCATGGGTCTTATATATGTACTGGTTTTAAGTAAGGCAGAATTGCACAAAGTCATCAACCGCATTGACCTCATTTTGCTGTTGAAGAAAGTAGAACAGATTTTAACTAACTTAGTCAAAGTCATAAAGCTAGTAACCAGCAGAACTAGAATTTGAACTCAGATCTAATTATTCCATATCCAGGACTCTTCCCACTGAATCACATCCTAATGACTTATTTCCTTTTGTTTCTCTTCAAAGCCTATCCCTGTGAGTCCATCAAGCTAAGCACATAGATCATAGACACAGAGTAAGAAACAACCTCCCAGGTCACCTAGCCCAAATCTCATCATTTTATAGGTCAAGAAATGAAGGCCAGAAGAATTAGAACTATTCTACATGTCCAAGGTCATACAATGTTAGACAGGATTTGAAATCAACTCTGACTCCAAACCTTAGACCTCTATCCATTAAAAAAAAATGAAACCCTTACATTCAGTCCTAGAATCAATACTGTGTATTGATTCCAAGGCAGAAGAGTGGTAAGGGCTAGGTAATGGGGGTTAAGTGACTTGTCCAGGGTGACACTGCTAAGTATCTGAAGCCAGATTTGAACCCAGGATCTCTCATCTCTCAATCCACTGAACTTCCAAAATGCCTTCCTCTTTCTACTTTAATTTATAGAGGATCTCTCACTCAGTAACCGTTAAGGTTTTGGCAACTTGGATTCCTCGTCTTTCAAACATCATCTCTCTAGTTCAAACACAGGAGTTTCCCAGAGACTTTTGCATATTGAACTGAAAAAGAAACCAAGGAATACAGAGAGTAGGAGATTTTAAAAGACACATACAGCACACAAAAAGAGGTAACTCTAGTTATAGGCTGTGGGGGTTCCCTACATGCCCTGAATTATAGAAGCAATAAAGAGCTGAAACCCAAAGCATCATAATCGATAGCATTATGCCAGTGGCATCTCCTGCATTGGCTTTCCATTGATGATCCCTCAGCCCTCCCAATCAATAGAAAATTTTAAGCACCTACTATGTGCCAAACACTGGGTAAATACAACCAGTAAGCATTTATTAAGCACTTACTATGTGGTAGGCACTGTGCTAAAATGCCAAAACGTCAAAATGATATTTGATCTAGAAGAGCTCACAATCTAATGGATTTTTCTCCAACTCTACAAGCTCTTCTACAAACCTAGTAACCAGTCTTTGCTCCCAGTTTTTTGTAATTCCTTCTCTAAGAAGTCATTTTTCTTCTCTTTGACAAATTGTGACTGTCTCCACCTTTCAAATGTGGTTAGTAGATACTAGAGTGGCTTGCCATTTCCTTCTCCAGCTCATTTTACAGATGAGGTAACTGAGACAAGCAGGGTTAAATGACTTGCCCATGGTCAGACAGCTAATAAGTTTCTGAGGCCAGATTAAAAAAACAAACAAACAAACAAACCTCTTATCTTCTGTCTTCAAATTGATAGTATCCATTAGTGGCTTCCTCACCATGTAACCACCTAACTGCCCATGCATATAGTAGGTGCTTAATAAATATTTGTTGCATTGAACCATATTGCTATCTTCTATAACTTAAGTTGGTAAAACCCTACCAGGACCTCTGGACCTCAAGTTACAATATTCATTATAACTAACAATTGTCAAGAGCTTAACATAACTCATTTGTAAATATGGTATCACATGGAATCATTTCAACAACCTTGGGAAGTAATGCCACTATTTGTCCCATTTTACAGATAAGAAAACTGAGTTTAAGTGACTTGCCTAATGCCTCACAGCTAATAAGTGTCTGAAAAAAGATTCAAACTCAGATCTTCCTAACTACAACCAGTGGGAAAGACTTTATGTAGGAAAGAACAGAGTTTGTCTGACAAGATGTCAAATGACAAATCAGAGAATGAGAAAGACAGGGGCTAGTGTCTCTAGTGGCACTAAAAGGTACAGCTGGGTTGACAGGAAGGAAAGGATTTGGGGATTTCATATCTTTCCTTTAAACTTTTATTTGCAAGCTCCATTTCTATTTTTCTACCAGACCCCAGAGAGAATATGCCTGGTTTGGACAATGCCCTGAGGCCATTAAATCAATTCCAGTTTCCAGCCTTTGGAACAAGGAAAAGATTTAGAGGACTTGGGTTCAAATCCTATCTTTTGGATGCTTACTCCCGCTGTGACCTTGGATGTGTTACTTGATCTCTGTCTCAGTTTCCTTTTTTATATGACTGGACTAGATGACTTCTGATGTCTCTTCCAGCTTTCAATCTATGATCCTATGTAATCTGATGGGGCAACTAGGGGATAGAATGCCAGGTCTAGAGTCAGAAGACATCTTCCTGAATTGAAATGTGGTCTCTGACACTTGGTAGTTGTGTGACAGAGGCAAGTCTTTTAACCCTACTTGCCTCAGTTTCCTTATCTGTAAAAGGGAGCTGGAGAAGGAAATGGCAAACCACTGCAGTATCTCTGTCAAGAAAACTTAAAAGAATTCACAAAGAGTTGGACATGACTGAAAAATGACTGAACATGTAACCTGAAATAGATTAAATCAGAGTCTTCATTTTCTCACTGGTAAAATTCAGGGCTAGATTAGATGACTTCTCAGATTCCTCTCCAAAAGGGAGAGAAAAACACTATCTCTCAGATTCTCCAGGTTACCTCCGTTTTAGAGGCATCTACTTGTTATTGTTCACCCTTCAGTTTCAAAGAAGACCAATGACATTGCACTAAGTGAGGGCATCTACATAGAGAACATGGGATGTGATCCTGAAAGACCTGAGTTAGAGTCTCTGACATTTTCTGGTTGTTTGAATTTAGAAATTTTATGTAATTTCTCTGAGCCTCAATTTCTTCATTAATAAAGTAGGGATGGATAATTCTTTCTCTGTTTACCTGACAGAGCTATTGTGAGGAAAGTCACAAAGGCTTTCGAAATGTGAGTTATTAGTGGAAAAAGAGTTTTTTTTTTAATTTAGGATTAAAATAAAGCTGTCCCACTGGGTCAGTATCTCTCTCTACTTTAGGTCTCATAACCTACTATCTTGCACATAGCAGACTGTTAACAAATGCTTATTGATTGATGGATAGACTGTTGTTATTCCATCACATCTGACTCTTCATGATTGATCCATTTGGAATTTTCTTGGCAAAGATCCTGGAGTGGTTTGCCATTTCCTTCTCCAACTCATTTTACAGATATGGAAACTGAGTTGAAAGGGATTAAGTGACTTGCCCAGAGTCACGTAGGTAGTAAGTGTCTGAGGCTGGACTTGAACTCAGGAAGAATCATCTTCCTGCTTTCAGTCCTGACATTCTATTTACCTAGCTACCTTGGTAGAGGCATTGTTGTTTTTTCGGTTATTTCAGTCATGTCTAACTCTTCCAGACTGTATTTAAGGTTTACTTGGCAGAGATACTGGAATGGTTTGCCATTTCCTTCTCCAGCTTATTTTACAGATGGGTAAACTGAGATAAGCAGGGTTAGATGACCTTCCCAGAGTCACCCAGCTAGTAAGTGTCTGGGGGCAGATTTGGACTCAGGAAGATGAGTCTTTCTTACTCCAGGCAGAGCATTTTAACAACTCCACCACCTAGCTGCTCCTTGCTTGACTGTACAAGTTTCAGAATGGATCCTGCTCCACAATAGACCTCCTCTGATGCACCTGCCGTAATATCTGAGTGATCTACGCCCAATAGAGTAGCAGCTTTGGCAGGTCCTGCCAAGCAAGAAGAGCTATGAATATGGCTCCAGTGATGGACTCTGTGTGTGTGGGTGTCCATTGTTCAAAGAGCAAAGTGGCTAAATTCAGAGAGGCACTTTACCAGATTGACTGAAGGTGGATGGATTTTGAGGCCACCGCCACTCTGAAGACCCCAGGGTCTGCCCCCTGCCCTCTGCTATACCCTCAAGCCTTCAGGCCCTTTTCACCTCTCTGCATCTGAAGTTCCTTTTCTCAGAAAAATGCGGATCCCGAAGACAGAGTATGACCTTCGACAGGGAGTGGAAACAATTTTCCTTTTTTACCTTGGTATCTCCATCATTTCTCACAGTACCTAAAAATACATTAACACTTCCTAATTGATTGTTGACAGCCTAACTGGCCAAATCTAACCTCAGACACTAGCTGTATGCCCCTAGGCAAGTCATTTAAATTCGCTCAGCCTCTGTTTCTTGATCTCTAAAATGAGGGAAGTGGCCTCTAAGGTTCCCTTCCAGGTCTACATGTTACAGATGAGAAAACTGAGACACAGAAGTATAATATTCTGCCCAGGCTCACACAAATAGCAAGTGGCAGGGCAGAGATCTGAACCCAGGTCCTCCAGAGCTCAGACTCATTTCATTCTTTACAACCACACACAGTCGGTTCTTTTTAAAACCCTTACTTTCAGTCTTAGAACCAATATTAAGCATTAGTTCCAAGATGGAAGAGTGGTAAGGGCTAGGCAATGGGGGTTAAGTGACTTGGCCAGGAACACACAGCTAGGAAGTGTCTGAGGCCACATTTGAACCCAGGTCCTCCTGACTATCCACTGAGCTACCTAGCTGCCCCCTCAGCATGACCTTAATAGGTATGTGTTGAGTTGCATCATTTTAATTTAATATAAAAGGTTTTCATTTCATCCAATCACATTTGCCCAAAGTTCCATGCACCAAAGACCAATTTGGGGGATGCGTTTGAGGGAATCTAGGCAGCTTGGAACTCTGTATCTAGGACACATTTAATAAATGTTTGTCGAATTGAAATGAACCAACCCAAAAGCCTGGCTCAGAGTGCATAAAGAGAAAGCTTTTTCTCCCTGTATAAGGCTCTTGGATGAAGTCCCATCACATTGACAAATAGGGCATCGCATTTTAGCTTGTAATTATCATTAATTTCATCACTGTGTTGAAACGACTATCATACTGTTACATATTTAATTATTGGTTTCATTTGGAAAGGGTTTAAAATGCAAGGTTGGGGAATGAAGTGGCTTGGAAGGCTTCTTGATTATGCACAAGTTTCAATAGCCCAGACTTTTTCTGCTGCAGGTTTGCCTGTATCAGTCTGCCGATACACAAGATGCTTTGTAAAATGTGTCCGTGTCCTTTCTGTGGAGCCATTCTTGACTTAGCACATCCCATCTGAGAGATTCGGTCTGTAGGATGAGTCCTGCGGTGCTGACAGCCTCCTTTCTATTTATTCTCTTTGTTGTCTTCCATGGGGAGGAAAATGCATATTTCTGCATTTCGAGAAATCCCTTTCTTTGAAAAAGGGTGTCAGGGTACCACAGGTGTAAAAGAAGTCCATAGATCCTCAGCCCAGTGGTTGGAGAGCTGTGTGTCCTATTCATTTTCATTCAATTCATATTTTTTATTTTGTTCTGGAAGCCACCCCCACCTCTCTTTTAAAGAAAATCCATTCACTATTTTTTTAAAGAGAAAATTTATACAAATTCAATGTGTGTGTGGGTTTTGGGTGGGCTGTGGAAATTGATTTACGAGTCATCCACTTTTCTCTTTTCTTGCCATCTCTCGCTTGAGTGGTTTGTAGGCCCTGGCCCTTTCTTTCACTCAAGGAGAATAAGGTTGTCTATGGAAGAGGTCAGCATTTCAAATTGGAGAGGTTCAACTGCACAAATGACATAGAACTGACAAGAAAAGAGAGAGGTTTGGAGGTCATGGACTGCATGGGTCTCGCTTAGGATTTCTGCTTTGTGATGGGTCCGGGCACCAAAATGAATTAAATAACGGACTTAAGGACTATTGAGAGAGGACTGAATGCAAATCAAAGATAAGGAGAAGTTTTCTTTCCTAAAAGGGGAATGATTTTTTTTTCTTTCCCCTCTCTCGTCCATATCTACACAGGCAAGGTCCGCATGTTAAACATGATTTAGCTGGCATTATGCGAGGGGTCTTTCATCGGGTTTCTGCAGCGATTGCCTATCTTGGCCTATGATTAATGATCTGCTGTGCAATTTGGAGACCATAATGACTCGACAATCCACACACAAACTATACAGTCACATTCCTTTTGCAGATTTGCCAAGCTGTTACCAAGGGGCCCCGAGCCTGAGCCGGATTGCTGGAGAGATAGCAGTGCATTTCGGCAAATGCCATTCGGGGCCTTATCTTGCCGAGAAGTGTGATGGGCAGCAGGCTTATTTACAAAATCCCAAGCCCAGATTTCCCTGGCTCTTTATTTTGGCCCAGATTATATTAAAACAAAACAAAATCTTTTTTTTTTTTTAAGAAAGAAAGAAACGATTGCACTACATGGACTCTGATGTGGACAAAATATGTTGTTTCCAAATTTTGAATCAGGTTCATTGAGACCTAATGCTATTGATGAGACACAAAAGAGGAGAGTGGTTTTTGAAAGAGAGAAAAAAAATAACTCTGGCATAAATAAAAGTGGGAGTCCTTCAGGGGATGTTGTTTTTGATGGTGGATTTGGATTCATTTAGAAAATGTACCTGCATGTTTTACTGAAAAATCATTGGTCTAAGGGGCAAGAAACTGGGTCTGTAGTTAGCTTTAGCTCTGCCCATCTCCTTGTGGAGCCTTGAGCAAGAACCTTCCCTGCTGTGGGCCTCAGTGTCTGACTTTATAAAAGGAGGAAATTGAAATAGACGGTCTCTAAATTGCCTTCTAGATGAAAAAATTGCATTCTTCTTTGATGATGCTACATCTTTCTTCGGTACCAGCTACTGAGTCAACATGGCTGCAAAGTTTTCAGGAAAAGGTTAACGTAAAGATTTCTACTAATAGATGACAATAACATTTCCAAGTGACCTTTGACTTCTGTTTTATTTTATAAGATAGAATTGTGTGGCTTGGATTTTTAGAAATAAGATGAAAGTCAAAAGGTTTCCAAAAATGCATTGCAACCCTGTGACCTATAAATCAATTCTAGACCATTTGGACAATTAACAGATGGATGCTTTGGCTGGAATTCCAAACACTGGACAATGCCATTTGCATGTCCTTTTTTCACCCTTTGTGTTAAAGTATTTTAAAGCCAAGGTTGAAGCATGGCAGAACCTCTGTAGTCTACAGAGGAATACAAAGGGGGAAGAAAATTTATCTCATGTGAACTTGGGTTAAAATTTATCCATTTCATTTGGATTTAGCAATAAAGTATGAGCTAAGGCCAACCATTAGTAGAAAAAGCAGTGTTTCTCTCTCTCTCCTCTCCCTTCTCTCTCTCTCTCTCTCTCTCTCTCTCTCTCTCTCTCTCTCTCTCTCTCTCTCTCTCTCTCTCTCTCTCTCTCTCTCTCCTTCCTCCCTTTGTCTTTCCCTCTCTCTTCTCTCTCTCCTCATCCCCCCTGTCCTTTCTTCCTTATTCTATCTAATCTGTTCCCCTTCTTTACTCTCTCTTTTTGCTCCCTCTCCTTTGTCTCCTCTCCTCCTTCGACTTTCTTTACTTCTCTTCTGTCTCCTCCTTTAATTTCCTCTCCTCGCCTCTCCCTTCCTCTTTTCTCTTGGCCATTTCTCTTCCCTCTTCTTGCCCTCTCTCTTCCCTTCTACCTCCTTCTTCTTCCTACTCTTTAACTCTTTTCTCTTTACTCTTGTCTCTTACCTCTTTTCTGATATATACCAGCTGTATGATTCTTGGTGAGTCATTTAACCTCTCAATGTCCCTGGCAATGGGATCTGCCTTGGTAAAGGACATTCTTCACAGGGAGCTCTCTATTCCAAGGAAATATTGGGTTCTGTCCAAAACAAACAAATAAACAAAAGAAAAAAACTAAAGCTAAAAAAATAAATCTTTCTTCCTAGAGTTTGAAGATTGGTTCAGAGGAATCTAGTTTGGAATCCTGTCTCTGATGTTTACCATCTCTGTGATCCCTGATGATCATTTAACCACTCTCAGTCTCTACTTCCTCACCTGTAAAATGGGCATAAAAATATCTGGAACACTTTCCAGGTTTAACTAGAAAACATAATAAGATATTATACATTATTAAAAAAGTCTAACAAAGGCTAATAATGAAATAGGTGAGTAAAAAAGAAAAATGTATCTTTCATATGTCGTTTAATATTTATTTTATGTTCAAATCTTAACATGACTTTTTTTGGAAAAATTTTATTTAAGTAATTAATTTAGAATATTTTTCCATGTGTGAATCATGTTCTTTTCCTCCCCTCCTCTAGCCCTGCTCCCATAGCCACTGGGTTTTTCATGTGTTATTGATCAAGACCTATTTCCATATTATTAATATTTGCACTAGAGTAATCATTTAGAGTCTACATCCCCAGTCATATCCCAAGTGACTATTTTATATAATGTGATAGGGCAAAGAGATTCTTTTAAAAAATGTTTGTTCATGTATGCTTCTGAAAAATCATACTGAGGCTTTTCCTGTCTTTTACCTACGAGGTCTATCATTATTTCATTATTTTTGATAAGTCATTATTGATAGAAATAAAAATGATTTTTTTCATTCCCTACTTCCTTCTTTCAGAATTCTACTTCCCACCTAACTCCAAGTTCTATGACTAGTTTTCCATGGCTGCTTCAGGATTCTATTTGCCTTGTAAGTATCATTATTAAAAATGTGGTACTTTGAAAGGGGGACAGCACCTCCAATGAGGAGGAAATTAAGGCAATCATTAGAAATTACTTTGCCCAATTATATGGCAACAAATACACCAATTTAGGAGAAATGGATGAATATATACAAAAATACAAACTGCCTAGACTAACAGAAGAGGAAATAGAATTCTTAAATAATCACATATCAGAAATTGAAATCCATCAAGCCATCAAAGAACTTCCTAAGAAAAAATCCCCAGGGCCTGATGGATTCACCTGTGAATTCTATCAAACATTCAGAGAACAGTTAACCCCAATACTATACAAACTATTTGACATAATAAGCAAAGAGGGAGTTCTACCAAACTCCTTTTACGACACAAACATGGTACTGATTCCAAAACCAGGCAGGTCAAAAACAGAGAAAGAAAACTATAGACCAATCTCCCTAATGAATATAGATGCAAAAATCTTAAATAGGATACTAGCAAAAAGACTCCAGCAAGTGATCAGAAGGATCATTCACCATGATCAAGTAGGATTCATACCAGGGATGCAGGGCTGGTTCAACATTAGGAAAACCATCCACATAATTAACCACATCAACAAGCAAACTAGCAAGAACCACATGATTATCTCAATAGATGCAGAAAAAGCCTTTGATAAAATACAACACCCATTCCTATTAAAAACACTAGAAAGCATAGGAATAGAAGGGTCATTCCTAAAAATAATAAACAGTATATATCTAAAACCAACAGCTAATATCATCTGCAATGGGGATAAACTAGATGCATTCCCAATAAGATCAGGAGTGAAACAAGGATGCCCATTATCACCTCTACTATTTGACATTGTACTAGAAACACTAGCAGTAGCAATTAGAGAAGATAAAGAAATTGAAGGCATCAGAATAGGCAAGGAGGAGACCAAGTTATCACTCTTTGCGGATGACATGATGGTCTACTTAAAGAATCCTAGAGATTCAACCAAAAAGCTAATTGAAATAATCAACAACTTTAGCAAAGTTGCAGGATACAAAATAAACCCACATAAATCATCAGCTTTTCTATATATCTCCAACACAGCTCAGCAGCAAGAACTAGAAAGAGAAATCCCATTCAAAATCACCTTAGACAAAATAAAATACCTAGGAATCTATCTCCCAAGACAAACACAGGAACTATATGAACACAACTACAAAACACTCACCACACAACTAAAACTAGACTTGAACAATTGGAAAAACATTAACTGCTCATGGATAGGACGAGCCAATATAATAAAAATGACCATCCTACCCAAACTTATTTATCTATTTAGTGCCATACCCATTGAACTACCAAAATACTTCTTCACTGATTTAGAAAAAACCATAACAAAGTTTATTTGGAAGAACAAAAGATCAAGGATATCCAGGGAAATAATGAAAAAAAACACATATGATGGGGGCCTTGCAGTCCCAGACCTCAAACTATATTACAAAGCAGCAGTCATCAAAACAATTTGGTACTGGCTAAGAAACAGAAAGGAAGATCAGTGGAATAGACTGGGGGAAAACGACCTCAGCAAGACAGTATACGATAAACCCAAAGATCCCAGCTTTTGGGACAAAAATCCACTATTCGATAAAAACTGCTGGGAAAATTGGAAGACAGTGTGGGAGAGACTAGGAATAGATCAACACCTCACACCCTACACCAAGATAAATTCAAAATGGGTGAGTGACTTAAACATAAAGAAGGAAACCATAAGTAAATTGGGTAAACACAGAATAGTATACATGTCAGACCTTTGGGAGGGGAAAGGCTTTAAAACCAAGCAAGATATAGAAAGAATCACAAAATGTAAAATAAATAATTTTGACTACATCAAACTAAAAAGCTTTTGTACAAACAAAACCAATATAACTAAAATCAGAAGGGAAACAACAAATTGGGAAAAAATCTTCATAGAAACCTCTGACAAAGGTTTAATTACTCATATTTATAATGAGCTAAATCAATTGTACAAAAAATCAAGCCATTCTCCAATTGATAAATGGGCAAGGGAAATGGATAGGCAGTTCTCAGATAAAGAAATCAAAACTATTAACAAGCACATGAAGAAGTGTTCTACATCTCTTATAATCAGAGAGATGCAAATCAAAACAACTCTGAGGTATCACCTCACACCTAGCAGATTGGCTAGCATAACAGCAAAGGAAAGTAATGAATGCTGGAGGGGATGTGGCAAAATAGGGACATTAATTCATTGCTGGTGGAGCTGTGAACTGATCCAACCATTCTGGAGGGCAATTTGGAACTATGCCCAAAGGGTGCTAAAAGAATATCTACCCTTTGACCCAGCCATAGCACTGCTGGGTCTGTACCCCAAAGAGATAATGGACACAAAGACTTGTACAAAAATATTCATAGCTGCGCTCTTTGTGGTGGCCCAAAACTGGAAAACGAGGGGATGCCCATCAATTGGGAATGGCTGAACAAACTGTGGTATATGTTGGTGATGGAATACTACTGTGCTCAAAGGAATAATAAAGTGGAGAAGTTCCATGGAGACTGGAACAACCTCCAGGAAGTGATGCAGAGCGAGAGGAGCAGAACCAGGAGAACATTGTACACAGAGACTAATACACTGTGGTATAATCGAACGTAATGGACTTCTCCATTAGGGGCGGTGTAATGTCCCTGAACAACTTTCAGGGATCCAGGAGAAAAAAAAACACCATTCATAAGCAAAGGATAAACTATGGGAGTGGAAACACCGAGAAAAAGCAACTGCCTGAATACAGAGGTTGAGGGGACATGACAGAGGACAGACTTTAAATGAACACTCTAATGCAAATACTATCAACAAAGCAATGAGTTCAAATCAAGAAAACATCTAATGCCCAGTGGACTTACGCGTCGGCTATGGGGGGTGGGGGGGAGGAAAAGAAAATGATCTATGTCTTTAACGAATAATGCTTGGAAATGATCAAATAAAATCTATTTAAAAAAAAATAAAAATTAAAAAAAAAAAAAGAAAAAAAATGTGGTACTTTGAACTTGAGAAAACAGGATCACAGATTTAGAATTCTTAGGGCCATGGAAGGTGATCGAGTATAACCCTATCATTTTACTGGGAAGTTTAGTGACTTACCCAAGGCCATTCTGCTCGTAATGTCAGAAGCTAGATGTGAACCTAGTTCTCTGTCTCCACATCGATATTCTTTCTTCTGTTCCATATCGACCAATATGGATGACAATGAAACTAACACTGTTCCTAACAGGGCTATTATGATAATGTAACTTCCTGGCTTCAAATCTGATCCCTTTTCTAAACTGTCCTTCACACAACTGCCAAATCGATAATCCTAAAGGACAAGGACTATACCATGATCAAGTTACTCTCAAACTCAATAAACCTCAGTGGGTCCCTATTACCTTGAGGATGAAATACAAATTTCCTGTTTGGTCTTTAAAGTCCTTCAGAACTTGAGCTCAGCCTACTTTCCCAATATTATGATAATTTTCTTCCCCTTTACTAACTGTAAAATTAAGTATGGATTCTATTTCCTGGGGACAGCCAGGTAAAACTGTGTACCAGGTCTGGAGATGGAAAAACCTGAGTTCAAATCTGGTCTCAGACACTTCCTAGTTGTGTGATCCTGGGCAAGCCATTAACCTAACCTCTGTTCTTCTGTCATATTAAGACAGTAAGAAAGTTTTATTTTATTTTTTTAATTAAATTTAATTTTTATTCCCCCCCACCATGGTTACATGATTCTTATTGTCTCCTTCCCATCTTTCTTCCTCCCTCTCAGAGTTGACAAGTAATTCCACTAGGTTATACATATATTATCACTCAAATCCCATTTTCATATTATTCATTTTTTATAATAGAGTAATCTTTTAAAACCAAACCCCCAATCCTATTCCCATACAAACAAGTAATAAATCATATGTTTTCTTCTGAATTTCTACTCCCAGTTCTTTCTCTGGAGGTGGATAGCGTTCTTTCTTTCTCATAAGCCCCTCAGAATTATCCTGGATCATTGCATTGCAGCTAGTAGCAAAGTCAATTTCATTTGATTGTCCCACTGTGTTTCAGTTACTGTGTATAATTTTCTTCTGGTTCTTCTTATTTCACTCTGCATCAGTTCATGGAGATCGTTCCAGTACTTATAGAATCAAATAGTTCATCATTCCTTACAGCATAATAGTATTCCATCACTATCTTATACCACAATTTGTTCAGATATTCCCCAATTGAGGGACATCCCTTCATGTTTCAGTTCTTTGCCACCACAAAAAAAGACACCTATAACTATTTTTGTACAAATAGAACTTTCCCCCTTTTTTTATCTCTTTGGGATAAAAACCTAGTAGTGGTATTGCTGGATTGAAGGGCATGTATTCTTTTAAAGTCCATAAAGGTTGTTGTTTTTTTTTAAAGAGAGAAAATAGTTGTTTGAGCAAATATGATATCCTTTACTGAGGTGACTTTGATATAGAAATGAAACATTATTTAAAAATTAAGCAAAGGAGAGAACTGGAAACCCCCAAACAGATAGATGACAAAATGCAGCATACAGATAAAAACCAACAGAGATACTTGATGTATCTGAGGGGCAGCATACTGTTCAATGATAGGAGGCACACTCCTTTGCCTCAGATGATGATAGGGCATCTTCATTACATTTCTTAGGAAATCATGTTCATGTTGACACTGATTTAATTTGGTAAGGATAACTGCCTCCAGTCAAGGGCAGAGGGAAGAATCATTGTCTCTCTGTCAATGTACACCTTGGCTGCCTTGTCAACCTCAATGCATTGGGGGAGCTAGAAACAAGGACTCTCAGCTAGTCATGACCAAGGACAGAATTATAGACATGTTTGGCTTTCTGGGTCTATTGCTAGAAACCAAGAGTTATCTGTCCAGAGATTATCTGATTAGAATCAGTGTGAAAAGAATGAAGAAGATATGATCTTCTGTCTCAACAGATAAAAGGTTCACCTCGCATTTTTATGAGTTCTTGATTTTTGAGTTTCTGTTTCAAAGCTGCTCCAATCTGGTCAGAAATTTAAGTTTAATTTACTAGCCAGCTGATGATCTCCTGTGTTTGACTCTAGTGCCAAAATACTGATTGATTGGCCTGCATGCTGCACTGAGATGACTGTAGTGATCTAAGGAACTGTGGGCACCTTTACCCAGATGTGCTAGAGAAAGAAATTCAGGGGGCAGGTGGATAGCTCAGTGGATAGAGTGTCAGGCCTAGAGATGGGAGGTCCTAGGTTCAAATCCAGCCTCAGACACTTGCCAGCTATGTGACCCTGGGCAGGTCACTTGACTCCCATTGCCTAGCCCTTACCACTCTTCTGCCTTGGAACCAACACACAGAATTAATTCTAAGGCAGAAGGTGAGGGTTTAAAAAAAAAGACGTCAAAGAAAGGCTGTTTGGAAATTCTGAGAATAGTATTAGGTTTGATGTAGAACTGTTAGGGGTCTTAGAGTTCAACCATTTCATTTTTTAGGTGAGGAAACTGAGGCAGACAGAGTAAATGACTTGACTGAGGTTGTATGGCTAAGATCCTAGGTATATATTTGGTAAATTTTGATGGAGAATACTACCATCTTTCCAATTCATCCCTGTTCAACAGTTCTTGGTGTCTTGCTTGATGCTTCTCTCTCATTCACACTCATTGGATGTGGACCCAATCAATTGCCAAGTCTTGACTATTCCACTACCACAGTTTATCTTGTATTCATACTTGTCTCTCATCTCACATAGTCATACCCCTCCCCTGAATTCAAGCCTCTCAGAATCCTAGTGTTAAGAGATAAAGGTACCTCAGAGATAATGTTATTCACAATGCATTCAGCTGTCACATGAAGAAACTTAGAAAGGAAATGATTTGTTGAGATCACCCAGTTTAGGCAACAGCAAAAGTAGAGCATAGCTTTAGAGTTTGGGGGGAACCTCAAAGATTAGAGTTTTATCTTTACATTTTACAGGAGAGGAAACTAAATCGAGGGGTAGAGAGGAGGGGATGAGTCTGGGACTTCCCCCCCTAGGTCTTCGGACTCCTGAGCCATTGCTTTCTGTCACACCACACTTCTTGGCATGTCCCTAATAGGTCCTGTTTCCCACCCCATTCCCATCTCCAACAGCCCCTCCCCTTGCCCTCAACTCTGCTGTGTTTTTCTAAAATGAGAATCACTCTTCCGGAATGAAGCATGGCATCTCCTGGAGTCCCTGTTGGCAAAACTTCAAGGACTATAGAAATGCAATGCAGGGGTGAGTGCAGGGGGAGGGCTTAATATCACACATTCAGCTATTAGCATCCATTAACACCTTATCACCATTTACACCTGGTCCTAGTCATTTATTAGTTATTTGCATGCCAGAAATTTAGCAGGATGCGGAGTAGGTACATTTTGATGGTGAAGGAGAGGAAGGACCTAAGAATGGAGCACAACCTGGGAAGAGAGGAAGTCTCCGTGAGTATATCTCTGGCTATAAGTGGAAATTATGTAGATGACATTATTTATATAGTATTTTAAGCCTTTTTTCATCTTTTTTGAGTTCTGTCTGGCTCACCATGACCACTTTTGGGATTTTCTTGGCAAAGATATGGAGTGGTTTGCCATATCCTTCTCCAGCTCATTTTATAGACAAAGAAACGGAGGCAAGCAGAGTGACTTGCCCAAGGTCAGACTGCTAGTAAGAGTCTTCCTGACTCTAGGTTCATCATTCTACCCACAGTGCCACCCATCTGTCCAAATGATATGTAAGCAATAGCTATTCTTGTAGACTGTGAGCTGCCCAAGAATGGAGACCAATATCCTTGCCATTCTATCTTTGGATCCAGAATCTAGAACAGTTTCTTGTGTTTTATATCTGCTAAATATGATTATTAAAAGAATAAGTATTGTGTGACCCTGGGCAAGTCACTTAATCCCCATTGTCCAGCTCTTACTGTTCTTCTGCCTTAGAACAAATACACAGTATTGATTCTAAGACAAAAGGTAAGGTTTAAAAAAATAATAAGCAAATTAATGGAAATCATTTATTAAGCACACTATTATTTATTGTAAACAATAATACAATGTAAAATAAATGCTAATTATTATTAAACTGTGTTTCATGTTGTGTGCTAAATGCCAGGCATAAAAATAGCTAAACAAATGAATGAAAAAACATTTATTAAACACTTAATATGTACCAGGCACTACTAATCAATGGAGATACAGATGAATAAATGAATAAAGAAGCAGTTATTATATATATACTAAGCAATATGTTAAGTGATAGATATGTAGGAAAGCACTTATTAAGTATTATGTGCTAATTATTATGCTATGCACTGGGGGATACAAATGGAATTGGTCTGTGAGACACTAATAATATGACTCACAACCTCTCTGGGCCTCAATTTCTCCATCTGTAAGATAATGGACATGGAGAGCTCCAAATCTCAAAACCTATGAAAAGTAAGCTATGAGAGAGTTCAGTCAATATGGAGAATGGAAGAAATGTGAAATTTGTTTGGATATGATGGGAAAATTGTTTCTTTTCTTCAGCTGTTTCGTTAGCATCATGTAAGATAGACAAACAGATAGAATGGATGGATGGATGAATGAATGGATGGATGGATGGATGGATGGATGGATGGATGGATGGATGGATGGATGGATGACCTTATGATCAACCTTATGATAAAGTCTAAATTGAGCTAGGTCAGTCTTTAAACAATATGCCTACCCAACACTGACCATATTCACTCTTTATGTCTCTCTTTTCTATCTCTATTTCTCTCTGTGTCTCCCCTCTGTCCTGTCTTTTCCTCTTTCTCCTTTTCCTTTCTCTGTCTTTTCTCCTTGGTCTCCATGTGTTTGTTTCTCTTTTCATCCCTCTTTATTTTTCTTTCTCTATGTTTCTCCTCCTCTGTCTCTGTCTCTCTGCTACATACATTAACAATGTTTAAATGACCTGTTCTGGCATCAGTATTTCTATACACCCTATTATTCCTCACCTTCTTCCAATTAAAAATTAAGAGAAAAGGGGGAGAAACATCACAACAAATGTAACAGCCAAAAGACAGGTATCCCCACAGTTGTCCTGTCCAAAACAGGTTTTTTTTTTCTGAACTTTGAGTTCACTACCTGAATTAATGTTGCCTCCTTTCCCTGTTCCCTAATCTCCACAATTATTTTAAAAACTGTCTGATGTTTCTTCACTTCTTATCTTATGTGCGCATATTGTGGCTCCTCCCCAATAGAACAAAAGCTCCTTGAAGTGAGTATAGGGGGTACATCATTGGTCCTTTGGACTCCTCATTGGCTAATGCATTGAACAGATTGCTTAAATCTTTCAAAGACCTTATTCTTTACAATATCTTTAATTGTTTTTACTAGTTCTCACTTCTATGTGCATCAGTTCATGAAACTCAGGATTCTTTGACATTTTCCATTTCATTATTTCTGGCATAAAAATATTTCAGTACTTTCACAATGGGATCAGCTATTCCTCAATTGATAGGTACCTCTCCCTTAGATTCCATTGTTTTTGTTTCTTTTTTAAAAATCGATCAATCTTCCAGAATCAGGAAGTTTGTTACAATTGTGGCCTTTCTCTCCTGGTAATTATCATTCTTCTCTACTTCCTTATCCTTGTTGAGTTTGATGTATGTCTAAATTGTACTTTGTGTATGTAAGTTCATATCATGCATATGTATTCCGTCCTCTTTTGTTTAGTTCAGATAAGAATGAAGTTCATCTGATGCCTATTTCCCCATCTTCCTCCTCCATTTATATTGACTCTTTTTCTCATGTATCCCAATTACAGGAAATAGAAAATAATGCTCCCTTCTTCTTCCCTTTTACCCTTCTGTATTATTTTTGTCCTCTCTTCTTTTCCCCTTTTCAAAAGCTTCATAATAGAATCAATTCACCCTTATGGTCTTTTTTCTTGCTTACCTCCCTCAATATCCTATGGAGACATTGAGGTTTTGAAGAGATTTATTTTTCTCCTTTAGAATTCTATGAAAAGATCACCAAATAGCCCTTTCCAGTTGCTCAAATAAATTTATTTTTCTAGGTTTCTTTTAATTTGTTTTTATATTTCAAATTTCCTACACAGCTCTAGCCTCTTTATTGGAAATGTCTGAAAGTCCTCTATTCTATTAAAAATCCATTTTTACTCATGGGATCTGATCCCAAAATTGCTCCAGATACTGGCTCCTTGTTTCATCAACTAAAATGAGGGCTACACAAGGATGTTTTACATCCCAAGCTATGAGAACCAGGACTAGGCTAAGATGGCAATGATCAAATACAAGGGGAACCCTCTCCCTCTGTTGGTGTTGACACATTGGGACAACAATGCACATTCTTCAAACAATTAATTTTGGGCCTTTATCAACAGAAGACAAAATCCAGAACTGGAAAAATTTGGAATTATTTATTAAGTCATCTGGCAGAGGAGAATCCAAAAAGGGTGGACCACTATCCTCTGCCCTACAGTTCTATAAGTTATATGTTTTAATTTATATAGTTGTATAAGTTTCAACAAACAAAAGAATAAGGAAACAGTAATTAGATTTGCCTGTATGGAGACAATTTCTAGATAAGATACATACTTTCTTTTGGGTAGGGGGATGGTCAGCATAACCTGGACCTCCTGAGTTATGCTTTAAGTAAATCTGGTCTCTAAATAACAGATTTGATCTCTCAGTGATACAGGGCTAGATTCAAACAGTTAAATAAAATTTCCCACAATTTCCTCCCTTTAAAGCCCAACATTCCTATGAGAGCAGATACAAATAGAGATTCAGATACATAGTAAGAGTCAATGAAGCCAGACTAGTGGCAAATTTCTCCCAATGCCTCATAGGCAGAGAGATCAAATTGAGTATCATGTAAGTCAGGGAACTTAGACTTGTACTGGGAAACAAGTGCACTACACAATACAAGGAGATTTCCCAGTCATTAAAAGAACATATAGAGCCCCCTTTATCACATACATTCTCTGCTAAAAATAGTAAGTCATTCTTGATTATAAATCCATATGTTTTGCCTTTTGAAATATTAAATCCCAAGATCTCCTCTCATTTTTCAGCAAAGCTGCCAGATCTTGTGTGATGCTGACCATAGTTCCTTGGTCAAATTAACCTAATTCTATGGGTTGAAATATGTTCTTAGTTATAATATGAAATATGTATTTTCCCCACAGAAATACAATACCATAAATAATGGTTAGTTCTCAGGTTTAGATCAGTCTAGTCCCCAAAAGCCTACTTAAAGCCATATGTATGTGAGATGTAGCACCTACTCAGGCTTTATAAAATCAGATCAGCCAAAAAAAAAGTCAAATAAATCCTATTTGTAAGTTGAGGGAATTCCTCTGAATATAGGTACAATTTAATGTAGGCTGATTATAAAAATGGGGGATTCCCCCCCTTAGGTTTATAATGATTATTAGAATTATGAAATCATAGATTTAGAACTGGAAAGAAGTTGATAGGCCAATTTATCTAATCTCATTTTCCAGACAAAGCAATAAGAACCACTTGCCCAATGTCACTTTGTTTGTAAGTAGAAGAGCTGAAATCTGAACACAGTTGATTGTAGGCTCAGTCAAGATGCTATATCCTTTGGGTAGCTTTCCTCAATCCATCCCTATCCCCTTGCGATGACAGTAGTCTTTCTACTTTTCATATATTCATTTTTTTGCTGGTTCTTTTATCACTATCCAATTTGTATTATATGGAGCATGTATATATTTTGCCCAGGTAGGTTATATGTATCCACGTGAATATGTCCAGATGTGACTCACAGGGATTCATGGACAGCTATCTCTAGAGCCTTCTCTACCCACTGTTCTCCAAGGAGAATTTTTGATTCTTTCCATGTAGGGAAGCAGGTGCAGAGAATGACCTCTCTACTTTCTTTAGAAAAAAAGGCACTGAGTTAGAATTATATCTATCTGGACCCCCAAATATGGTTAGTCCTGGAGAGATAATTTTTAGGTTCAAGATGAGGTCTTTATTACTTTCCCTTAACAGCAGAGCCCCCTAAACTATGTATTTAAGACTTGACTCCTCGACAAATACCAGTTCCACAATGAATACAAGTAGTAAATAGCAAATTTATCAAATAGAAATCAGAGAAGATATACAGATGTGAATATACTAGAAAATACACAAAGTGAATGAATCCTGTTCCTGGAAATGAGATGAGAGTCAGTCAGACAGACAACAGACACAGTTCAGAGACAGAGAGAGATAGAAACAAATATACAGAAAAAGATGGACAGAAAGAGAGGGAGAGACAGAGACAGAAAGAGGGAGGGAGGAGAGAGAGAGAGAGAGAGAGAGAGAGAGAGAGAGAGAGAGAGAGAGAGAGAGAGAGAGAGAGAGAGAGAGAGAGAGAGAGAGAGAGAGAGAGAGTTTTAACCTCAGGAAATTCTCTAAATCTAGCACAGGAAGCATGGTAGTAAAATTATTGAGGTGTCTGTTCTTGTGTTTATCATTTTCTTCCCAGAATCTTTCACTTCAGGGATCTTTCAATAGAGAGACTAAGGATACCACAATCTTCTTTCTTGAAGGTAGAAGCCAAAAGACATGGGTTTCTCTCCTCCCAAGGTCTTGTCAACTCCATTCCTCACACAAGCAAGGAGTGTTGAATGAAAGCAATCTTACACAAATGGGCTTTTAAACATGGGTCACATGTATTTATACATACAGATTGTACCCTCAAATGGAATGTAAGGTCTTTGAAGACAGAGACAATGCCATCTTTTCTTTGGATCCTTGGTGTTACCACAGTGGTTTGCACATAGCTGGTGGCATCAGTAATACACTGGAAAGAGCACTGGGTTTCAAGTCAGAGGATCTGGGCTTCGATCTCATCTCTGGTGCTTACTACCCTTGTGACCTGCAAGCTACTTTAACTCCCTTAGCCTTAGTTTCCTCACCTTATATAAGATAAAAGTCTTGAATTAGATGGCTTCTGAGGTACCTTCCAGCTTTAAGTCTATGATACAATAAAATAATTATGGAATTGAACCATACACCTTCTGCATCCTATCAAAATGCATCCCTGCCCAGATTTCATTGTTCATCACAATTCCGTGAAGTCACGGGTGCGTGCCCACCTTTGTGTAAAGTCTCCTGCTTTGGATGGAGTTCTCAAGGAGCTTCATTCCCTAGATGGGGCTGTTAGGACTCCAGTGGGCTGCCTGAGAAGCTACAGGCCTTCTGACATGCTGCTCATTAGTCCTGAACGAGCCAGCACAATGTCTGACCTGCAGAGGCTCTGCCATTCTGTATTTGTTCCAAGTCATCACATGTGCTGGGTCCCTATTGCCTACTGGCTGGAGTTACTGAGTGAAAGGCAAAGTGTCTCTCAAAACATTCCCGTGTTCTTTTTTCAGGTGTCCATTCTGCAATCCATGTTTAATAAGCCTTTAAGACATTTGTATGGCTCCCGCCCAGCACTGAAAAGGGGAGTAAAGAGAGACTAAACAGTGTCAGACCTCAGGGATTGCTCATTTGGAAATGAACTCGGCCATTCTCCATCCTGGTCATTTGTTTCTATCCATCCCTTCATTCTCTCTTCTCTGTATCCTAAGCATGGGTGCCCTCCCAACTTCTGTCTTTGGATCTTGTTCTCTGATAACCTCTATTTCAAGAAAAACCCTTCATCCTCACCTCTCTAGTTACCTCCCTCCTACCCACAACCTCTCCCCAAATCCTGGAACTATGAACCATGATCGAATCAGATCTGCCATTGTTACTGGATGGAGTATATCAATCTAATTCCCTCTGGCCCATTCAAAATGCCTATAACTTTGTGGTCCCAAGTTTCCCTCCCTGCTCACTACTTCCCTTTTTGTGTTGTCTTCACCATACAAGCTGAAAACTGAAGAATGTTCCATCAAGTTTGCTTTATGACTTCTCTTTCTTATACCTGGGACAGATTTTTGGGCTATCTGAGGACTCAGAGGTCTTAAGATTTGCTTCCACCATCGTTCTTCTTTCCCAAACATTAAAATGATTCACACTGAACAGCTCCATAGAGAGAGTCTAACATTCACTAAATTCTAAATGGGAAACAGCCATGGAAAAAGCAATGGCTGGAGGCGGAGGATATGGGTTCAAATCCCATTTCTAAAATTTCTAACTTAATCTTCCTCAGCCTCAATTTCTTTGGCTGAAAAATAAAGGGATTGGACTCAATAGCCTCAAATATCCCTTCTAGATCTAGACTATGACCTTGTCATTGTAACCTCAGTAACCTCATTTGTAAAAATGAAAGGCATCCCTTTCATCTCCAGGCATATAACCCTAGGCCTTAATTTTTCCACTTCTGATACAAGGGGAATTGTAATAGATGACCTTTAATGTCCCTTCTAGCTCAAAATCCTATGATCTTGGTATCTACTTATTTCAGAAATGGATGACACTGTAGGTCACAAGCTTCTAAGAGAAAAAATGCTGGACTGGGAGAATGAGCTTCTACTTTCATTTCTTTTACCAGCTATCAGTGTGACCTTGGGTAATTCACATTATCTTTGGAGTGCTTCTTCATTTTTAAAAATGGGAATTTTGTACTGTATGATAATATAGTCTTTTCCAACATTTTAGTATTCTGCTTTTCTTAACATTTTGAAGGGTTATTTAGAAGGCAGCCTAGTGAAGCCTATAGATCTCTTTTCAATAACATTTCTAAATGCATGAAATGTATATAAGTTAAAAAGGAAACCAATTGTAGTGAAATACAATCATCTATCTACACACTATGTCTATATACATATATATAGTACATTCATAATACATGCAAGTGCATTCACATATGTGTGAAACTTCAACTTGTAGCTCATGTCTTGGGATAGATTTGGAAGCAAAACAAGACAAAGAAAAGAGCCAGAATTATGGGATTTTTTTGATATGTTCTTATACCAGATATTGGAGTTCTTGTAGACAGGGAAAGAAAGGAAGGTAGGAAAGAAGGAAGGAAGGAAGAGAGAAATAAAAAAGAAAGACAAATAAAATAAGAGAAAGAAAGAAAGGAAGGAAGGAAGGAAGGAAGGAAGGAAGGAAGGAAGGAAGGAAGGAAAGAAGGAAGGAAGGAAAGAAGGAAGGAAGGAAGGAAGGAAGGAAGGAAGGAAGGAAGGAAGGAAGGAAGGAAGGAAGGAAGAAAAGGGTGAAGAAAGAAAGGAAGAAATAAGGAAGAAAAGACAGACAATGAAAGAAATGAAGAGAAAGTGGTGTTCTTAGAACATGTCTGACCAGGCCACTTCCCTATTCAATAAACTCTCTTAGTTCTGTATTACCTCCAAACTCTGACATTTGAAGGTCTTTATAAACAGGCTCCCATCTACCTTTCCAGCTTTATTATGTATTATTCCCTCTTTCTGAAATCTGTGCTCTAGCCAAACTGGTCTTTTACTATTTATTTCTCACACACAACACTCCATTTCTCCTTTCTGCATCTCTGCACCTGATGTCGCTGATACCTAAAATGCTCTCCCTCCTCCTCTCTACCTGCTAGAATCCCTGGTTTCCTTCCAAGCTCAGGTCAAGGGATACCTCTTACATAAAGCCTTCCTTGATTCACCAGCTAAAAAAAAAAATTACTGAGAAACAATAGCACCCAGGGAATGACTCATTCATGGTTTATGTCACACTTGGAAGCAAACTAGTAACATTTATTAAGCCAGGCACTTTACTAAGCACTAGAGATATGAAGAAAGGCAAAAGATAGTCCATGCCCCCAAGGAGCTTACAATCTAAAGAAGATAAATTGGTGAGCAGAATGCTTTGTAGCTATGATTAAGAATGGTCTTCCCGAGTGTTGGTACTCTTGTCCTTGCTATACCATCTCAGTAAATAAATATCCCTTTCGTAAAACCTAAAAAAAAAAATTACTTCTGTATAAACTTGTACATGTACATGCTTTCTCCTTTCTGAAAAACTCTAAACTTGCTTTGCAGATGACATGATGGTCTACTTAAAGAATCCTAGAGATTCAACCAAAAAGCTAATCAAAATAATCAACAACTTTAGCAAAGTTGCAGGATACAATATAAACCCACATAAGTCATCAGCATTTCTATATAATTCCAACACAGCTCAGCAGCAAGAACTAGAAAGAGAAATCCCATTCAAAATTACCTTAGACAAAATAAAATACTTAGGAATCTATCTCCCGAGACAAACACAGGATCTATATGAACACAACTACAAAACACTTTCCACACAACTAAAACTAGACTTGAACAATTGGAAGAACATTAACTGCTCATGGGTAGGACGAGCCAATATAATAAAAATGACCATCCTACTCAAACTCATCTATCTATTTAGTGCCATACCCATGGAACTTCCAAAAATTTTTTTTACTGATTTAGAAAAAACCATAACAAAGTTCATTTGGAAGAACAAAAGATCAAGGATATCCAGGGAAATAATGAAAAAAAAAATACAAAGGAAGGGGATCTTGCAGTCCCAGATCTCAGACTATATTATAAAGCAGCGGTCATCAAAACAATTTGGTACTGGCTAAGAGACAGAAAGGAGGATCAGTGGAATAGACTGGGGGCAAGCAACCTCAGCAAGACAGTATATGACAAACCCAAAGATCCCAGCTTTTGGGGACAAAAATTCACTATTTCATAAAAACTGCTGGGAAAATTGGAGGACAGTGTGGGAAAGATTAGGTTTAGATCAACACCTCACACCCTACACCAAGATAAATTCAAAATGTGTGAATGACTTGAACATAAAGAAAGAAACTACAAGAAAATTAGGCGAACAGAATAATATACATGTCAGACCTTTGGGAAGGGAAAGACTTCAAAGCCAAGCAAGAATTAGAAAGAGTTACAAAATGCAAAATAAATAATCTGGAATACATCAAATTAAAAAGTTTTTGTACAAACAAAACCAATGTAACCAAAATCAGAAGGAAAACAACAAATTGGGAAACAATCTTCATAAAAACCTCTGACAAAGGTTTAATTACTCAAATTTACAAAGAATTAAATCAATTGTACAAAAAATCAAGCCATTCTCCAATTGACAAATGGGCAAGGGACATGAACAAGCAGTTCTCAGCCAAAGAAATCAAAACTATTAATAAGCACATGAAAAAGTGCTCTACATCTCTTATAATCAGAGAGATGCAAATCAAAACAACTCTGAGGTATCACCTCACACCTAGCAGATTGGCTAACATGACATCTATGGAAAGTAATGAATGCTGGAGGGGATGTGGCAAAGTGGGGACACTAATTCATTGCTGGTGGAGTTGTGAATTGATCCAGCCTTTGTGGAGGGCAATTTGGAAGTATGCCCAAAGGGTGATAAAAGAATGTCTGCCCTTTGATCCAGCTGGGTTTGTACCCCTAAGAGATAATAAGGAAAAAGACTTGTACAAGAATATTCATAGCTGCACTTTGTGGTGGCCAAAAATTGGAAAACGAGGGGATGCGCACCAATTGGGGAATGGCTGAACAAATTGTGGTATATGTTGGTGATGGAATACTATTGTGCTAAAAGGAATAATAAAGTAGGGGAATTCCATGGAGACTGGAACAACCTCCAGGAAGTGATGCAGAGCGAAAGAAGCAGAACCAGGAAAACATTGTACACAGAGACTGATACATTGTGGTACAATCGAAGGTGATGGACTTCTCCATTAGTGGCAATGCAATGTCCCTGAACAATCTGCAGGGATCTAAAAAATACTATCCACAAGCAGAGGATAAACTGTGGGAGTAAAAACCCAATGAAAAGCAACTGCTTGACTACAGGGGTGGAGGGGATATGACTGAGGAGAGACTCTTAAATGAACACTCTAATGCAAATACCAACAGGGAAATGGGTTTGAGTCAAGAACACATATGATAACCAGTGGAATCGTGCGTCGGCTATGGGAGAGGGAAAGGTGGTGGGAGGGGGGGCGGGGAGGAAAAGAAAATGATCTTTGTTTCCAGTGAATAATGTTTGGAAATGACCAAATAAAATAATGTTTAAAATTAAAAAAAAAACAACTCTAAACTTGAAGTTAGAAGCTATATCACTTTCACATCCTCAATGCCTAAGATGGTGCTTAGCACATGGAAAGAGCCTAGTAAGTGAATGTTTGTTGATTGACTGTTACCCATTCCAATGCAGCTGAGGAAGTCTCCAGGTGTAACAATTTTTTGTGCCATTGGACCCAGGCTTCCAACGCTAAGAGAGTGGGACTGTCACTGTGCATCGACTCTTCCAATTAAATCTCCTTCACGCACAAGTGTCTTTGTGCACACTCATCTATCATAGATGAAAATGCACAAAGACAATTGTCATCCTCGGTTACCGAGAGACTACTACTACTACTACTACTACTACCCATTCTATATAAGTGTGAATTCCTATTCCTAGATCCCAATTTCTAAGAAGTTGTCTTTCATGAGTATCACACAGGAAGTAACTAGAATCCAATTAATAGGTCAGTCTTTAGAGTGGGTTTAAGATTCAGGGACAGATATGGACAAAATCTACAACAAAAACATTACTTCAAAGATGTATGATTTTGTCATTCCACTTAGAGTTCACAAACTTGCCACATTTTAGTATATAGTCTTTAAGTCTTGCTATGGCTCTCACTCACTTCCTCTGTCCCTTTCCTTTTTTCTGCCTCTTCCTCTGCCTTGTCCCCCCCTCCCCCCTTCCCCTCCTCTCTCCTCTCCTTGTCTTCCTTCCTTTCTTCCCTCCCTCCTCCCTTCCTTCCCTCCTTCCTTCTCTCCTCCCTTCCTTCCCTCCCTCCTTCCTTCCCTCCCTCCTTCCTTCCCTCCTTCCTTCCCTCTTCCCTTCCTTCCCTCCTTCCTTCCTTCCCTCCTTCCTTCCCTCCTCCCTTCCTTCTCTCCTTCCTTCCTTCCTTCCTTCCCTCCTTCCTTCCCTCCTTCCTTCCTTCCTTCCCTTCTTCCTTCCCTCCTTCCCTCCTTCCTTCCTTCCTTCCTTCCTTCCTTCCTTCCTTCCTTCCTTCCTTCCTTCCTTCCTTCCTTCCTTCCTTCCTTCCTTCCTTCTTTCCTTCTGAGGGAGGCCGGAAAATGGCCAAACTTGAGAAAACAGGAAGGCCTAACAAGCTGACCTGTCAGAACCGTAAATATACCAAATCCTAGCAGGAAGGCCTAATGAGCTGGTCAGCCTTGAGAAACTTGTTAGAACCATAAATATGCCAAACCGCCAGCTGCAGTAGGTACCAGATAAAGGCCAGGAGGACCCCAATAAATATGTCAAGCAACAGGCCAGGAGGACCCCAATAATATAGAATTGTCAAAGTTCCAAGAATAGTAGGAAGCCGATAAGAGCCATACATGCAAGCAAAATTCCAAGGATGGTATATAGTAGATAAGGTGCCTACAGAGAAGTATAAAAAGCCCAGCCTGTCAGAAGCAACTCAGAACTCTGATGATAGAGGTTCCCACTGATGCGTATCAGTTCAATAAATGGCCTTTCTCTGCCAGTTTGCATTGTTCGTGGACTTCCATGGTGGTGGGTGAAATCCCGGACCTTAACACTTCCTTCCTTCCTTCCTTCCTTCCTTCCTTCCTTCCTTCCTTCCTTCCTTCCTTCCTTCCTTCCTTCATTCCTTCCTCCATTCTCTCCTTCCCTCTTTTCTTTTCTCTTTCTTTCAAGAGGAGGCAGTGAGAGGTATGGATTATAAATATGTGTAATAATAAATTCATTTAAAAAAAAACTTGCTAAGGGATAAAGGGATACAAATGAAAATCAGGATTTCAAGGTGCCCAAATCCATGAAAGGGTTCCAAGTTACTGGGTCCCAGCAACAGACCCTGTTGCTTTACCTTTAAAGACGCAGCTGTGCTTACGCAAGACCCCAGAGTATCCGTCCACTGAGTGATGTCATTTTGGGATACAGGGATTCACACAGACTGCTGAGAGAGATTGTGCCATACATTGACATAAGGTAACCACATTCATGAACTCACAGGGGATTGAGATCAGCTAGAGATCAATCCCCCACCCCCACCCACGTGCAATGGGAAAAGCATTGACTCCTGGTTCAGAAGCCTGGTACAAAATAATGAATAATAGTGGCTGACTCCAAATGCCATGTGTGCTTTCCCTACAACCCAGAACTGCCTCATGGGATAAAGAAAAAGTTACTTGACTTCAGCAAGGTAGAAGAGTGCTGGCTCTGGGGTAGGAGGGTTCGAACTCCAGTTTTTCGCCATTTCCTACCAACTTTCAACAAGTCTCTTATCCTACTCTGAGCCTTTATTCCTTTATTTGTAAAAGGTCGTAAAGGAGTTGTAAATATGAAGAGGGAGTCAAGGTACAGAGAGGAGATGAAAGCAGAAGGAGAACCCAGCCCTAAGTGGGAGTCTGAGTTTGAGGAAGGAGGAAGAAACCTAGATATAGGGAGGGTCTTCACGTGGAGAAGGGGAGGGAAATTAAATGGAGAGTTTGAACCTATCTCTACATGGGTTCTGAATGAGTTGGGGGGGGGGCAGAACGAGGAGGAGAATATGAGGAAGAGTATCTGAACATGGAGGGGAAAGGGTTATAGAAGGGGATTGCTTATGAAGGGAAAGAGTAAATCGAGTCATGAAGTGAGGGGCTGAACTAGCAGAGGCTAGGATGCAGAGGGGAATCTGAATGTATGTGGAAAAGGTAAGTCAAGTCATGGGGTGGAAGGATGAAGTGTCTCAACGTGGAGGGGGATGTGGAACCAAGTAATGTGGGAGGGGTTTTGTATGTAGAGGGGAAAGAAGAGCCAAGTTGAAAATAACTGGGGAGCGGAAGGCGTCTCAGTTGCAGCGGTTTGGGGTGCTGCTCCTGGATGGATTAACAGGAGCTTCTGGACTTGGCCGGCAAGCGGGGCTCTCTTGTCTCTCCCTCCATCCCTCCACACCCGTGCCGCCACCGCTGTGGCCACCGACGCCTCCGCCTCATTCTCCCGGGGCCGAGCTGCAGCACGCGTTTGGGGAGTCCAGGGAACAGTGGTCGCCCCAGGGAGAGGCGTTGGCGGCCGCAGCGGCGGCGGCCAGGCTTCAGCGTTGCTAGGGGCTACCTGGTAACGGGCCACAATAGGCCCTTTGGGAGAATCCAGGGCAAACAGTGACCGTGGTAATGGGGTGGGCTTTGGGGAGCCCCCGGGCCTGCGAGCGCAGCCCCTCCTCCGAACAGCCTTGGGCACTGCGCGATGTTCCGGAAATTCCCCGCACAAAGCCCCATTCAATGGGAGGAGGGTCCATGCGTGTGCTTTTGGGGGTGGGGGTGGGGTAGAGGAGGAGGGAGAAGGGAGGAGGGAAGAGGGGGCGGGGAAGTGAGCGGGGATAGGGAGCGCCAGGGCCAAAAAACAAAACAAAACAAAACAAAACCAAAAAAAAAAAACAACCAACACAAACCCAACACAAAACCCACACCACCCAGCCCTCAAGTTTTCTTTTTTCCTTTCTTTTCCCTGGCCCCTTTTGCAAAGCCTGAAAAAGAGACCCAGAAAGTACTGTTTGTAAAAAAGAAAGAGAAGAGAGTGAGAGAGAGAGAAAGAAAGAAAGAAGAAACTGAAAAAGATTCAGAAACGAGGCATAAAGGCGACCGGGGAACGCCCCGTGAATTTTGAACAGAGAGCAGAAAAGCAACCCGAAAAAGCAATTAGTAATGGCACTTGTAAATGGAGAGGAGACTCTGGGCATCGAAGGACAGGGTAGAGGGGAGGGGCAAGGCCGAGGAGTGGGACGATGGGCCTGAAGGATAGAAAGAGGGACAGAGAGGAGAGCTGAGAGGGAGAAAAAGAGGAAAGGAGGGACTGTTGGATGATGGAAGGTGGATAATGGGGGTGGGGGGAGAAGCAAGGGAGAATGATGAGAATCTGGTGGAGATCCGAGGGTGAGAGGAGTAAGGGGGATGAGGATGATGGGAGGTTGGGAATAAAGGTGAAATGGGGTGATGGAAGTTGGGGCTGAGGGTGAGAAATAACAAGATGTGGGATGATAATGGGAGCCAAGGGACTAGGATGAAAGGTAAGAGGAGAATGGGAAGTAGGGAATGGAGGGAGAGGGGATGAGAGAAGAGGATCTAAGAATGAGGGATTATGGAGCATGTGTGGTGGTAGAAAGTGGGAAACGGAAGATTAAAGGAAAAGCAGCGACAGAATGTAGAAACTAAGTAAAGAATCAGAAGAGTGTGAGATAGTAGGTGGAGGGCAAGGAGAGTATAGGTAAAGAATAAGGGCATGTGGAGTGCTAAAAGATGCTTAGGGAGTTGATAAAATGAATGAGGTTGGGAAACCTCTGGGAGAGAAGTAAGGGAGAGGGGAATGGAAGAGAAGGAGGAGGAGAAGAGAGGAGCAGAGCCAGGAAGACATGATAGAGAACAAGGGAATTGTTCTAAATGGAAATAGGGGAGAAAAGTAAGGAGAAGTGGGAGTGATGGAGTTAGGGCAGCTTGCAAGGGTGACTGAAGACAGAAAAAGGGTCAGTAGGGTCTGGAATAATTGGAGATGGATAATGGGGAAGAAAAGTGAGAAGAAATAAGTCATGGAAGTATATGGAGAAGAGGGTGTGGAATAAGGCAAGGGATAGAGAAGTCATCTAATTCCAAATCTGAGGTCCTAACCTGCTTTTGTCCACAATTAAGACTTCACAATTAAACATTCCCCACCTTGTCCTCCAGTTTGTCTTCACTATTAATATTGTAAACCTAGGGGTAGGATAATAAAGCCATTCTTGAGAAGTGGTGAATATTCTGATTCTTTTTTTTTTCTTCCAAACCCTTATGTTCCATGTTGGAATCATTATTGTGTATTGGTTCCAAGACAGAAGAGTGCTAAGGGCTAGGCAATAGGTGTTAAATGACTTGCCCAGGGTCCCATGGCTAGGAAGTGTCTGTTCTCAATCCACTGAGCCACCTAGCTTCCCCCTGATTCTTCAAAAGATCTTGTTGCTATTATTCCAAAGTGTCACACCTATGGTTAGTCAATAACCACTCAAAAACCATGTTTCCCGTTTGAGCAGGAAACTTGCTGTTCCTGTTACCTATGGTAGGTGGAGGGCATGCCAATAAGTTATTATGCACTATAATTTCAAACATATATTCAGTCCTTTTTATATTGTTATAATATGTTTTTATTTTTTCCAGATTACATATCAATACAACTTTATAATGTTTGTTTTCTGATATTTTGCAGTCTATGTTCTTCCCTCCTTCCCACTCCTCCATCCAAGGAGAAGGCAGGTAATATGATAAAGGTTGTACATATATAATCATATAATATATAGTTATATGTTTGTCATGTGAAAGAAGACATGTTGTTTAAAGAAAAATTCATGGAGGAAATAAAAAATGGTATATTTCAATTTGCATTCACACTGTCTATTCCTTCTATGGTGGTGGATTTTTTTTTTGTCATGGATCTCTTAGAGTTGGCCTGGATCCCTTGCCTTGTTGGTAATAGTTATCATTAATAATTGATCATCATCACTGTTTATTGTGTACAATGTTCTGCTTGTTCTGATCACTTCACTTTGCATAATTTCATAGAAGTTTCCCAAGATTTTTGTGATCATCTTGTTTGTCATTTCTTATGGCACAACAGTATTCCAAAGCAAGCATATGCCACAACTTGTTCAGCCATTCCCCAATTGATGGACATCCCTTTAGTTTCCAATTCTTGGCCACCACAAAAAAGGCTATAAATATTTTTGTTCAGGTAGACTTCCATCTTTAATCTCTTTGTGATACAGACCTACTGCTTAATGTTCACTGATAGATGCAGCAGAAAATATGTTGGTACTGATCCCAGAAGACCAGAATTTAAATTTTGGCTTTGATCTTCACTAACATTGGGATCCTCCCTCCACTATTCACTTAACCTCTCTGAATCTCAGTTCTCTGCAAAAATTGTCACAATCTCACCAGAATTACTATCTCACCAGGATGTTGCTTTGTGTTAAGGTGATTATTTAAAGGCTTTGTGAATTGGAAATGAAGCTCATGGTCTGAGGATTCATTTCACAGGGACGGATCAATAACAACAACAGATCAACAGATATATTAGTAGAAAAGACATGGAGAGTTGGCTATGACACGTACTGTTTAACAAACTAGCAGTCATACATAGTATCTGAGGCAAGATTCAAACCTAGATCTTGGGGACTCTAGGGCCTCTGGCCCAAATCACTTAATCTGCCTGGACCTCAGTTTATTTATCTATAAAATCATAAGATTAAAAAAATGAGCTTCAAGGTTGTTTTCTATCTCTAGATGATCCTTTGTTCCTGGGACACTTGGGAAACTAATAAACTTCTTCAAGGTCCCACAGTTGGAGTCAGAAGCAGAATTTGAACCCAGGTTTCCCTGATGCCAATCAAGCCTTCTATCCATTAGTCTATGCCATTATGTAATCCCCAGAGTCTTATAGAAATATATTTTATCATCATCTTGTAGTTTTTAAATGAGAAACATGATCAACAAGATAGTAATAATACACAGATCAGAGAAGGATATTTAGGAGGTTTCACATACAAGCAGAGCCATTTTATATACTTATTTTAAAATAATCTTAACCCCATTCCCCCACCAAACTAAACATAGAAAATATTCACAGTATCACATCCCAACCTCCTTTTCTGTTTTTCTTTCCATAAAGGAATGTTTATATTGATATTAACCAGTTCATGATAATAGTAAAGAAAAAAAAATAAGAGCTCAAGCAACAATTTAGGAGTTGCAACACATTCTGCATACTAGAATCATAATAATTAACAGTTATTTAGAATTTAAAAGTTTGCAAATCATTTTACATAGGGTCATATTTGATCTTTGCAACCACTCTTTGAGGTTATTATTGTCCCCATTTTACAGACAGAAAGCTGAGGTTCAAAGATATTAAAGAGACTTAACCAGGACCACCATACTACAAAATGTTCAAGGCATGCTTCAAACTTAGATCACTCTTCCAGACTAGATGATGGGAGCTGGTCTGTGCTTGAGCCAACTTAAACCAATAAGAGAGTCAATTGTTCCTTTTTTTGGTAAATATGTATACATATATATTTATTTTATACTTGGAAGTTTTTTAAATTTAGAATATTTTCCCATGGCTACATGATTCATGATTCCTCTCCTCTCCCCCCTCCCAGAGCTAACATGCAAATCCACTGGGTTATATGTGTATCATTGTTCAAAACCTATTTCCATGTTATTTATATTTACAGAAGAGTGATCCTTTAACATCAAAACCCTAATCACATCCCTATTGCACTATGTGATCAATCACATGTTTTTCTTCTGCATTTCTGCTCCCACAGTTCTTTCTCTGGGTGTGGATAGCATCTTTCTCCTAAGTCCCTCAGAATTGTCCTGGGTCATTGCATTGCTGCTAGTAGAGAAGTTCATTACATTTGATTGTGCTACAGTTTATCAGTCTCTGTGTACAACGTTCTCCTGGTTCTGCTCCTCTCGCTCTGCATCACTTCCTGGAGGTCGTTCCAGTCTCCATGGAATTCCTCCAGTTTTTTATTCCTTTGAGCGCAATAGAATTCCATCACCAACATATACCACAATTTGTTCAGCCATTCCCCAATTGAAGGGCATCCCCTCATTTTCCAATTTTTGCCACTACAAAGAGCGCAGCTATGAATATTCATATACAAGTCTTCTTCCTTATTATCTCTTTGGGGTATAAACCGAGCAGTGCTATGGCTGGATCAAAGGGTAGACAGTCTTTCTGGTGAATATTTATACCTTGAAGATTGGCAAACTCTATAAATGAAGGTTAGATTTATTATTTTGTTGATCTCTAGGCATCATCATCATGATACTAGCTAACATTTGTGTAGTGCTTACTATGTGCCAGATATTGTATTAATGAGCACTTTATAATTATAATTTCACTTAAGAAAATGATAAAGAAAATGTCAGTAATGCAAATTAAACTTAAAAGTGTCATTGTTGGGGGCAAGCTAAGTAGCTCAGTGGATAGACAGCCATGCCTACAGATGGGAGGTCTGTGTCAAATGTGACATCAGACACTTCCTAGGTGTGTAACCCTGGACAAGACACTCAACTTCAGATGCTTAGTCCATAACCATTTTTCTGCCTTGGTATTAATTCTAAGAGAAGGTAAGGTTTAAAAAAAGAGAGAGAAAAAGGAATAAAGTGTTGTTGTTTTCTAGAGAACTAGTGGTTAAATATTTACCAGTACATCATTGTAACTGAAGCATACAGAACCAGATGAAGAATTGCACAGTTCTTGAATGTGCCTTGAGTCTGCGACATTGATGGGAAGCACCAGTGTATTTTGATGAAATGGAGAAGTGGGATTTTCCTATGAGGCTGAATGATTGACAGAACCACTCAGAGGCACCCAGTCCTGGCTAGTGATTATGAGTAAGCTTGGGTATATGCGCAAGAGGAAAGAAAAGAGAAGAGAGCCAGCAAATTAGCTCTCTACCCATCCCACTGGGCCGGCAATGTGCAACATTTCTGTTCAAACACCCTCCTCGGCTGCTCTAAAGATAATAATTTTGCATTGCCAGCCAAATGGGCACACCAACAATTATCTGTATTCCTACTGTGTCACAGCATCAACTGATAATCAAGAGAATTATGTTCCAGTTGAAAGTAGATTTAAATAAACAGACGCTAAATGGAAGCCAGTAATAGATGTACCAAAATAGTCTAGGCTAGGGAACACTAGCCTAAATAAATAGCTGTTTAGTCTTAGAAAAGACTACAGAATTCCAGGCCGCAGGTGTTTGGAGTTCAATGTCAAGGATAGACTGCCTGCTTCTTTCCCAGATCTTCAGGGTCTAACAGTGTTTCTTAGGTCACTGGAGTTCGAGTCAGGAAGACCTGGGTTCAAATCCTGATTTTAGACACTAACTGTGTAACCCCAGAGCAAACCTACTTAACCTTTCAGGACCTCAGTTTCTTCTTCTCTAAAATTCAATCATCATCATTACTGCTAACATTTATATATAACACTTAAGATTTTGCAAAGCACATATAAAACACATATATTATCCTAATTTCCTCCTGTAACTCTTCATCAATAATGTTTAATCCATTTATATAGGTCCTTGTCTCCTCCAATAGAATATGAGTAGGGATTATTTATTTTGTTGCATTTGTATACCAAGTGGTTAGCACGATACCTGTCATATAGTAAATTTTTTTGATAGATTAGGTGATTCTTGTCTTTAATTCTTTGGAGGCTGTTATTTTCATGGCTCACAGACCAAAGATAGGTCTTTATTTCAGGAAGAATCTTATATCAATTTTAAAAATGGGTCAGTTTCCCAAAGCCTACTTTTCTCTTTTTGTCTGATTCTTCATCCAATTCATTTCTCCCTGGTTATGCCTATCTATGCACTAATTGACCAGTTTATACATTGTCCAAAGGCACACGAGAAGGTGAATGTTGGCATTCAAAAATTGGTTTCTCCAGGTCTGATAATTATGTTGAATTCTCATGAATGATTATAGGTCTCATTTAGGGGGTTTGGTAGTTACTTGATACAAACAGCAAAATGTCAACCCCAAGTGGGAGCATTAGTTTGTTACATTAAAATGTGAGCTCTCTGAGGATGAGAACTATTTTTACTTTTCTTTGCACTTTGAATAATATCTGGTAAGTGCTTAATAAATTTTTGTGTATTGATGAATTGGTCTGGAGGGTCTTCACAGTTCTGGAAAGCTCTTCAATTTGAATTCTGTCCTGGGTCTCCTTCATAGTGGAAGGAAACATCTTTGGTTAGCATAACCCCCACATCTCATTTCATCCTGTGCCTGATATGAATAATAAGGGAGTCATAAATGCTTTGTTACATCTTTCAGTGAATTGTGTTTGATATTAATGTATACATGGGAGGAATCTTATATTTGTCTTTCAGAAGGGAGGAGATCAAGTGCTTGAAAAATTCTGTATTTTGTTATGATTTTCTCAAGAAAATATTAATCACTAGTGACCCCATGTCTGTTTCACATCTATAAACTGCATTGGAGAAAAATGTACATGTGCATTGAACACCTCTGATGAACCCAGAAAGGAACACGTTGACTTTCATGAATATACTCAATAGCAGATTATATCCTTACAGTCATGCAATTGAATAAAAAATATAGAGGATATTTGAGCTCACTGTACTTACTGTTTGTTGAGTACAAATTTTTTTTTATTCAATACTCTAAGAAGGTGCTGTTCATGCACTGTCAAATTTAATTAAAATAGCTGATAGCATCCTCTCCAATGAGGGAAGAGCTTCTGACAGATAACAGGAGGCTAGAGGTGTAACAGGACTAACTCTTTCTTTTCATAGCAGAAAAAGGAAGGGGATTCCCTGAGGATGGATTTAAGAAGCCTGATAATAACCACTCCCTAGAGGTTAATGGTTGAAGAGAGCTATAGGCACTCAGTATCTAGGATCTCTCTCTCTCCCTTCCTCCTTTCCTTTCTCCTTTTCCTTCCTGCCTCCCTCTCTCCCTCTTTTTCTTCCCATTTTCCCTCCCTCCTGTCTTCTCTCTCTCTCTCTCTCTCTCTCTCTCTCTCTCTCTCTCTCTCTCTCTCTCTCTCTCTCTCTCTCTCTCTCTCTCTCTCTCTCTCTCTCTCTCTCTTCCCAAATCAGTGGAGCCCAGAGGGTTAGCACATTGCTAGAGATTAGTTTTCTGTTAATAATAAGCCATCAGTTGCCATTAACATCTAGCAGAGAGCAGTTCACAGAAGGAATAGAGCACAGAGCAGTGAAGTTTCCTTAGGGAGCAGGAATCATAAAAAGGATCAAAGTGTAAGAACTGATCAGACCAATGAAGTCATGATGTGGGAATCTTGAGAGAATATACTATGGTGTATTTATAAGAGGACTTGGACAAGAGACATATGATGGGAAGACAGGAAGGAGCTGTAGTTTGCCTTGTAGATGACCACACCAATGAGATTACAGATGCATAGGAGTATTCAACTAAAATTTGATCAATAGCCAGTCAAAAAATCTCTTTAGAACCTCACATTGTCATTTGTCATATAATTGATGTCTTCAATTTTGTCATCTAACAGCAATATTAGGCCTTTTAAACATACCATCTAGAGGTTCGTTCGAGTCACTGGTAAATATATGGAGTAGCACTGGATGGAGAACAGAATTCTAGACCATCCCACTTGTTACCTTTCTCCAGATTGACATAATATATTAATCACTGTATGTTGGATCAGGTAACTGAGCTACTTCCAAAGCCACCTAATTATATTATTACCTAGTTTGCACAGCTCCACTTTATTTCCAAAGGTAACATTTAGACCTGGGCTTCTTGAGTTTCTGCAAGAATTTTAGCTGTGGACAGCTCTCCACCACAGCTAGAGTTTTTCATATTGAAATAGCTAAGTTATCTAAAGGTCTGAAGAGAGGAATGTGGTAGATGCTAATAGCTCACAGTTGATTGAGGCCAGTTTTGATATCAACTACTTGATCATGACTGACTCTTTGTTGAACTCTGTTCTAAAGTGAGTAGTTGGGGGCAGCCAGGTATCTCAGTGGATGGAGAGTCAGGCCTAGAGACAGAAGGTCCTGGGTTCAAATCTGACCTCAGATACTTCCTAGCTATGTGACCCTGGAAAAGTCACCTAATCCCCATTGCCTAGCTCTTATCATTCTTCTGCCTTGGAACCAGTACATAGTATTGATTTTAAGGATGAAGGTAAGGGTTTAAAAAAATAAAATTAAAAAAATAAAGTTCAATGACTATCCTTCCTTCCTCTGAGTCAGCACTGTCCTTCCAGTATAGTCAGTGAATCATTATGTCTGACATCCATCCCAGACCTGAAAGTGACTTTGAGACACAGTGAAATCTTGATTAGTGTAAATAATGAATCCAGTGATAGCTTCATATTTTTTCAAATTTGCGCAGCACATTTTCACTGAACTGGAACCAATGATCAGAATTTATGTAATTATAACTTTAAATAGTGTGAATTCAGATTCATGAGACCACTATATGGGAATTCATTTGAATGAACTGGGACCTAGCTATATCAGCTAGTTCATTCCTTATTCCCCAGAAACATACTCTAATCAAATAGTCACAAAATGTTACATAACTGCTATCATGGCCATCCATCATTACCAAAGACAGTAATTAAACTTTCCCTTGTTCCCTTATTCAAAGTCATTCAGTCAAGTGAGCAATCAATTATAGCCACAATTTTTATGTTTTAAGTTTATTTATTTGTTTTTGTCTGTTGTGTTAAAGTTCCTAAGCATCTCCCTCTCTTATCTCCCCACACTAGAGGAAGCATCAATTGACAAAAAAAAAAAGTAGACATAAAACTAAGTCTTACTTGTTTCTATTTATCGGTTCTTTCTCTGGAGGTGAACATGTATTAGTCATTCTTCAAACATTTCTGTTGTTGTATATAACATTCTCTTGGTTCTGCTCATTTCACTCTTCTTAACTACATGTAGGTTTAGCCATTTTTAAAAACATGAATACTTGCCATTGGTTGTGGCTTATGATTGTTATGAAATATTCCATATTTTTTCTAGACTCTATGATGCCACTGAAGTGGGAGCTCAAGCATCTAGATTTGGTGAAAGTTATGATAGCTAGTCCCTTCAGTGATGGAGATTGTGACATATCCAAACCTGAAAATTCTGTCCTACTCTTATCCTTTGTTGTTCAGTCATTTTCATTTGTGTCCAATTCTTTGTGACCCCATTTGGGGCTTCCTTGGGAAAAATACTGGAATGGTTTGTCATTTACTTCTCCAGCTCATTTTACAGATGAGGAAACTGAGGCAAACAGGGTTAAGTGATTTGCCCAGAGTTACACAACTAGTAAGTATCTGAGGCCAGATTTGAATTCAAGAAGTAGAGTTTTCCTCATTCTAGGCCTGGCACTCTATCCACTGTGTCATTTAGCTGCCCTCCTTTTATCCTTTCCTTATCTTAATTTCACCAAAGAGAATTCACACTACTACCAGGATTTAAATCAGACCCAACTCCAACTCTAAATTCAGTGTTCTCTCTAATATGCCACATAAGATACAGTCACTGCCTAGAAAGATCATAAAATCTAAAACAGTGAAATATTACAGTAATTCAGTAGGTTTTATTTTTGCGTTCCTGTCCCCACAATAGTATCTTCTACATTGCTAGTGCTTAAAAACTATTTGCCCAGTTGAATTGAAGTGTAATTATTTAAGCACACTGTGATTTCATCAACATTAGGAGCTTCCACTGATGCATTTACCAATGAGATTGGCCCCTTTTCTGTAGCTGATCTTGTGTGGTTGCCTGGGGACACTGGAATGTTTAGTCACTTGTTCAGCATATGAGCAGTATATATCAGAAATGGGACCTGAACTCAGTTCTCCCTGGACCCAAGGCCAGCTCTCTATCATACTACAATAAATGGGATAACAGGAGGCAATATATAATTAATTACCCAAATAAATGATGTAGCTCATGCTTTATATTAGGTGTTACCATTGCAAAGCCTTATTCCTATATCTGATCCTTAATAACATTGGAGTGCAAATATTATTTCATTTTGACAGATAAAAAAATCTGAAACTTAATGAGGCTACATGATCTGGTCAAAGTCACCCAAGGACCTGCAAAATTCCTATAGTTCAATTGATACTTGAATGGAATTCTCTGCCAGAATATCTCCCCAAACAGTCATATAGACTCTATATAAAAATATCCAGCAATGGATAACTCACTGGCCCCTCGGTCAGCTGAAATAATTTTTCAATAGCTCTGAGTTAAGAACTTTTCTTTATGCCCAGTTGCAATCTCCTTCTCTAAAACTTCTGTCAATAGCTCAAAGGATCTTAGACTTCAAATTAGAAGGTATTTTTATGGTAATCTAGTCCCACTCTCTCATTTTATAATTAAGAAAATAGGCATAAAGAGGTTAAAGATCACATGGGTTGCAGAGTAGTAACAGAGTAGATTTGAACACAGGTCCTCAGATTCTAAATTCCAAACTCTATCTACAGAGGAAGAAACAGACACAAGTATTGCAAAGATGTCACTTATTCACTCCCTCAGTTCATTTGAGGAAACAGAATCAGAGACTTCAAGCAAAACTTATCAAAGGTCATATAAAGAGTAAATAGTAGAATTTGAATTCAAACATAGGTCTTTAATCCAACATCATTTGAAGCAAAGAGAATAAACACTCATACAGATTCAAATTGGTCAAACAGGCCAGTGGGCTTGTGGATAAAGGAGACTCTTTTCATTAACTTTGGTCCAACAATTTTACCTAGATCAAATAAGAAACTTTTTTGAAAGAATTTTGCAAACTTTTAAGTATTTTAGAAATGTCAGCTATCCATATAATTAGGGAAGACCTTGTAAAAATTTAGACAAATTAGTCAGGAAAATGGAAGCAGTTGGTTGATTAATGTCCTTCGTATTCGAAGAAGACCAAAATTATATCACTATGTTGGGGCAAATGTACAGTGTATCTGACTGTAACTGATCTGAACAATAAAGGCTCAGAAGACTTGAGATGAAGATAATATAATGCAACAGAAGGAGCAATGAACTTGAAGACAGGTCCAGGGTTTGAATCCTGGTTCTGTTTCTCATTCTGTCTGACTTTGAACAAGTTACTTGATATCTGTGTGTGTGTGTGTGTGTGTGTGTGTGTGTGTGTCTGTCTGTCTGTCTCTCTCTGTCTCTGTCTCTGTCTCTGTTTCTCTCTCTCTCTCTCTCTCTCTCTCTCTTTCTCACCCACTCACTCATTTATTCAACCATAAAATGAGGGGACTGGATTAGATGGCATATAAGGTCCCCTCCAGCTCTAAATTCATGATCTGTCATCATGCTATATTTGATAACAAAGGCATCTGCTCCCACTGCAGAATGAGGGTGAAGGTGGGGGAAGACTCTATAGTGAGGATCTAAAAGAAAAGGAAAATTTCTTATTTCCTTGGGAAAAAAAGTTGAATATATCATTACTTTGTCAGAATTACAACTTAAATTTTGCTTTACAAAAGTCACAACCCACCCCATACTTTATCTGCTAAACTATGATTAGAATTTCAGGAGATGAAATTTAAATTTCTGATGACATTTAGAAGTCTTCTAAGTATAGGTAGTACTTAGGATATGATTTTTAAGATCACTGTAAAGATATTAAATTACATGATCACATTTCAGTACCATAGACAGCACAATTCTTTAAAAGATTCACTTCTATTTTCTCATGATAAAAAGTGAAATAATATATTTTCTATACTTAGTCTCTCCCCACCCTTTTCTCTCTGATGTGATCATGACAAAAATAAAGGGACCTGGGAAAATATGGAAACACATTCTCTGCTCTATCCTTGGCCACCTTTTATTTATCTTTGTGACTCTCATACCCCTTTTCTACCAGACATTTGCCTGGAGCAACACGTCAAGAAATGACAAAGTGAATTGAGATCTAGATTTTTCACAAATTCTTCCTTCAGTCTTTTCTTGTTGCTTAGAAAGGGATCTTGTTTTAAGTTAGTTTGCATGTGTGTTCAAGAAAATGAGAGGGGTGGGAAAGAGAGAGAGAGAGAGACAGACAGACAGAGACAGAGACAGAGACAGAGAGACAGAGACAGAGATAGACAGAGACAGAGAGAAACAGAGACATAGAGAGAGAGACAGACAGAGAGAGAGACAGAGACAGAGACAGAGAAAGAGAATTTGTCAATTATCAAGAGGCCCATTTAGATTTAAGATATTCCTCTCCTTTAAAATTTTTAGGTTTGGGCTTAAGCATTTTTGATCTGGAGAGAAAGACTAAGTAGATGCTGAAAATTATTTACTGCTGTAGGTTCTCAGAATCTTGGTGGGGGTAGCAGCCATCCCTAAGTAGGAGGGAGAGAGAAATAAGAAAGTAGGGGGTTGAGAGGCAGATGGGAATTGCATCACAAAATCCTTGAGTTGGAAAGCATACCAGAATGCCTATAGTTCAACTTCTACTTTAAGTATGAGTCCTCTTAAAAATATCATAGATAAGTATTCACCCAGTCTTCACTATAAGATCTTTAATATTTGAATACTACCAAGAGAGTGTTGTGTAGTTGCTAAAATGTTTAACTTAGGGTAAGGTAGACCTGGGTTCAAAATCTAGCCCCAATACAAGTTCTATGACTGAAGTAAGTTCATTTAATTTCTTTTAGCCCCAATTTCCTTATCTGTGAAATGGGAATAGTGAAACCTCACAATGTTATTGTAAGTGTCCAACAAAATAATCATTGTAAAAACTATTGCAAGCCTTAAATGTTGAAGAATTCCAGTTTCAGACTAATAGACTTCATTCCCTATATAATTTGAATTTTCAGGAAATAATTATTTTTATTGATTTTGAAACATAACATTCACTGGTTATCCCAGGCCTAAAAAAAGAACAAATCAATCACTTCATATAGCATTTACTAAACTCCTATTATGTGCCAGGAAATGATAGTTGATAAACAGTTTTTATTAAGTATTCACTATGGGAAGGCTTCACTTTGTAGAGACAAAAAAAGGGGAAAAAAGTTCCTGCTGTCAAGGAACTTACACTCTAAGGGGAGAGATAATATGTAAATAATTCAATAAATATGAAATACATACCAAGTTTATGGAGCAGCTAGGATAGTAGTAGAGGATAGGCAGAGGATAGAGGGCTAGACATGAATCAGGAAGACTCATTTTCTTGAGATCAAACCTGGTCTCAGACCCTGTGGCTTTGAGCAGAGCTTCAAAAAGGAGGTAGGAAAATTCTAAGAGGCAGAAATGAGGAGGGAATGATTTCCAGGCAAGGAGAATAGTTATTGGAAAGGCAGAGGACTGGAAAGTGGAATGGCACAGAGTAAGTCATTGGGAGAAGCTAGGTGGTTCAGTGGATTGAGAGTCAGGCCTAGAGATGGAAGATGCTGGGTTCAAATATGACCTCAGACATTTCCTAACTGTATAATCCTGGACAAGTTACTTGACCCCCATTGCTCAGCCTTTTCCACTCTTCTGCCTTGGAACCAATGTACAGTATTGATTCTAAGATGGAAGGTAAGAGTTTAAAAAAAAAAGAAAAGAAAAAGAAGGTATCTTGGTTAATATATTGCATATGTAAAAAGGGGGAATAGTATGTAAGGATCTTGGAAAACTAGTCAGGAGATAGATTGTGGAAAACTTTAAATGTGAAGCAGAGGAGTTTGTCTTTTATTTCAATCTTTCATGATAAATCTTTAAAACATTTTGAGTCAGTTATCATGTATCTTCTTAGATTTCTCTTACATATCCCCTACTCCTTTAACCAGTAGTTATCAATAGAATTATGATCCAGCATTATTTTGAACCATTGGAGTTGCACTCCTTTGTATAAACTCTTTTGCCCCTGTCTTTCCTATAATGCAACACTCCAACCAAACACATTACCTCACATCTGGTCTGCACAGGGCAGGAGCGCAACAAGACCATTATTCTTACAACATTGCAACATATTCGTTAGCCATGACAGCTATCATTTCATACTGTGGATTTAGCTTGAGCTTTTCTTTCTTTGCAACTGCCATGCCTTTTTGACACAGAAAATTCTAGTCATCTCTCTTTCATTCTGTACTGATGTAGTTGATTTTATGCACCTGAGTGAAGGAATTTAAATTTTCCTCAATTATATACCATCTTATTAGATCTGAGCTCTCATTTCAACCTGAAAATGGGTTCTTACTCTATCATCTCATGCATTACTTATCTTTCAAAGTTTATGAAGTTTACAGAGTTGGTAAGCATGACATCAATATCTCCCTCCTAGTAGTTATTTTGAAAAATGAACAGAATAGCATTGAAGATAGAAAATTGAAGGATTCTACTAATATTCTTTTTCGTGTTCCTGAGCAATGGAATGTCTTCATCTGATCATAATCTTTTATCATTTCATCATTTCCCATACCTTACAACCCCTAACCCCATCCTTCATCTTTACTGTGACCTTCGGTTCTTCCACCTATCAGTTTTTCCCAGGTCATCCACTCCTGCTCTGCTTATACTCTCTACCTTTCTCTATCCTGATGCTTTGGTGAACCAGTTTATCCCTACACTCTAAGACAATTCCCAGCATTAACATTTTATGATGCTGTAATCTTCTCATTTGCAAAGTAGAGTTTGGAGTTTGAAGACTTTGGTTAAATCACTGGCTGAATGACCCTGAGCAATACATTTAGCCTCAGACAGAAAGACTTTAGGTTATAGAAACCTGTGTTGGCAGAAGGAATTTATTTGAGAGTTCCCTGTGTCACTAAAATCACAGATCCATTTCTTTTCTTTTTATCTTCTATTTCTACGATAGAACTACTGATCATGGTGTTATTCACTCATGTCCAACTCTCTTTCACCCCAGAGATAATAGCATGCTAGTACTGTCCATGGGATTTTCTTGGCAAGGATATTGGAATGGTTTGTCATTTCCTTTTCCATTGCATAATAATATTGTCCTGAAATTTGTGTTGACATTGAATGATTTAGTAAGATTCTATCCTAGATTTAAGTATCAGCTCTGCTATCTACTCTGGGTTGGTCATTATGTGTGACCCAGGACAAATTATCTTCATTCTTTGAGCCTCAGTTTCCTCATTTTTAAATTGAAGGGATTGATCAAGGTACCTCCCAGATTTAGATTCAATGTAGAACAAGCTTCAGGATCTCTTTCACCTTCTATTTCTTCCTGCAATTAGTAAGCACAGAAAAGCTATCCATGGTTCCTCAGAGTAGTAGGAGAATGTTCTTTTTATTAAACAACCAGTTATCATTATCTTGCATTACTCAAAAATGAAAAGCAACAAAATGATATGCAAGTTCTAAATTGTTTGAGTTCTGTTTCTGGATCAGTTTTCTAGTGGGTTTCTCTTGGGAAAAATCTAGAAGTTAAGAGGCTAGGACATTTTTCAGGTAATTTCTTTGAACCTGTGGAGTAGTGCTCAAATATATATGAGCAGAAAATTTTAAAAAATTCCCCTGAATGATTTGGGAGATGGTTGAACCACTGTAGACGAAACCACTTAGTTTAACCCATATTTCATTTTGTCCATTGTTTCATTCCAAGTTTGGTAAGCTAATTGGACTATTCTGTTTTTGACAAATGGGGCACTAAAGAGATGATGACATGTGACTCTAGTCTGATTGGTAGTTTGGTGAATTTTCACCCTTATCATAGATATCTTTTAGACTTGGGAAAACAAGATTGTGTTTCCCAATGTAGACAAAAGAATGTTCCATATCATGGCGAACTTATTCCAGTTTCTTTTGCTTCTGTTTTTCACCATTAGTGTTGTATTGGATGAAATGTATAGATGAGACACTTGGGTGAAAAGAATAAATAATATTTACATAATAGTTTATGGTTACAAAGTACTTTCATATATTCTCATGATAGTGGGAAGAAAGTATTGTATTATGGAAGAATATCTGGCTCAAATTTTTGTTTAGAGAAGGCATTAGTAGAAAGTATGGTCAATTTGAAAGGTTAAGAGGCAGTACACTTTGCTGTATAGTTTTTCTAGCTGAGTGTCCCTGGACAAGTCTCTGTTGATTCTGTTCTTGTGTATTTTTGGCTGGATATGAATTTCAGTTGAGGAAGCCCCATTCTATTCTTGGGCTTGATGAAATCAACACAATACCATTTGCAAATTGAAAAATGTTGACAATCTCAGCATGCAGAGAATACCCTTGCACATGGTTCCTCTGCAAAATAGCTTTTATTACAGTAGCAAAATCCTTTGGGGAACATGCTCTCACCTACTTTATACTTTGCTAGATGTTGGCAATTAGAAAATAAATGGCTATATTTCCAGTTGCATCTATCAAAGATTCTTACATGATTTGAATAGATGATACCTTGTTGGATAACTTTAAAACTCTGTATTGCATCTCATCTAATCTCATTTCATTTCATCTCTCTCTTTCTCTATATATGTATATTTCAATCTATGTATGTGTGTATAATATACATCTATAAGTATTTATAAAAGTCAGTCAACAAGCAATTGCTAAGTGCCTACTATGGACCAGAGACTGTGCTGGTAGCCTTTAGGTTTACCAATTCAAAGGATCAATCACCTATAGTCACACAGCTAATGATTAATTAATTGATCAATCTACAATTATTTATTAAGTCTGCTATATATGAGGCCCTGTTCTACTGCTGGGAATAAAAATACAACAAACTAATCAATTGCTATTTTCATGAAATCTTACATTCTAACAAATATTTGACAAATAAAATTATATAGTGGATTAGAGTCAGAAAGACTAAGATTCAAATCTGCTTCTGATACATGTTATCTGTGGGACCTTAGACAAATGGTTTCATTTCTCAGCACCCCAGAAAAATCTCTCAGGCTATATGTATAGATTCATTGTTCATCTTTTTCAATAGAGGGAATTTTCAAAATGGGAATATCCCACACAGATGAACTCACAGATCTAAATTTATCCATCTAAACTATCTCTCTATTTCTCTATCTATCTGTTCTTTAATTCCAAGACACATTTCCACATTCCATGAAGAGCAGAGTCTCTCTTTCTTTGCCATTTCAGCATGCAGTCTAAAATAGAGAACACATAAGCCCTCATTTGCTTGCTAAAAGAGAAAAAAAAAAGATGACCTACATATAAGACATTACAGTAGGGCATTAAAATGAAAATTTCAGCTACTTTCTTCCAATTGATGTGAGCCCATTTATGATTTCAGCCATCCATTTGGAATAAAAGTCTTTTAATAATTGGAACTAGAGCCATTCAGCATCATGCTTCAATCTAAAAATAATTGTTTTTGCCTAATTACGAATCTGCATTTTCCTGTGTCTTCCTGGAATGATATGAATGGAGAATGCTTTCTCATTAAGACAACTCTCCCTCTTCAATATCAAGGGAAAATGAAGAGTAGCACAAAAGTACTTTTATCCTTTCATGGGTTGAACAAGGCTTCCAAAAAGACTCAGATGGCTGTTGTGGGAGAAGCTTTATGGATTTATAATTTATTTGAGATGGCAAAAATGGCCCTATCTATGTAAAAACACTTGTTTCTCCTAGACTTAAAACACAACAAGTAATCTTGGTTTAAACATATTTGGGAGAATTCTTTCATTTGACTTAGGTAGGGGTAATTTTGTCTAAGACATGAAACGTTTTGCCTTATGAGAACTATCAATGGTGTGTAAGTTTCTTGAATGCAGAATCTTAAAGAATTCTTCACTCTGCTTTTTAAATGAAAAAGGATGAGATTTAAAGATAAGAGCTTATGTATATAAAACCAAGTAGATACCATTAAGGGTAACCACAATGTAGAAAGAATAGCAATTGAGAAACACCAATGTCCCTAGAAATAAAAATCCAAGAAAGAAATCTTTAATCAATCACATGGCTTAAACACACACACACACACACACACACACACACCAAATTTGTGAAACAAGAAAGATAAATATGAGTTCTTGATGCAAGGGGACAAATTCATTTTTAATGACCGCTGAGAGTTGGTGAGATGAAATAGATGCCTATAATCTGATGTGTACACCTTTGGCTGAAGAGAAACAGAAGCAATCTTAATCTTATCCTATGCTATAGACCACCTAGACTGAAAGAAGGACTAGATGAGGAGATCAGAAAGCAGATCATAAGTCCTCCATAGCAGCATTTGTAATAAAGATAGGAGACTTCAATAATTTAGACATCTGCAGAAAGTGAATCAAACATTTTCATGCAAGGGAGTCAATTTGACCTCACAAGTATCATGGAAACTTGTTGCAAAAGAATTCAGAACAGGAATATGGCTATGGAAAAAAAAAGATATCTCATTCAAAAGAAACAGATTAGGTAAATGACATACTATAAAATAAGGATTATGTGGAAAAAATGTATGGATTAGATGAGAGGTGAAGAGCATGATGGTGGTTATTTGGGTAAAGATAAATGGCAAGGTAAACAAAGGCAAAGATCCTCTTAGAGAAGAGCAGCTTAGAGAAACCAATAGAGGTACGTAGGGAAAATCAGCCAACAGATGAATGCAAAAGCAAAATTGAGAATAAAAATCAAAGTGATGTGGTCCTAGAAGGATGTGTCAGGGAACTAATATTCTTTCCATAGACAATATATTTTGTATCATCAAAATTGCCCCATTGAGGGTATATGATTTAAATATAAAGAGTGATATTATGAGTAAATTAGGTGAACATGGAATAGTATGACTACCTGTCAGATCTGTGGGAAAGGAAAGAATTTAAGACCAAGTAAGAGATAGAGAGCATTACAAGATGTAAAATGAATAATTTTGATTATATTAAATTAAAAAGGTTTGTGCAAACAAAATTAGAAGGGATGCAACAAATTGGGGAAAATATTTATAACAAAAACCTCTGACAAAGGTGCCCTTGATCCAGCAATACCACTACTAGATCTATATTCCAAAGAGATTAAAAAAACTGGACAAGGATCTGTCTGTACAAAAATACTTCTAGTTGTGCTTCTTGTGGCAGAAAAAAAAATTGGAAAATGAGATGTCCCTCTATTGGGGACTAGCTGAACAAATTGTGGTATATGATGGTGATGGAATTCTATTGTGCTATAATTAATGATGAATCAACGGATTTCTATGAGAACTGAAAATTCCTCCATGAACTGATGCAGAGTGAAAAGGCAGAACCAGGGAGAACATTATACACAGAGACAGATATACTGTGGCACAATTGAGTGTAATGGACTTCTCTATTAACAGCAATGCAATGATCCAGGATAATTCTGAGGGACTTATGAGAAAGAATGCTATCTGCCTCTAGAAAAAGGACAATGGGAATAGAAATCCAGAAGAAAACATGTGATTTATCCCTTGTTTATATGGGTATGTGATTTGAAGTTTTAGTTTTAAAAGATTACTCTTTTACAAAAACAAATATGGAAATGGATTTGAGTGTTTATGTTTATGTATGTATATATATATATATATACACACATATATATATCCAATTCCATGGTAGTAAATGTATTTATGAATGTTTGTGAATATATGTTATATTGTATTTGTGTTATTATACGTTACCAAAATTTTTAATCCATTAGTCCATTAATTACTTGATCCTCTTCATTGCAAATTTCCTCAAAGTCTTTTCAGTCTTTCACAATGTCCATTAATTTCCTGACTTCTCTTCATCTGAATTGTCCTCTTCCATTCAAATGTCCTCTTCCACTGGAATGGTCCTCTCCTTACTGATCTTTCTGACTGCAGATTCAATTTGACTGATGATTCTCACTTTCCACAATCTCTTATTCTTCATTTTCTTCTTCAATGATTTGCACATTTTCATTATTAATACCATGTACTAATTTTATATGTGAAAAATGATACCATGAATCTCTACCTAAAACTTTTATTGAAGATGGAAAAATTAACACAATTGTGTAAGGACCTACCCAACTCTCTTGTGTTGCTGATGTTTTAGCAAAATTTTTCACATATACTATGTCTCCTGGTTGGAGATTATGGAGAGAGTAATTCAATGGACCAGATTGGATCAATACTCCCATATCATGTGTTATTTAAGACATTGTTGTAAAGCACTTAAGTATGGAGCAAGTTGACAGTCACCTCCTAAGAGAAATGCATACACTGTCTTACAAGTTTTTGCCTGCTATGGAGCATGTCCAAAGAGCATTTCATAAGATGATACATGTAAATCTGCTCTTGGTCTCATACATAGGTAAAACAAAACTATGGGAAGAATATCTGTCCATTTTAGATGAGTATCAGCACATATTTTCCCCACCATAGTCTTGAGTTCCCTATTTAAATGCTTTACTTGACCTGAACTTTGTGGGTGATAAGAAATATGATATTTAGGTGTTATTCCTAGATTCTCATAGATTCTTCAGAATATCTTGAGTGAAATGAGATCCTTTGTCAGAGTCTATGGTAAGTGGTACTCCAAATCTAGGAATAATTTCCTTAATCAACACTTTTACCACAAAGTTAGCTGTATTTGTATTTGATGGAAACGCTTCAGGTCATTTAGTTAGTCTGTCCACAATTACCAGACAAAACTTTTAGCATGCTGATGTAATCAATTTGCAGACTCTCAGATGGACAATATGCTAAAGGTCTACCACCCAAACCTTTCTGTCTGAATGCCCCTTGGTTGAATTTTTGGCAAACAGAACAGTTTGAGCAGATCTTATTTGCTACAGTACTTATTCCCAGTGCTACCCATTGCCTCTTTACAGAGTCTACTACAGCTTGAGTGCCAAAATGACCTTTTATGTGGATGGCTTGACACAAATAATTTTCCAGTATCTGCAACCCATATTCCATGTTCTTTCCTTTCTCCAAATTTCTCCTTCCATTTCTGAATTTCTGAGTGTACATAAGCTTTTTCTAGATCAGCAGATTCAATAGTTGACAAATTCATTATATACACTGGAGCATTCCTGGCTGCAAATTTTGCAGTTATATCAGCTCTATGATTTCCTTTAGAGACAGAATCTCCGCCATAAGTATGACTTCTACAATGGATCACTGCTAGCTGTTTAGGTTTTTGGATAGCATCCAACAACTCAGTTATTATTTCTGCATGAGCAATTGGTTTTCCCAGTGCAGTAATAAAACCTCATTGTTTCCAGATCTTTCCTGTAGCATGACATATAGAAAATGTATAATGAGAGTCTGTATAAATATTTGCACTTCTTCCCTCAGCGAGAAACTTGCTTCAAAGTCACCATCTCTGCCCCTTGAGCACTAAGGTTATGAGCCATACCACAATGTCTCAAATTCCATGACCACTGCAGCACCTGTACTTCTAATTCCATTACACAAATATGAAGATCCATCATTAAATAACACCAAGTCTGGATTTTCAATTGGAGTGTCTTTTAAATCCATCCTAGGCATATCCATTCGATCTACTACTTCTACACACATATGTAATGGTTCATTGTTCTTTGGCAAATCAGGAAGAAATGTAGCTGAATTTAAAACACTACACCTCCTCAACTGGATGTTCTCATTCCCTATGAGAATAATTTCATACTCAGAAATTTGTTGATTTGAATAAGCTTGAGTATGAAATTTCCTCATTAGTTCTTCTATTTGATGTGAACAATATAGTCAATGGACATCCCCAAACTAAGTCTGCTGACTTCTGGATTAACACAACTGCAGCTGCTACACCCCTTAGACAAGGAACTATACCAGTAGTTACTGGATCAAGCTGACAATTATAATATTCAATTTGATGATAACTTTGTCCTAAAGTCTGTGTCAGTACACCAGAAGCAATACCCTTAGTTTCATTTACAAATAGTTGAAATGGTTTTGTATAGTCCAGGATACCCAAAGCAGGAGCAGATAAAATGGCTTCTTTAAGCTTACTTAAGGCTTGCAGATGTTCAGGTTTTGGTTTCAGAGATTTTGGTTCTTATTCCTGGTTAAATCTGTTAAACATTTTATTAATTTGCTATATCCAGGTATCCATTGTCTATAGAAAGCATTTGTTTCAAGAAGAGCTCTGAGTTGCTTTTTGGTCTTAGGAGCACTCAGTTTCTGGATGTCTGCTATTCTTTTCTGTGTGATACTTCTGGAACCCTCTGATAACACAAATCCAAGATATTGCACTCAAGACAAAACCCACTGTAATTTTGCCTTGGATTTTTTATGCCCATGCTTATATAATTCTAACAAAAGAATTTGCTATCTCTTAGACACACTTTAGCATTTGAGGATTCAAGGAAAATATTGTTCACAAAATGCACTATTTTACTTTCTCTGAATATTATGGTTTTTAGATCTCTATTTAAAATTTGTGAAAACTGACTCAGTGAGTCCATGAACCCTTGTGGAAGACAAGTCCACGTCCACTTTGTTTTTTCCCAGCAAAGATCTTTTGAGAATCCTCATGGATTGTTATTGAGAAAAATACTGAGCATAAATCAACCATGGTGAAATATCTTGTCTGACTTGGAATGGAAGAAAATATAGCAACTGGACTTGGTACAATAGGATGTGTTTTGATTACATAATCATTTACTGCTCTTAAATCATGTATGAATCTATGTACCATTTTGCCATTTTGATCTAGCTTTAACTTTTTGATTGGAAGAATAGGTGTATTATATTCTGAGAAGCAAGGTATTATGTTCCCTTGTTGGATGAGGGATTCAATGATTGGTCTGATACCCTCTATTGCTTCTTTAGTTAAGGGATATTGAGGTACACAAGGAACTGGTCCTTCCTTAGTCCTCACCCTTACTTCAGTAGCTGATTTCAATGGACCTACATCTGTGGAAGACTTTGACCATAAATCTTCAGGGATATCCTCTGGTATAGGATAGATAGAATCCAAGTCATCCTCTGTACTGACTGAATCTAAGAACAGCAATAGAAAAGCTTTCAGAGATTCTTCTGGTAGATGTAATGATATATCATCAGTATCAGTTCATTGGATTGTTACCCATAATTTATATAATAAATCCCTACCTGAAAGATTCATGGGATAGTCTGGCATACAAAGAAATGCATGCTCCACAGATAAAGGACCTAAAGTTATCATTTTAGGTTGTAATTTTGCTACTCTCTCAGGTTTACCAGTAGCTCCTATAACTTCCATTGTACCAACAGCTCTCCAATTCTTAGGGAAGACTTTGAAAAACTGATTTACTGGCTCTAGTATCAACCAGAAGATCATAAGTCTGATCTCCTATAGTAACAGATACATATGGTTCTGTACTGTTTAGAGGTTGAAATGTTTCCAATACTGGTGCTAGCACAGTAACATCAGAACAAAACTCAGTCATTTCCTGCCCTTCCAAGTTTAAATCTGCTTGAACTGCATGCTATTCCCAGGATTTTATATCTTCAACACCATCATCAGCTTTTATACTACTATCCTTGGTCCTTATACTCTCTTCCTTGGTATCATTGTTCTCATAATCACATTATCATTATCCAGTTTATATTCTTCATTATTGTCCATTATTTTACAATCATTAAAATTTCCTACTAATTTTACATTACCATATTCTTTTTCCTTACAATTATTAACACTAATTACATTATCCTTTGATTCAGTCACATTGTCTATAACTTCATTAACCTTATTACCATTACAATCACTTTCATTTAATCCTAATCCATTTTCCCTTCATTCCAATACAGAAGAACACTGGGTAAATCTTCATAAGGAACAAGCCCCTTTGTTCTGTTCACCCTTAACAACCTGACCATATTTAGGCCTTGCTCCAGACTAAACTCAGTCCTGCATAGTGCTCAGATCTGATGCTTGAGCTCCCTTACAACAAGCATTCTGGCATGTATTTCCATTATTCCTTTTTGAGTAGTTATTTCAGCTATTATTGTTATTATTATTGTTCCAATTATTATTGTTGTTATTCCAGTTATTATTGTTATAATTATTCCATCTAATAAATCCTCCAATCCTGTTCAATTGTCTGGAAAACTGACCTCTGTATCTGAATTCCCTGACAAAATGACCAACCCTATTGCATAAAAAGCCCCTTTGGGGACAGATCTTCTATCCTTAGTCTTTTAATAGTTGTTATTAGGTTTCATTGATCTTAATGCAGCTAATGCTTTAACTTCTTTAATCTCATTGTCTCTTGTTTTGCCCTCTGCTTCCTTCAATTTTCTTTTTAGATCTTCTATAACTGTATCCCTTTCCTCATATTTGTCCTCAATATCTGTACACAGGTATGTTGCCTTCCTTCTAATGTCCTCTAGTTCCATCTCCTCCCTATCTGGATAATTATTTTTAAAGAATAGTTTTATTTTAGCAATAGCATTTTGCACAAAGATTCTTTTTATATGTGCAATTGTTCCCTCTTCCAGAACATCCATGTTGGAGTATGTTTCAGCAGTTTCAGTAATGCGGTCAAGGAATGTAGTAGGTGTTTCATTAGCCTTTTGTTTTATTCTCTCAAATTTAGATCATTCATATGGACTTTTTGTGTTACCCATAACCTCTAGTATTGCTTGTCTGGCTCCTTTCATCGTGTCATATTGTGCCTTGTCATTCATATCTGTGTCCTGGTAATCTTGTGGTTATGGTGTTAATAAGGGATCCCGCCTAGTTTCATCTATGAACTTGTTCCTTTCTCTTTTTGTCAAAAGTTCTTTCATTAGTAGGGTGAAGTCATTATAATCTGGATCAAACAGATCAATGGCTCTCTTCATTTCTTTGATTACCTTATTTGATTCATCTACAAAGGCAGGAGTTCTCTTTTTTATGCATGCTAAGTCTTCAGGTGTAAATCTCTTATGTGTTTTTATTTGAAAGAGCTCATCCATAGAAACCACTGGGAGATCTCTTAGAGGGAATAAGGTAACTAATCTTCCCTTCTGTCTCTTCCTTCTGCAGTCTATTCAAATTTTTAGATGTACCATCTTTTTCTTTTACTTCAAACCCATATTCATTATTTATAAACCTTTTGTCTTTCAAGTATATTTCCATTTGATCCAGTTGTTGCTTCATCAATATTAGTATTTGTTTGAGTTCTGAATCCTTTGTTACCCATATCATTGCAGTCTTAAACTCATTACCAATAATAATAACACACCTCTACACTTGTACACAATACAGATACAAATACACAGTATGGGAACATAGGACAATACAGTTTGCACAATCAATGACATGCAAGGTTTCATCCATTTGTAGTCCAAGAACATGTAACACACTTTAGGGAATAGGGTTTAAAAAATATATGGGATGTGTACAACACACTCCCAAAGTACAAAAAAAAATCCTTTAACATGTCCCCAGACATGTAAGTAACCAGGTATATTAGTCTTGTTGTAATCCACTGTGATCCCTTCGTAGCTATATACAACTAAAGAAAGGAAAAAAAATAAAAAAAAATTCCAAGATCTAGTCCATGTGCCAAGGGATTTAACAGATTTAAATGTCTCTCCCAGTTCAGGTTGAGTCCCAGAGTCCCATTGACCCCAGCTTTGGAGTGTTCCAACTGCTGAGAGCAAAATGGAATCTTCCCAGCCTATAACTGACTATGGCTTTCTAACTGCTATATGCTTATATTAAATCTATATTCCTAAGTCTTATCCTATCCTGAGTCTGCTAAGTGTTAAAAGGAATTTAGGAAGAGGGAAAGGTTTATACAAAGGGGAAAAAATCACAATTTAATAAAATGAGTGTATTAACAAAGAAAGGAATGATGGGGAAGGAAAAGGGGAAAGGTTTGCATCTATTTACCCCCAAGATATTTAATCCACTATAGTTGTTTTCCTAAGCTAACCTGTCTAACTAACTACATTAAAGATTACTAAGAATAAATCCAACAGGAAACCCAGAATCTCACACACAGAGTCCTTGGTAGGTCAGGTATCAGGAATCCAGCTGTTAAGTCCTCAGATGTTCCAGGAAAGAGAGAAAGGCTCCTCCTAAACCAGAATGTATGGGGAATCTTCCTCTCAACCTTGTTGATTTTATTCAAAGGCAGTCAGCTTACAAGATGAGTTTTTCCAGGGAGAGTCCACATTCACCCCCCTTAGGCTTGACTTTTAGCTCCAAACAGACAATTGGGAAACCTGTCCCCTCACCCAGCCCCAGTTCTTGGAGAATTCTGAGGCTTGAGGGCTGTCAATAAGTTCTTTGCAGTTTCTTTGTAATTTGTAACTTCCCTTGCTAATATATATTTACACACATACATGCTATATATATATATATATCCCAATGGAATTGCTTGTTAACTCTGGGAGGGGAAGGGATGAGGGGAGGGAGACAACATGAATCATGTAACTGTGGAAAAATTTTAAGATACTAAAATTAAAACCATGCAAAATTTTGAAATGTGAAATATTAAAACCTATTCATTAAAAAAATAAAAATAAATTTAAAAAAGAATTACCTCATTGATATCAGAAGATCAATGATGTAATGCTTGAAAGGTCTTTTGTGGCCTTCTTATCCAACCCCTCCATTTTTCAGATTAAGAGACTAAAATATAAAGTTGAGGTGACTTGCCAAAGAGCTACACAATATTTCATTTCAGAAGGATAAAACACAGATAGCTAATGATGGAATCAAGACTTGAACCCAGATCTTATGCCAAGGTTAGAGCTCTTTCCATTTACACCAGAGAACAAGCATCTATTCATAGCTATATGTATATGTAATACCTGCTTTCCCATGTGCATGTGTATACATATAGACCTGAGAATATATGTTTATATATGTACATATAGCATTCACAGCTATGCATGTGTACGCATGTAATATAATAGACATGTGTCTGGGTATGTTTCTAGACTGTGTACACATGTGTGCCATGCATGTGACAGTTCATACATGACAGTGTGTATCTGCATGCATGTGTGGAATATATTACCCCAAGAGGTGGTGAGCTCTTCCTTCTTGGAGATCTTCAAAAAGAGTGTAGGTGATAACTTATCAGGTAAATTACATTTGGGTTTCCATTGGTGTATGGATGAGTTGGTTCAGTGTTGGTGAACCTTTAATGAGTTTGAGTGCCCAGAGGGCAAATTCAAGCTATCTGTGTGCCTGGACATTACCAGAGAGAGTTGAGGGAGGAAGTGCTTGCTTTGGGCAGCTGGACAGAGGGTTGGGGCATGCAAAAATGTCCTTGGGCACTGGGAAGAGGGAGAATGGAGCACCTCCCCAAGTGCCAGTTCTGCACATATGCCACGTCTTTGCTAATGCTGGTCTACATGGTTGCTGACATCCTTTCCAATTCTAGCCATTGTGATCCAGTGATACGAATTTTCATGTTTTTGTCTGCATTGTGCCTTTGTTTGTGTGTGTATGTTTTCATACATGTATGTATGTGCATCTTATACTGAAGTGCTGGGGGCCATCAGACCACGACGCCCATCACTGGCTCCCAGCACTCAAGCATTTTGGTCATACATTACTGTGGGATGCAAGTAACTCTGGATTACTGATTGCCAGTTTCAGAGGGAGCAAGACCTACCATTCTTAGAAGAATTACAAGCCTGGGCTCAGTGCTGGCCTATGGTCTGAGAAATGACCTTGCTCAGTTCAGAAGGTCTCAGGGAGAGGACCCCAGGGGGAGCCTTTTGGTATTACACCAATGCCTTTAATCACCTTTCAGATATGGAAGGATATGATCAAAGATCTTGGCAGCTGTGTCCACTCTGGTGAAATCACTGACCTAGGAAGTCCATGAGTCAGAGATTTATACGGAATCCTACATGGCCATAATCTAGCACATTCAGGGTCCCCGAATCCCCCTCCACACACTTCGGTAAACTTCAGTAAAAGCTTTCCTTCTCTCTGGTAGGAACACTAACTGCTACTTTTGAAGCCAGGTAATTCTTGTCCTTTAATAATACACTTGGAGATCTATAGATTGTTATTTTTCAGTTTACCGCTGCCTCTGACTATGCCATTCCATCCAAATGATGAGCAATGTGCTCAAGCCCCTGGATAGAAAGTGATTGCTAATTACTCTAACCATATACATGTGAATACACACATTTATACATACAAAACTGATACCTCAACATACATCCCCACCACCACACATATCTATATATAAGACGTGTGAGATGCAGTGAATGGAGAGCTGATCTTAGATCCAGAAAGACCTCGATTCAGGTCCCACCTCTGATTCACACTGGTTGTGTTACCCTGGGCAGGTCATTTTACCTCCAAGTGCTTTAAGTGACTCTCAAAGACTATAAGTGACAGAAAAGTTTCCAACCTGCACTGGCAGAGATTCCCCTATGAACCTATGAAGTTCTAGATCAGGTTCAGTTTCTTATATCCTTATCCACATCAATACGCACAAGCATACATGTACATATGCATTGCATACATGTACAATACATACACACATGCATACATACAGTATTTGAGTGAGATTAGGTCAAACAGCCTTTGCTGGTCCAGGTGGTCAGAAAATTTGTGTTGCCTATTGGATTTGGATTGAGAGGTTGCATTTTTCCTGGGAGAGGAGGCTGCATAGGTAAGTAAGAGAAAATAATCGCATCCTTATAAACACATTTAGCTGCCTGACAGGCAGAGGCAGGTGCACAATCTTTCAAAAAAAAAAAAAACTGTCTGGAAACAGAGACTTAGCAGAGTCCAACCATCTGCTGGGAGGGAAAAGGAAGAGATAATTTAAGTCTTCAGGTTAGTGCTGCTTGTAAAAATCATCTAAATCGATGCCGATAAATGGTTCAGATTATGGGGGGGCTTGAGGGGGGCAGCAATGTCAATACATTGGTATGGGGCCACTAAGGGGTTCTTCTCTCAGATCTCCAGGGGAAGAAAGTTGAGCTGTAATTGTATTAGCCTATCTTAAACTTAACTCTATTACCTCTGGAACAAACCAATCCTGTCTTGAAAAAAGCAGTCCTGGCAAATTGAAAAGGAATTTCTTTATTCCATGGCCAGTGAGCTTTATTCTATTGAACCTGGGTTTTACTTAATGAAGATCCAGACCCACACACCAAAGAATGAATGGCCTTCCTCACATACTTGTGTTCTTTTTCCTGTGAAGGTGGCAAGCAAGCCCAAATTATTACAGAACTTGAAAGAAAACAAGCTTTCTAATTTGATTTGGTGCATAGGCCCACTTTATAATTCAAGTCATGAAAAGTAGTATAGAGATCACAGCCATCAAACATTTATTAAACACTTACTACATGCTAGGCACTGTGCTAGGGAGTGGGAATAAAAACACGATTAGAAATAAAGTCTGCCCCTAGAAGATTTTCTCTTCTAAATGTGGAAGACAACACAATAAAGTAAGCTCTGGAGTATGTATGGAGGGTGGGACTGGGGAGGACTGGATGAAGAAAGTAATCATGCAGAAAATGATGGAGAAAAAAACCCTAGAGTCAAGAACAGAACCCAGAGAGGAACGAATGAGGAAATATAGCTAGCCTGGGCATTGTTCTTAAAATGATAGAGAGACAGAGATCTGGAAAGGACCTCAGAGGTTATCTAGTCTAATCTCCTAATATTGTGGATGAGGAAATTAAGGCCAGTAATAAGTAGCAAGGGTGGTGTTTGATCCCAGGTAATCCAGATCCTATTTTCACAGACCCTCACTATCTATCCTTTAGAATGGTTATTCTTAACCTTTGTGTGTGTGTCACAAATCACTGTAGTAGTCCAGAATGTTTCTTAGAATAAAGTTTTGAATTGGAAGTGAAATACATAGAATTGGAAATGAAACCAACAATGTTGAAACAGCTGTCAAAAACAATTTTATAAATTGATGGACCCCAAATTCAGAACCACCATAATGATCTTTCATCACAGAGAGCTAAGAAAGGAGTAGGGAAGGACCCTAGATGGCAGCAGGGAAAGGTTCCTCTAAACAACACTCCAAAGCAGACTACCCATTTCTTAAACTCAGGTCCCTCTATAATGCCTTCAATATTCCAGAAAAGAGGTTCTTAACCCCATTTTTTTTGAGTCATGTATCATGACCATGAATCTGGTCAAATCTATGGACCTCTTCTGAGAATCATATTTATAAATGCATAAAATAAAGTAGAATCACAAAGAAACCAATTTTACTAGATAGTGACATATAGTTATCAAGATTTTTTTTTAAATTACAAAACTAATTGACCCCAGGTTGTTGTACCTCCTGTACCTGGAACAATGACTGACATTTTCAAATTTTGCTCTTGACCTCCAGTTTCAATAGTATAGGGAATAATGGTAAAGAAACCAGGAAACTCCACGTATAAAGGCAAGCCTACACTGCCTGTGCCAAATATGAGCTTCAAGAGTTGCTTGGGGCACAGAGAGGTAGGTCAAATGACTTATCTACACAGCCAGTGCACATCGAAGACAGGGCTTGAACCTATATCCAAAGACCTGCTTATTATCCTCAATATCTATCTTCCCTAAAGACGTTTGCAAAGGGCCACACATCCCTTATATCAATGGGTGTATGAGGCAGGACTTAAACCCAGAGCTTCCTAAATCCAAATATATCGTTCTGTCTATTACACCACATCTAATCTCTCCTAGAATTTAGTAGGTTCTTGAATACTTATATCTGTATGAATAAACAGATGAATGGATGTGTGAATGGATGATTATTTTATACAGCCAGCATTACAACTGGAGACTTCCCCTTTGGTAACAGGAATTAAATGCTTAGAATTCTGAAGGGAAAAAACAAACAAACACAGATTATGGCTCCATTTCCTGAACATTCCTGGGATTATGCATAACAATAATAAACTGTCATAATTAAGTTAAGCACTCCAGTGGGAAAAATAGCATGCAAGCAGAAATAGCCAGTAAAGCTTTGCCTCTTGGGAGAATGTTGGATCTTTCTTTTGAAAATAAAATCTCAGTGCCATTTAAAAAAAAAGTTTAATCAGTAGACAAAGGAAAGAAAGATCTCATTGTGAACTCTTGGAAAGAGATATCTGGGTTGGAAACTAGTTTCATTGCATAGTTCTTAAGGGTATGGTGAGGGATTGCTGCTGGAGAAGTTTTTTGCATTAGACTAGAAAGAAAATAGTCACCTTAGGCAGGTATCTGAATAAAAATGTTCCTCCCATCTCAGGATCTCAGAATCTCTGAGCAAGAAGATGCTTCATGCATCACCCAGTTCACCTCCTACCTGAACAAGAATCCTCTCTTCAATATCTCCAAAAGGAGGTTACCTAACCTTAATTTAAAGGTCATTCAGAGGAATAAGGGAAGGCCCCCTACCTTCCAAAGCAAGCCATTTCTCTTCAGGAAAATTCTTTTTTTTTAAGTCCTTACCTTCCATTTTAGAATCAATACTATGTATTGGTGCCAAGGTAAAAGAGTGATAAGGACTAGGCAATGGGGGTCAAGTGACTTACCCAGGGTCACACAACTTGGAAATGTCTGAGGTCATATTTGAACCCAGGACCTCTAATCTCTAGATCTGACTGTCCACTGAGTCATTTACCTACACCCTAAAAATTCTAATTGTTAGCATGGTTTCTCTCATGTCAAGCTAAAATATTCTTTATGGTCTGATTTGTTTGGTTTGACTATCTGGATTAAGAATATTAACTAAGGACACTGAAGAATTGAACATTCAAGCTTTGATCCTTATTTTTCTCTCTGTGAAAATTGTGATTCTATCCTATCAAAAGTGTAGCTCTGGCTTTCAAGGTAGTCCCTAACCACAACTTGACTTGAAGAAACAAACAAACAAAAAAGCAAGTCAAATATGAAAAGAATAATATATTAGAGACTGTCTGGCCTATATTCCCTTCTTCCACTTACCCAAAATATCATGAAAATATTGGTATCTTTTAACAATCACCCATCGCAGTTGAAAGTAAGCTTCTTGAGGATTATTATTCACTTTGTCTTTGTATTCCTGGCACATAGAACATTTAGGAACCAAACCAAGAAATTTCATTAATACAAAGGATTTTCCTTAGGAATCTCCTTCCACTAATACTGTACCTAATCTGCTACTTAGAGTTTTTGAGAGTTCTCTGGAGTACTGAATAGCATATTTTCTGTGCACATATTATATATTATTATGTATAATATAGTGTAAATATATCTGCATATATATTATTATATAGTGTACATATGTGTTTATATATTGGTACTGTATATAAAATCTACTTATGTATATAGCATATACATACACATATTTATTTATACATATATGCAACATATGTATATGTGAGGGAAAGAGAGACAGAGAGACAGAGAGAGACAGAGGCAGAGACAGAATTTATTAAGTTCAATCTATGGATCAGGCACTATGCTAAGTTGGGGATATAAAGAAAGGCTAAAGACAGTGATGGCGAACCTTTTAGAGACAGACAGAGTGCCCAAACTATAAACTGTATGGAGAAGGGAAGGGTTACAGCTTGGTCCCGCATCCTTCTGGATTTCTAGTAATGAACTCTGGTGAATTCTGTGCTGGGGCAATGGCATGTGTGCCCACATAGAGGGTGTTCTGAGTGTCCCCCTCTGGCATACATGCTATAGGTTCACCAACATGGGCCAAAGACAATGTGCTCCCTGCTCATATTCTTTCCTATGGTGCAGATTGAGACATCCTGTGGGATTCTAAGTTATATGCTCCCATAAATTTGTCATAAAGGGTCCACTCAGTGGGCTGTAGGAGTCTTTATTTATTATGCTTTGGAAATGTAGTGGCACATTCAGGGTTAAATTTGTTTTAACCCTATTTGGTAGGGGAATTGGGGCACTGACAAAAGACAGCTACCATCCATTGACTTCCTTCTGGTATGGCATTCTTACTGAATGGAACATATAGAAGTGACATCCTTGTTCTATTCCCTGGGGGCAGCCATTATCTGATAGGACACTGAATGGACTGAAGGACCTGCTCTTCATCCATGTGACCTATACAGCACTGTGTCACTGGACCTACTAGCATTTACCAGGTAAATCAATTGTCTTGTTGTAGATCTTCCAGACTATAAAGGGGAGATTTCAGCAATGATCAGAGACTGTGATTCTGGCTTCTGAGTTTTGCCTAAAAGGAGACTTACTTTGAAAACCTCAAAGCACTAGACAAATGTGAACTATTATTATTGTAAGATGACCTCTGAGCTAATATATGTCATATTCTAAAATCATTTGGAATTTTTGAATAAGAACATTGTTATAGTCCAGTCAACTGGCCTATTTGCTATTCTCTATTAAAAAAAAAAACACATCTCCATCTCCTATCTCTATGCTTTTGTGAAGGCTGTTCCTCATGTATGAAAGCTCTCCCTCCTCACTCCTACTTCTTAGGATCTCTAGTCTTTGTCAAGGCTTAGGACAAGAGTTATCTCCTACATGAGGCCTTTAAAAAATCCTGCTAATGATTAGTGTTCCTCTTGTCCAACATTGCAGGATACAGTAAATAGAGGGTGGAACTCTGAATCAACCTCATCTTAGATGAAATCTCATAAAATCTCTTTAATTGAAATCTCATTTTAATTACACACTCTATGACCCTGGACAAGTTGACTTCATCTCCAAGTGCAAACTCTCTAAGACTAGGTGTTGCAGAAACAGTGTTTGGTAGAGAGAGTTTCTAAACCTAGAATTACCTTCATAAGTGAAATCACATACTTGATTATGGAAGGTGTGTATGTAACACATTCATATATGTAGAAATAAATAGGTATACAGATGTACATATATCTATATATAATAATATATATACATTTGTGAACAAAAGATCTTTTCCAGTAAAATGCATGTAAAGTACATATATATATATATATCAACATGTCTATATATATATATATATTTAATATTATATTAAAAAAGATTAAGACTTTCAGTATGGAGAGAGGGAAAGAAAGGAGACCCCCTCCTTCTCAAAGCAGGGTTCAGGAGAGACAGCTGATGTTTAAGGTTGGCTCAGCAAGGAGGGGATTTGAAGATTTTCCCCCTTCTGCCTTCCCTTCTTAGCTAAAGCTGCTCTCCCAGATTCTTTTGTCCCTCTTGTCCCCCCTACACAACTCAAGACAAAAAGGTTTCCCCTTGATCTGTTCACTCAAACTCAGCTTGGGGAACAGATAACTTTTAATGTCAACTCAGGTAATACAAAAGGAATAATGGGCAGGGAAGAATGGGAAAAGGAAAGTGGGGAAGGGGTCCCTGTCTCTATCTAAATCCTTCTCCTCCCTCCTTGAGTTTAGGGAAAACTCAGGCCTTGGCAGCTTGAGTCCCCTGAGAGAAAACCAGGTTGACTCACCCCTGGGCAACAGGAGCTGAGGTAAAGTCTGCTCAGGATTCTCTTTAGAGTGTCCCTTCAATTGGGAAGTGTTGGGGGGAAAGATTTCCAGTCACCAGCAGGAAAAGTGGGTAACCCTCAGAAGAAAGTCTTTTCCAAACTTCTCTCTTTGGCTTCTCAAGACCAAGAAACCCTCACTGCTCTCCCAGCCAGAGTCTTCCCCTCCTCAAGATCCCAAACTCCTGGGTACCTCCCGCAATAAGATAATCAATTTCACATACTCTTCAGCCTGGTGCTTTTTCTCTAGTGCCAGCCTCTGTCACAATATATAATATGTAGTTTATAACAATGTATAATGTATATAATACAATATATTATGTATAATGTATGTATAAAATGTTAGGAAGACTTGGGTTCAAATCTAGCCTCAGACACTTACTAGCTTTTTTACCCTCGCCAAGTCTCTTTATTTTTTATTTTATTTTTTTACTTTTTTCCCATTTGAATTAGTTTATTTAGTCAATTTAGAACATAATTCCTTGGTTACAATAATCACATTATTTCCCTCCCTCCCCTCCACCCACCCATCCTGCAGCTGATCCGCAATTTCATTGGGTATAACTTGTGTCTTGATCAGAACACATTTCCATGTTGTTAATGTTTGCACTAGGATGTTCATTTAGAGTCTACATCCCTAACCATATACCTTCAACCTATGTATTCAAGCAGTTGATTTTCTTCCATGTTTTTACTCACACAGTGTTTCCTCTGAAAGTGGATAGTGGTTTTTCTCATAGATTCCTCCAAGTTGTTCAGGATCACTGCATTGCCACTAATGGAGAAGTCCATTATATTCAATTGTGTATTTGTGTATGTGTATTCATAGTGTATCAGTCCCTGTGTACAATGTTTTCCTGGTTCTGCTCCTCTCACTCTGCATCAATTCCTGGAGATTGTTCCACTTCCCATGGAATTCCTCCACTTTATTATTCCTTTGAGCACAATAGTATTCCATCACCAAAATATACCACAATTTGGTCAGCCATTCTCCAATTGAAGGGCATCCCCTCAATTTCCAATTTTTTTTGCCACCACAAAGAGTGCAGCTATGAATATTCTGGTACAGGTCTTTTTCCTTATTATCTCATTGGGGTACAAACCCAGCAGTGCTATGACTGGATCAAAGGGCAGACTGTCTTTTATCGCCCTTTGGGCATAGTTCCTAATTGCCCTCCAGAATGGTTGGATCAATTCACAACTCCACCAGCAAGGCATTGATGTCCCAACTTTGCCACATCCCCTCCAGGATTCATTACTTTCCTTCACTGAAATGTTAGCCAATCTGCTAGGTATGAGGTGATACCTCAGAGTTGTTTTGATTTGCATTTCTCTAATTATAAGAGATTTAGAACACTTTTTCATGTGCTTATTAATAGTTTTGATTTCTTTAACTGAAAATTGCCTATTCATGTTGCTTGCCCATTTATCAATTGGAGAATGGCTTGATTTTTTGTACAGCTGGTTTAGCTCTTTATAAATTTGAGTAATTAGACCTTTGTCAGAAGTTTTTGTAATGAAGATTGTTTCCCAATTTGTTGCTTCCCTTCTAATATTGGATGCATTAGTTTTGTTTGTACAAAATCTTTTTAATTTGATGTAATCAAAATGATTGATTTTACGTTTTGTGATTTTTTCTAACTCTTGCTTGATTTTAAAGTCTTTCCTTTCCCATACATCTGAGAAGTATACTATTCTGTTTGCCTAATTTGCTTATAGTTTCCTTCTTTATATTCAGGTCATTTATCCATTCTGAGTTTATCTTGGTATAGGGTGTGAGATGTTCATCCAAACCTAATCTCTCCCATTCTGTCTTCCAATTTTTCCAGCAGTTTTTTATCAAATAGTAGGTTTTGGTCCCAAAAACTGGGATCTTTGGGCTTATCATAGACTGTCTTGCTCAGGTCATTTACCCCAAGTCTATTGCACTGATCCTCCATTCTGTCTCTTAGCCAGTACCAAATTGTTTTGATGACCACTGCTTTATAGTATAGTTTGAGATCTGGGACTGCAAGTCCTCCTTCCTTTGCATTTTTTTTCATGATTTCCCTGGATATCCTTGATCTTTTGTTCTTCCAAATGAAGTTTGTTATAGTTTTTTTTCTAATTCAGTAAAAAAAGTTTTTTGGTAATTCAATGGGTATGGCACTAAATAAGTAAATTAATTTGGGCAGGATCATCATTTTTATTATGTTAGCTCATCTTACCCATGAGCAATCAATGTTTTTTCCAATTGTTTAGATCTAGTTTTAATTGTGTGGAAATTATTTTGTTGTTGCATTCGTATAGTTCCTGTGTTTGTCTCAGCAGATAGATTCCCAAGTATTTTATATTGTCTAGGGTGATTTTAAATGGAATTTCTCTTTCTAATTCTTGCTGCTGAGATGTGTTGGAGATATATGGAAATACTGATGACTTATGCGGGTTTATTTTGTATCCTGCCACTTTGCTAAAGTTGTTGATTATTTTGACTAGCTTTTTGGTTGATTCTCTAGGATTCTTTAAGTAGACCATCGTATCATCCACCAAGATTGATAGCTTGGTCTCCTCATTGCCAATTTTAATATGTTCAATTTCTTTTTCTTCTATAATTGCTACTGCTAGTGTTTCTAGTACAATGTTAAATAATAAAGGTGATAATGGGCATCCTTATTTCACTCCTGATCTTATTGGGAAGGCTTCTAGTTTAGATACCATTGCAGATGATGTTTGCTGATGGTTTTAGATATATACTATTTATTATTTTTAGGAAAGACCCTTCTATTCCTATACTTTCTAATGTTTTCAATAGGAATGGGTGTTGTATTTTATCAAAGGCTTTTTTCTGCATCTATTGAGATATTCATGTGATTTTTGTCAGTTTGCTTGTTAATATGGTCAATTATGTGGATAGTTTTCCTAATATTGAACCATCCTTGGATTCCTGGTATGAATCCTACCTGATCATAGTGAATTACCCTTGTGATGACTTGCTGGAGCCTTTTTGCTAGTATCATATTTAAGACTTTTGCATCTATATGCATCAGGGAGATTGGCCTATAGTTTTCTTTCTCTGTTTTTGATCTGCCTGGCTTTGGGATCAATACCATATTTGTGTTTTAAAAGGAATTTTGTAGAACTTCTTTGCTTATTCTGTCAAATAGTATAATATTGGGATTAGTTGTTCTTTGAATTTTTGATAGAATTCATTTGTGAATCCATCTGGACCTGGGAATTTTTTCTTAGGGAGTTCTTTAATGGCTTGTTCAATTTCTTTTTCTGATATGGGGTTGTTTAGGAAATCTATTTCTTCCTCTGTTAGTCTAGGCAATTTATATTTTTGTAAGTATTCATCCATATCACCTAGATTGCCATATTTGTTGCCATAAAATTGGGCATAATCATTTTTTATGATTGCCTTAATTTCCTCTTCATTAGAAGTGAGGTCTCCCTTTTCATCTTGGATACTGTCAATTTGGTTTTCTTCTTTCCTTTATTTAATTAGACTGATCAGTACTTTGTCTATTTTATTTGTTTTTCAAAGTACTAGCTTCTAGTCTTATTTATTAAATCAATAGTTCTTTGACTATCAATTTTATTAATTTCTCCTTTGATTTTTAGGATCTCTAATTTAGTCTTCACCTGAGGATTTTTAATTTGTTCACTTTCTAGTTTTTTAATTTGTATGCCCAATTCATTGACCTCTGCCCTCCCTAATTTGTTAATATATGAACTCAAGGATATAAATTTCCCCCTGAATACTGCTTTGGCTGCATCCCATAGGTTTTGAAAGGATGTTTCATCATTGTCATTTTCTTCAATGAAATTATTAATTGTTTCTGTCATTTGTTCTTTAACTAACCAGTTTTGGAGAATGATATTGCTTAATTTCCAAATAATTTTTGATTTACCTCTCCATATACCCTTACTAATTATTATTTTCATTGCATTGTGATCTGAGAAGGTTGCATTTATTATTTCTGCTCTTTTGCACTCATTTGCAATGTTTTTATGCCCTAATACATGGCTAATTTTTGTGAATGTACCATGCACTGCTGAAAAAAGAAGGTGTATTCCTTGTTGTCCCTATTTATTTTTCTCCACATAGCTACTAACTCTAATTTTTCTAAGATTTCATTCACTGCTCTTACCTATTTCTTATTTATGTTTTGGTTTGTTTTATCTAGTTCAGATAGAGGAAGGTTCCCTTCTGCCACTAGTATAGTTTTTCTATCTATTTCATCCTCGAGCTCCCCTAGTTTCTCCTTTAGAAATTTGGATGCTATGCTATTTGGTGCATGCATATTGAGTACTGATATTTCCTCATTGTCTATACTGCCTTTTATCAGGATGTAATTACCTTCCCTATCTCTTTTAACTAGATTTATTTTTACTTTGGCTATGTCAGATATCATGATTGTGATTCCTGCCTTCTTTTTATCAGTTGATGTCCAATAGATTTGGCTCCATCCTCTTACTTTCATCCTATGCATATCTACCTTCTTCATGTGTCTTTCTTGTAGACAGCATATGGTAGGGTTTTGGATTCTAATCCACTATGCTATTCACTTGTGTTTTATGGGTGAGTTCATTCCATTCACATTCAGAGTTACGATTACTAGTTGTGCATTTCCCAGCATTTTGATTTCCACTCCTAGTCCTGCCTTTTCTTCTTTCACTATTTCCTTCTACACCAATGTTTGTTTTTAATCAGTCCCCCTAGTTCCCACCATTATTTTACTTCCCTTTCTACCCCACTCCCTTCTTATCCCCCCTTATTTTCTTTGCAGTCTTTTTAAAACTACCCCCACCCTCTCCTTCCTTTATACTGCTTCCCCCCCCACCAGTTCGTTTGTTACCCTTCTATTCCCCTATAGGGTGCAAATCTATTCTCTGCCCCAATGGATTGGATTGTTCTTCCCTCTTTGGGTCAATTTCAATGCATGTAAGAGTTGAGTATTTCCTATCTCCAACCTCTTTGCCCTTCCAGTGTATTGATGTTCTCTCCCCTCCTGCCATGAGCTTCTTTGTGACATATAAATTTACCCCCTTTTGTTTCTTTTCCCATTTCTTTTAGTATTAACCTCTTTTTAAGCTCTAGTTGTATATATATATATACATGTATATGTATTTATGCATACATATATCTATATATCTATTTATATCTTGTCCTTTCATCCTATACAGTTTGTCACTGTTTCCTCTAAGTGTAATTCTTCTAGCTGCCCAGGTGATAATAACAATTTTAAAGAGTTACCAATGACCTCTTTTCTTATAGGGATACAGATCATTTTAACTTATTGAGTCTCTTTAAAAAATGTTGGTTTTTTGTTTTGTTTTGTTTCTCTTTTTCCCCTCTTTTTTAATTACCTTTTGATGATTCTCTTGAGTTCTGTGCTTGGGCTTTGAATTTCCTGTTCAGGTCTGGTCTTTTCTTTACAAATTCTTGGAATTCTTCTATTTTGTTGAATGACCATACTTTCCCCTGTAAGAATATAGTCAGTTTTGCTGGGTAGTTGATTCTTGGTTGTAGACCTAGTTCCCTTGCTTTCTGGAATATCATATTCCATGCCTTTCAGTCCTTCAGTGTAGATGCAGCCAGATCCTATGTTATCCTCACTGTGGCTCCATGGCATCTGAATGACTTCTTCTTGGCAGCTTGTAATATTTTTTCTTTGGTCTGATAGTTCTTGAATTTGTCTATAACATTCCTGGGTGTTGTCAGTTTGGGATTAAGAACAGGAGGTAATCTGTGAATTCTTTCAATCTCTATTTTCCCCTCTTCTTCTAGAATATCGGGGCAGTTTTCTTAGATAATTTCCTGTAGTATTATGCCCAGGTTTTTTCTTTTGTCATTGTCTTCTGGTAGACCAATGATTCTTAAATTATCTGTCCTCAAAAGATTTTCTAAATCTTCTGTTTTGTGAATGATATGCTTCATAATTTCCTCATTTTTTTCATTCTTTTGGTTTTGTTTTATAGTGTCCTATGGCCTTGTGAGGTCACTTAATTCTAGTTGTTGTATTCTGGTTCTTAAAGACTGGATTTCATCCCTGGCTTTTTGGTCATCCTTCTCATTCTGGTCTGATTTTCTTTGGAGGTCATCTTTCATTCTCTTTACCTCACCTATCATCTTCTTTGCCTCATCTTTCATCTCCTTTGCCTCATTTTCAAGCTGGTTGATTTTGGCTTTCAAGACACTATTTTCTGTTTCCAGATGACTTATCTTAGTTTTTAAGTTCTTTTCCCAACAGTCTTCAGCCTCTCTTAATTGTGGTTTCAATTGCATTTTGAGTTCTTCCAAAGCTTGTATCCAGTTAACTGGAAATTTTCTCTTTGTTTGTTTCCTGTATAGAAGCTGTTGATTGTAATATTTTTTCTTTTTCTGTTGTTTGCTCATATTTACCCCCTTCTTTACTCTCCATATTTGTCTGTGCTCTTGATCCTCTCCTTTTTTTTTGTTTTGGGGTTTTCTGACAGTCTCCCCTCTTGGAGCTTTGCCAGGAAATCTTTTGGTGCAGACTGTGGGGGAGGGGTGTTGGAGCTTGGGCTTCCCTGATCCTCTGAAGACTTTTGACAGGAATAAGTTCAGCTGGATTGGGCTGGATATGCTCTGAGGCCAAAACCTCCTGGAAGGCTGGAGCAACATGGAGGGTCTCCGCCACTGTGACCAGGCTTCCTGCTCTGTGCTCCCTCTTCAGCTCCTTTCCCATTGCCTGTGTTCTATGCTCTGGGCCTGGCACAGCCCTATCTGCAAGGTACACTCTCCAGACCAGTGCCTTTGCCTGCCCAGAGGTTTCCGTTGACACTGGAGGCTTAGTGCTCTAGTTAGGGGGAGGGGTTTAAAGCTTACTGAATTAAATTGAATTTTAACCAGGACACACATTCCAGAATGTATTCTTTAAATCATATAAGTAAGCAGGGGACATTCATACTTCACTTTGGTCTAGTAGGTTTGATCATGGGTAGAATGATCTGTTCAGTTCTGGGCACCTTGTTTTTGGAAAACTACTGATGAAATGGAAAGTGAAGAGAGAGCAACAAGGATGACGAAGAATCCCTATGAGAACTGGTTGAGGAATTGAGAATGGTAAATCTGGAGGTAAATCTGGAGTAAGACTATGGGTGATTTAATTCCTGTCTTTGATTATTAAAATACCCATCACTAGGAAAGGAGCTTGATCTTCAGGGGAAAGTTACTGAGAGGTAACTTAAATGTAAATTAATATTAAAGAAGAACTTTCAATGGGGATAAAGCTATCCCATTGTGGAAAGAGCTGCCCCAAGAAGTAGCTGCCCCACAAAAGATTGTAGCATCAACCACTGAGTATCCTAACAACATAATTCCTTTCACACATGGGTTGGAGGAACTGGCCACATAAAGGTGCTTTCCAATTCTGAAACTTTGTAATCTGTGAATTTATTGTTACTTCTGTAATTACAGAATCATTTTAAGAGATGGACAGGAACCTTCAGGTTACCAAATCCAACCCCTCTATTTTATAGTGAGGAAATTAAGTGACTTGCCAAGGTCATACAGGTAATCCAAGGCAGGGTCAGAATTTGAATTCAGAACCTCTGACTCCAAATCCAGGCAGCATTCTTTTTACAGTTCCACAATAGATATACAGTGAGAAGGCACTTTAGATGTCATCTACTCTTACCCTTTAGTTTTATAGATGAGGAATTTGAATTGGTGAATACTAGTTTTGATTTCCATAAGATATGACGTTATTATATAGTTAATTTTCTGAAGAGAAACAGTGTGGTCTAGGCGAAAGAGCACTAGATTTAGAATTAGAAAATCTGAGTCAAAGCCTACCTCTCACATTAACTGCATGTGTAACATGAACAAGTCAATTCAATGAACATTTAAAAATACCTACTATGAGTAAAGAAAGCACTTGTACTCAATATTACAGATACAAAGACAAACATGAAATATCTTGAGGATACCATAGGACATAGGTCAGACAGACTAAGGAAAACTTGAGTTTAAATCCTACCTCGGACATTCATTAGCTTTGTAACCCTGGGCAAGTCACTTAACCTCTGTTAGCCTTAGTTTTCTCATCTGTAAAATGGGGACAAAAAATAGTACCTACCTCATAGTGTCATGAAAATCAAATGAGATAATTTATGTAAAATGCTTCACAAACCTTAAACCACTATGTAAATGGTATCTGTTACTATTATTTATTATCATTATCAACATGCATTTATTAAGTGTTTGCTGTATGCCAAGTGATGTATTAGGTGAAGAGGTTAGAAATACAAAGAATGAAATAATTCATACTTTCCAGGACATTTATGGAAAAGAATACTAGAGCAGGAGACAGGAAACCTGGGCTCTATCCTTTGCTGCCTCTGTCAACTGACTTGGTGAATTGAGTAAATCCCTTACCTTTTCGAAGGTTCAGTTTCCTCATCTGGAAAATGAATTAATTATATAGGCTGATTTTTAAGTATCCCCTCCCCACCTCTAAAACAGGAAATTTCAGGTGTGTGTGTGTTTAGGTAATGCCAGATATTTAGAGATGCTCTTTGCTCCAGACTTTTTAGGATGAAATAGCCCTTACCCTTTCCCTCTACTTATGTCCTTGGACCCATTCCCTCAGGTATCCTCCAGAGTCTTATCCCTTAAATTATATACTCTCTCATTTATATGTCAGCTCTCCATCCACTGACTTTTTCTCTTCTGCCTATAAATAAGGCCATGGGGATTCTTGATCTCATAAAGTCAGGAGTTCCCTCCCACAATACAGATAAAGAATGGTTTTTGAGATTGCCTTCTTAAAAGGATTAGAGGTGCAGAACTGGGGAGAAGAGAGAGCCCAGGGTAGTAAACTTTATTTCTCTAGAAAGCATGAGAAGACAAGGCCCTCTACTGAGAGAGAGGGAGTGGGGTAGATAGCTTGAGGAGAGAAGTGAAGGCTCTAGAACAGGGGTCCCCAAACTATGGCCTGTGGGCCACATGCAGCCCCCTGATGTCATTTATCTGGCCCCCACCACACTTCCAGAAGGGGCACCTCTTTCACTGATGGTCACTGAGAGGAGCACTGTATGTTGTGGCATCGCTCACATACAGTACTACTTCTGGTGACATAATCCTTTGCGTGGTGCCTTGTTCTGAGAGTAACTGAACAAGAACGAGGCGCTGCACAAAGGATTATGTGGCTGCACAATGGAAGACATCAGCATGGTGAGCAGTGATCAAGGGGAGGAGATTCCGCACTTTGTATACTGCTGCCTGGTACAGTGGCAGTGATGGGCCTGTACAAGGTGTGACAGGCCCATCCCAGCCAGCGATGCAGCCTCCACTATTCCAGACAGCTGTATACAGATTTGTTCATAGTTGTTGTTTTTTTATAGTCCAGCCCTCCAATGGTCTGAGGGACAGTGAACTGGCTCCCTGTGTAAAAAGTTTGGGGACCCCTGGTCTAGAGAGTATAATAGAAAGTAAATCAGAGGCATGCAGAGACTTCCGGTCAAGACAGCGGCTTAGAGAAAGAAAAAGTTCAGATCTCCGGAAACCCTTCCTTACCGATCTCAAGCTATATGCTCCTAGGTCACCGAAATTCAAAATGAACAACAGCATAGATCCCGGGAATCCTCCTCCTGGACCTGGATCAAAAGGTACAGCCCCCCAAAAGCCAGAACCCGAGATCACTTGGACCTAAGGGGTAGGCAGAAGGAAGGTCCCAGGACCCATCCCCCCCAACCCAGAGCACTGAGTCCGAGGCAGCAGAGGGAACCTCAGAGCCTTAGGGCCGGCTATTCTGAAGGCCCCTTCCTGAAAACAACCTGACTCAGATGAGGGGGCAGCCAACACAGACAGCAGGGAAACAGAGAGAGACGGGGGGAGCCTGTAACCCCCTGGCTGGATCCTTCCATCCAAGTCTCACGGAAGGTACCTGCCTCAGGGCATACTCAGTTCAACTCAGGGAAAGCTAATCCTATCAGGAGCCCCTGGAGCTCTGGGAAGCCGCGGCCCCTCTCCCCTCAGAGTGCTGGGTATTCTGGCCAGCAAAGGCATTAAAACACCTCGTGGAGAGTGCCGAGCCAGGCTCAGAGTGTGGAAGTAAGGCAATGGAGAAGCATCGGGAGGGAACTGAGGAGAGCAGTAACACGGAAACACCAGCAATTCCTGGCTTCCCCGGGAAGACAGAACGACAACTGCATAGAACGGACAATCTGCCTAGGGCTAAAACCTCTGAACACCAGACAGAGATAAGAAAAGCTAGTCCTCCCCACTCAGATAGAGATGGCAAACTCCACAGAAGCACAAAAGCTCAAAATTCCAAGAAAAACAAGAAGAAGGGGTGACTTTGGACACATTTTATGGAGCAAAAATACAAAATACAGAGGAGATAGAAGAGGAAACACAAGCAAATGCTCCAAAACCTTCCAAAGGAAATGGAAACTCCCCACAAACCCATGAAGAATCTGAATCGGAAAGGATCAAAAAGATGGAAGCCTTCTGGGAGGAAAAGTGGGAAATAATGCAAAAGAAATTCACACATCTACAAAACCAGTTTGACCAAAGTGAAAAGGAAAACCAGGCTTTACAGATCAGAATTAGGCAACTCGAAGACAACGAGCAAGAATTAATAAAGCAAAGCCAAAAGACCAAGAAATTAGAAGAGAACATAAAATATCTCACTGACAAGGTCATAGACTTGGAAAATAGAGGGAGAAGAGACAATTTAAGAATAATTGGACTACTAGAAAAGCCAGAAATAAACAGCAAACTCAACATCGTAATACAAGATATAATAAAAAAAAATGCCCAGAGATTCTAGAACAAGAGGGCAATACAGCCACTGAAAGAGTTCACAGAACACCCTCTACACTAAATTCCCAAAAGACAACTCCCAGGAATGTAATTGCCAAATTCCAAAGCTTTCAAGCAAAAGAAAAAATCTTACAAGAAGCCAGAAAAAGACAAGTTAGATATAAAGGAATGCCAATCAGGGTCAAACAAGACCTTGCAAGTTCCACTCTGAATGACCGTAAGGCATGGAACATGATTTTCAGAAAGGCAAGAGAGCTGGGCCTTCAATCAAGAATCAGCTATCCAGCAAAACTGACTATATATTTCCAAGGGGAAGTATGGGCATTCAACAAAATAGAAGATTTCCAAGTTTTTGCAAAGAAAAGACCAGAGCTCTGTGGAAAGTTCGATATCGAAAAACAAAGAGCATGGAATACCTGAAAAGGTAAATATGAAGGAAAGGGAAAAGGAGAAAAATGTTATCTTTTTCTTTTACTCAAACTCTCTTCTATAAGGACTACATTTATATCAATCTATGTATATTAACATGTGGGGAAAATGTAATGTGTAAATAGGGGGAAAAGAAAGACCAAATAGAATAATCTTTCTCACACAAAGATTCACATGGGAAGGGGAGGGGAAGAAAACTCCCATAAGAAGGAGAGGAAGAGAATTTTTACTTAAACCTTACTCTCAGGGAAATCAACTCTGAGAGGGAAGAACATCCAGATCCATTGGGACCTTGAATTCTATCTTACCCAACAAGGGAAGGGAGAAGGGAAAACTAAGGGGGGTAGGGGGGAGGGAACACAAAAAAGGGAGGGAAGAAGAGGGGGAAGGGGGAGGGAACAAAAACAGAGGGACTAGAAAGGGAAACATATCAAGGGAGGGGACAAGGGGGACTGATTCAAAGTAAATCACTGGACTAAAAGGTAGAGCTGAAGAAGAAAGGTTAGAATTAGGGAAGGATATCAAAATGCCAGGGAGTCCACAAATGACCGTCATAACTTTGAATGTGAATGGGATGAACTCACCCATAAAACGTAGACGAATAGCAGAATGGATTAGAATCCAAAACCCTACCATATGTTGTCTTCAAGAAACACACATGAGGAGGTAGACACCCACAAGATCAGAATTAAAGGATGGAGTAAGACCTTCTGGGCCTCAATTGACAGAAAGAAGGCAGGAGTGGCAATCATGATATCTGATAAAGCCAAAGCAAAAATAGACCTGATCAAAAGGGATAGGGAAGGTAATTATATTTTGTTAAAAGGGAATTTAGATAATGAGGAAATATTACTAATCAACATGTATGCACCAAATAATATAGCACCCAAATTTCTAATGGAGAAATTAGGAGAATTGAAGGAAGAAATTGAAGGCATCAAAATAGGCAAGGCGGAGACCAAGTTATCACTCTTTGCGAATGACATAATGGTCTACCTAAAGAATCCTAGAGACTCAACCAAAAAGCTAATTGAAATAATCAACAACTTTAGCAAAGTTGCAGGATACAAAATAAACCCACATAAGTCATCAGCCTTTCTATATATCTCCAACACAGCTCAGCAGCAAAAACTAGAAAGAGAAATCCCATTTAAAATCACCTTAGACAAAATAAAATACCTAGGAATCTATCTCCCGAGACAAACACAGGAACTATATGAAAACAACTACAAAACACTCACCACACAACTAAAACTAGACTTGAGCAATTGGAAAAACATTAACTGCTCATGGCTAGGACGAGCCAATATAATAAAAATGACCATCCTACCCAAACTTATTTATCTGTTTAGTGCCATACCCATTGAACTCCCAAAAAATTTCTTTACTGATTTAGAAAAAAACCATAACAAAGTTCATTTGGAATAACAAAAGATCAAAGATATCCAGGGAAATAATGGAAAAAAACACAAATGATGGGGGCCTTGCAGTCCCAGACCTTAAACAAAAGGCATGAAGAATGCTGGGATGTTGGATTGGCAGCCCAGAGTTGTACTATCATATTTATAGTTGTCTCTCTGTCTCTGTCTATCTCTCTGTCTATCTCTGTCTGTCTGTCTGTCTGTCTGTCTGTCTGTTTGTCTGTCTGTCTCTCTCTCTCTGTATAGGCACTGGACAATGAGCTGGATCCAGAACTGAATGAGAGAAATAAGAGAAGAGCAGGTTTGATAATTTCTAGGAACACCAAGCATTTCCAATGATCTCAAGGTACCCCATGACACTAAAACCAAAACAAATAATTTTTAAACTTCAGGCCTTTCCTGATGATGCTAGGCTGTGAATCTTGGAATAGCACTAAAGAAAAATTAGGGGGCAGCAGATAGATTCATAGTTATTAGATGCCAGGTCTAAAGAGGAAAGCAGAGAGTTGTCTAATCTAAACTTTTCATTTAATAGGAGAGGAAACTAAGGCACAGTGAGGTGAAAGAACTTACCCAGGATCAAACAGGTAGAGCTGGGACTAAAACTCAAGCATTCTTTGATTTAAAATCCAGCACATTTTTCACTACATATCAACTTACTTTTGATCAATTATCTAATACATATTTATTTGAGTACCTACTAAGTGCTTGATACTTTGCTAGGCATATAAAGACCAAAAAAAAAATGAAACAGTCCCTTCTATCAAGAAGCATCTTGTAGTCTGAGGAGGCACACACTAAGTGGGGAAAATGCTAGACTTAGTATCAGAGGTGCTGGTTTGAATCCCCTTTCTATCATTTATTATCTGTGCAACCATGGGCTCTTTTGGCTTCAATTTCCTCCTTCATAAAGCAAGGAAGGTTGGACCACATTCTAATGCTCCTTCCTATTCTAGATCTAGAGACAAGATGGCTGTTATTTTTAGAGGAAGAAAATGAGTTCCATTTATCATCTGAGGTAACCTGATAGGAAAACAAAATTAAAGGAGGAAAAAAGCAAATCATGATTCTGCAGTCATCTGGCCTGGGGGCATTTTCAACGTGAAAATCAGAGAGAAAAGAGGGTTTCTCTACCCAAGACAATCCTTGGCACAAAGATACCATCCGGAGCCTTGAGGAGGTATCTCAAGATGTTCAATGAGTCATTTATATGCATGGTTACTGATGTGACTATGAAATGGAATGGTTTTGTCTCTTTTCTTTTCCTCTAGGTTAGTTAGCTCATTCTCTCTGCATACATCAAGATCGGTTGACAGTACAGTAGCTTGAGGAATGTGTGAGGGTCAATTTCCATTGGGAGATTGGAACAAGTCATAGCTTATTTGTACTGTTCTAATTAGTTTTGAAATGTGAGAATAATGATGATACCTGGCATTTACATAGAGTTTCAAGGTGTGAAAAGCACCTTACATATATCAGTCATCTCATTTGTTCCTCACAATAGATGTCACTATTAGACATGCGACAAGAGCTCTGGGAGTGGAATCAGAGACTTGAGTTCAAATGCAGTCCCAGACACTTCCTAGTTGGGTATCCTTGGGCAAATCACTTAACTTCTGTTTGCAAAATGGGTATAACAACAGCACCCATCTGCCAGGGTTGGTGTGAAGAGCAAATGAGATAATATTTATAAAGTGCTGAGCACAATGCCAGGTACATAATAAGAAGTTAATAAGTGCTTATTATTTTTCCTTCTCTTTTCCTTTTATAGATGAGAAAACTGAGGCTGAGAGATTTTAACTGACTTATTCTCCAAGGTCACATGGCTCCTAAAGGGCTGAGGCTATATTTGAACTCAGATTTTCCTCAACCTGGGTCTTACCCTATATGACTTAGCTGCCTGGGCAGTGTATTATTATTGAACTCTTTTTTGTTGTTGCTGCTATTATTGGCTCTATAATTCATTGGTATGGGGGAACACCCAGGGAACAGAGTCCCTTTACCATAGCAGATCATTACCTCTGCCATTTGTAGTTTTAGAGGACTTCCTGGTAGCACTGAAGGCTTAAGTGATTAAGGGTCATACATACAGCTGGTAGGTGTGAGACACTACTCAAACTCTGGACTTGCCGTCTCTGAGGAGAGTTCTCTTCCTACTATGACCTACTGCATCTCATCTCCATGCTACTCATTTTACACATGAAGAAACAGACTCAGAAAGATTAATTGGTTTGCCTATGGTCAATCGGGTTCAGGTTAAATGAGCAAGTGGTGACTGAAACCAAGAGGAGACAACAAAGTGGAACAGAATGAGCACTGGGTCTAGAATCAGAACACTAGGATTTGACTCTGCCACTTACAACATATATGAATTTAATAAATTGTTTGGCTTCTCTGTACCTCAGTTTCCCCATCTATAAAAATAAAGAGAATTGGCCTTAGTGATGGCTCCTGCCTCGTTTCAACACCAAATCCTGTGATCTTCCTACACTGGCCAAGAAAGCTAACTTAGCTACCTATGGGATGCTTGTAGATTGTCCATCCAATCCCTCACTTTTCCAGAGGGTAGGTGATCTCAGAACTTGAAAAGGGAACAAAGAAAGGCCACATCCCTAAAGCTGGAGTCCCCACCTTGAGGATGTACTGTAACTCCAACATCTTCTACTTGTGCTCCACATCAGCAGAAGTCGTTTCCTGGGATGCTTTTGGCCTGAAGCTCAGCATTTGGGTCATAAAACCTCAGCTGGGGAAAAAGGGGGAAAAAAGAATAAGGAAGCGATTAGAGACTGGAATCGTTCTCCTCTCCCTCCCCCACCTTATGGTCAGCTGCCTAGCCTCCTCTTAATTTTCTCTAACCCTGTCAGCCCCTTCTCGGTGCTAGCTGATTGGCAGCAGTAATCCTGTCTGCTGGCTGGCTCCCTATTCAGAGAATTATGCAAATAGCTCCAACCTTAGCATTTCAGTCCCATTCAGGGCCTGAAGACAACACACTTTTCATTAGCAATTCAAGTGCCAGGGCTGAAAAAGGGGAATGGACAACTTTTTTTTTTCCCCTGCTAGATCCTTTAGGAGCCTGGAAAATGTCTGTTTTTCATCCCTCTGCATCCATCAGTATTAGGCTTGGACTTCAGAGTGACCCACTGACTGACCTTGGGGGAAAGCATTCATCAGAATTCTTCTACATCCCCCCAGAAGAGGAGGGCCTGAAATTAATCACAGAAATGAGGTGACAAAGATGAAGGCAATCGGAGCAGAGGGTCTCAGTTCTGCGGCTGAACAGTGTCTCGCAAATGAGGGATTCCTATCCAGGGTTTATCCCTGTTGCTCCCCCAACTCCCATTGCTACACCTTTTCCTTGGTCCCTAATTTCACAGATTATTTTAAAAAGGCAGGGTTTGACTCCTAAAGCATTTAGAAGAGAAAGAGCTTGGCCATGGCCCCAAGGGTCTAGATAAAATCCTCACCAAAGGTACCAGGTCTACAGCTCCGTTTGGATACAGCCAAGGTCACAAGTTCAATCCCTTCATGGGTCAGTTAATTTGGCTATGACCCTCAGCAACAGCCCCAGGCTGGGGAGCTTCACAAAGTGTGGGCTCTATATCACAAGGGGAACTGATTGTAGAAGGAATAAAGCCAATTCATCTCTGATACTCAGGCACCTCATCATTTCCTAGTGGGATGCCATTTGGAGCACTGTGTCTAATTGTAGGCACTAGAATAATAGCTAACATTTATAAAATACTTTAAGGTATACAAAGAACTTTATATATCTTATTTCATTTCATTACAACACTTTGTAGAGAGAGATTCCATTCTTATGATCATTTTAGGAATGGGGAAACTGAGGCTGAGAGTTTAAATGAATTGCCCAGGACTACACAGCTAGTAATTATCTAAGGCTGGATTTAAATTCAGTCTACCTGACCCCAAGTCCAGCACTCCATCTATCTGGCTATTTTTTGACAGAACATCAACAAAATGAAATAGAGAAGGGTAATTATGTTGTTCAGTCATTTCAGTCATGTCAGACTCTTCATGACATCATTTGAGGTTTCCTTGACAGAGATACTGAAGTGGCTTGCCATTTCCTTCTCTAGTTCATTTTACAGATGAGGAAACTGAGTCACAGGAGGTTAAATAATTTGCTCTGAGTCACAGAGCCCAGATTTGAATACAGAAGCTCTATCCACTGTGCCTCCTAGCTGCCCAAGATGACTGGAGGAACAGTGGAAAGAATGACAGATTTGGGATATTTTGGAATGTGGGCTCTACCCTTAGTACCTAAGTGGCTTTAAGTAAATCAGTTCCTCTATTGAAGCTTGTTTTCTCCAGGATACTACTCTATTGTTCTCCTCCTACTTATCTGACTGCTCCTCAGGCTCTTTTGCTCCATCTCCCTCAGGTCCTGCCTGCTAAAAGGTGAAAGTTCCCTAGGGCTTTATCCTGGATGTCTCTTCTCGCTCTATTCCATTCAAATGGGTGACTTTGTCTGTTTCCAAGCTTTTGATTATAATCTAATGCTAATGATTTCAGGTCTACTTATCTGGTCATACCCTTCCAGACTCACATCTCGGATTATCAGACATCTCAAAAGGAATGCCCAGCAAACTTCTAAAATTCACCATGTTCACAACTGAATTCATTATCTATCTCTTCCTCCAAATGCTCCCCACTTCTGAACTTCTCTCCTATTGTCAAGGGTACTGCCCTCTTCCCAGTCACCCAGACTCCCATCTAGGTGTTATCTTCAACTCTCCAATCTCTTTCACTGCCAAGATCCATCTGTTGTCAAAGCCCCTTGATACTACCTCATGATATCTCTCATGTATATCTCTGACATTTCTATCACCCTGGTGAAGGCCCTTATCACCTTGGACCTGGGCTATTGCATTAGCCTGCTGGCTAGTCCTCCGGTCTCAAGTATGCCCCTCCTTGAAGCCATCCTCCACTCTATTGCCAAATGAATCTTTCTAAATCATAGACTTGGCCATGTAATTCCCTATCCAGTGGCGCTGCATCACCTCCAGGAGGAAATAGAAAATCCTCTGTTTGGCATTCAAAGTCCTTCACAAGTGTCCCTTACCTTTCTAGTATTATTCCATCTTACTTTTCTATCCAACAACACTGGCTTCTTTGCTATTCTTCAAACAGCACTTCATCTCTTGACCCCAGCTATGGTATTTTCACTGTCCTGGAATACTTCTCTCTACTTCTTGGTTTCCCCAGTTTCCATGCAGTGTCAGTTAAAACCCCACCTTCTACAAAGCCTTTACTGATTCCCCTTAATGCTGGTGCCTTCTTTCAATTCAGAGATTGATGATCTCCAGTTTATCCTGTATGTAGGTTGTTTGGACATAGTTGTTTGAATGTTGTTCTGCCCAAACCCCCATGTTAGATTAAGTGCTTTTTAGAGAGCAAAGATTGCCTTTTGCTTTTCTTCATATGCCCCAAATCTAGCAGAGTGCTGGCACATTTTCTTGTTTGGTCATTGAGGTGTGATTTGAACTCAGGTTTTCTGATTCCAAATCTGTGCTTTTTCCCACTGTTCTGAGTTGCCTCTCGATTTCTCTTAGTGTCCATTTTAGAGATAGAATAATGAACTAAATTAAATATTTATCTAATTGATTTCCCATGTGTTCCTATTCCATAATGTTCTGACTAAGGATAATCTTCAAATATATGACCTATGCCCAAAATTAAATCAGGAGGTCACGCCATATGAGTTGGAGGGGACTTTAGGGACCATGTAGTATAATCTCATCTTTTAACTGAGAAGCAAACTGAGGGTCAGAGACATTGATTTGCAAAAAGGCAGTCAATTCACTTGGAAAGAATACACACAAGAAAGGAGGGAATTTGAAATTCAAAATTTTTAAAAATGAATGTTAAAAATTGTTTTTACCTGTAATAGGGGAAAAACAAACTATCATTAAAAATAAAATTATTATTGTGATTAAAAAAGAAAGAAATTATATACACCCAAATAAACACACATGTACAAAGGGAAAAAACCCATCTAAAAAATGGAAACACGTGTTTGCTGTGAGAAGTTAAAAAAATTTTTTTTCCAATCAAGTCAAGATCACAGGTCCATAAGATGAGTGTCTATTAATTTTATTAATTTCATTAATTATATTAATTAATTTTATTGATTAATCTCAGAGTAAGATTTTATTCATTTTTATAACTACTATTTGCCTATGCATTTTCGTTTCCTTTTTATTTTCTATCCATGGAGTTGAATATGTTTACAGGCAAAAATGAAGCTTGTTCAAGCCATGGGAAATAGAATATAATGGAAAGAAGTCTTGGTCTGCAGCTGGAAACCTTAGCTTGACATCTTGGTGCTACTAATTTACTAGCAGTTCTAACCTCTCTGTGTAGGTCTCAGTTTCCTCTTCTGTAAAATGGGTTTAACTGGATGGCCTCTGAGTTCCCTTACAGTTTTAAATCCCTAATCCTATGATTTCATTGGGCAAGTTTTTCCTTCTCTCTAAATGAGAATACAGTAAGTAGGGGTCCCCAAACTTTTTACACAGGGGTCCAGTTCACTGTCCCTCAGACCGTTGGAGGGCCGGACTATATAAAAAACAATTATGAATAAATCTGTATACGGCTGTCTGGGAAAGCAGAGGCTGCAGCGCTGGCTGGAATGGGCCTGTCACACCTTGCACAGGCCCATCATCGCCATCACTATACCGGGCAGCAGTATACACAGTGCAGAATCCTCTCCCCCAGATCGCTGCTCACCTTGCTGACGTCTTCCATTGGGCAGCCACATAATCCTTGGTAGGATGACTCATTCTCATTCAGTTACTCTCAGAACAAGGCGCCATGCAAAGGATTATGTAGTACTGGTACGTGAGTGATGCCACCCTTTGCAGCACCGTCACATACAGTGCTCCTGACCACCAGTGAAAGAGGGGTCCCTTTTGGAAGTGCTTGGGGCAGGATAAATGGCCTCAGGGGGGCTGCATGTGGCCTGCAGGCTGTAGTTTGGGGACCCCAGCAGTATTGGCTTATTTGGCCTCTGAGGTCCTTTGTAGATCTAATTGTTGCTTTGTATATATTTATTTGCATATTGTCTCTCCCGTTAGATTGTGAGCTGCTTGAGGGCAGGGAATGTTTTTTGCCTCTTTTTGTGTCCCCAGCACTAGCACTAGCATCATGCCTACCTTATACTCTGCATTTAAAAAATGCTTATTGATTGACTGATCCTATAACCTCTTTCAGCTTCAGTTTTCTTTTTTGTAAAATGAGGTTGTTAGTCTAGATGGCCTCTAAGGTACTCCCTCCACCCCAGTTCTAGACATAGGGTTCTAGGGCTTTCAAGCACTAACATACTATGAGATTTACACCTTTACCAGTTATGGTTGATTCCAAACTTGTTTTGGTTGGATCCCCCAGCCTAGCTTTTGATTTCTCCTTTGGTTGTTGTCCTTGGTACTGGAAAAGCACCAAAATGGCATCAAGTTAGGTCTTTCAACTTGTGTGCATTCAATGGATTTTAGTGAGGTCCAGACTTGCCCGTAATTGCCAGTCTCACTCTCTCTTCCAGAATCCTTGAGGTCCAATGGCAAGACAAAAGTCAGGATGATGGCTGATGGCCCGGGTGGCTTCTTCAATGCCTAACTAAGCTCTAAGTACTCCACTGTACCCCTTTTTGCTACCTTCATGGCTGTTGGAACACCAGGGGAAGTCTTCTCGTGACTAGGGCAGACGCCCTCCCAACTCTCTAATGCAGTCGAGATCCATCTGTTACCCTCAACCTGGTGTAGCCTGCCTGCTGAGCCAGTTTTTACAAGGGTGGCACACTACAGCTTCTTGGAGCCACAAGGGAGAGTTAGGTGAAAGGTGGCAGAAAGCAGCCCTGAAAAAGGCTTTAACACCAAGCTTTAACACCAGAGGTGGTGGTCTTCCCTGAACACCCCGTATACTCCACCTACAGAAGGTATTTCTACCTACAATATAATTGGTTAAAGCAGTCAAAGATGTGATGTTCAAAATAGAAAGCCACCTGCCAAACAGGGAGCCAGAACAGGTTGCTAACATGACAGTTTTTTAAAGGTGTGAAAATTTAAGGGTTTTTTTTTTTTCCTGGCTGAGACATTTGGGGCAATTATTTTTTTCCCTTATAGTTATCCACACAGGAGCTAACAAACAACAATGATGCCCTTAGTTTGCCTTTTCAAGAAAGGTTTACAGCAAGAAATGATTCTCTAACTCCGCAGGGCATGAACAGGTAGCTCTCTTTTGTCACAAATAGTATCTAAGTTATAAATATGGCTTTTGGGTTTTTTGGGTTTTTTTGGTCCATCTTTTGATGTACCTGCTTAAAAATAAAAACCTACTGGGCCCCTCCAACCACCTAGCTTACCAGCCCATCTATATAAAATTTCAGAATATTTCCAAAATAGCCCTTGGGGGTGGGGGTGGGAGAAATAAAGAGAATTTTAAAGTGGGCAGGAATCCCTGTGCATTTAGGAATCCCTGTGCTAGCTGAGAACTCTCAGCAGGTTGGCATTTCAACACTTGACTATCAGAAATCAGGGGCTTCCTCACTCTGTATAAATCTCAATTTAATTTTTTTGGTCATAGGTTAGGACCTCTTTGATATCTTTCTTCCCCCCCCCCCTTTAAAAAGTGGCCCTGTTCATCAGGTCCCTCCCCCTCTAGATTACTGAATTCACAAAGCACATTCTTGGGGATTATGGAGGGTTGGGGTTCCAGAACAGCACCAGGGATATTTCCATTCCCCATGGGATCTCTCAACTTGCTGTATTCTTAACTTCTAATAAAATAACAAAATGAAAATGGGCTAAAATCAATCCTCCTCATGTGCTCTAAACCCCAGGAAAGAAATGATAGCTGACCAAAAGAAATCTGGTAGCATAAGATGATAGATAGGGACCTGGCTCGGGAGGCACAGACTCTGAGTTCAAAGTCCACCAGTGCCACTTAGTACTTATGTGACTTTGGACCAGTCACTTCATGTCTCCAAGCTTCAGCATTTCCTCTGTAAAATGAGGGGGGCTCCTCAAGATGGCCTCTAAGGTCTTTTCAGGTGCTAACTTTATGATCCTAAATGATAGTCACCCATATATGCACATAAAGTGTGACTTTAAGGTTTGCAAAGTGCCTTATGTGAATTGTCTCATTTGAGTCCCACATAGACCTTTGAGGTAGGAACTATCAGATGAATCAGCCAACAAGCATTATTCAGTTCTTAATATGTGCTTTTCACTGTCCTAGATGTTGGGTGAAAGACCCAAGTAGTTCTTGTCCTCAAGGACAAGATTTAATTTAATTTATTATTATATATTAGGTTAATTATATATCATATAATTAATTAATTAAATAAAGGAAACATCAGATACAAAGAAGAAAAACAAGAAAAATAGTCAAATAAATCATTAAAAAGTGTTAAGTAAATAGAAGGTCACCTGGGAGGGAATAAAACTAGCAGCTGGGGAGTGATAAACGGCTTCTTGGAAGAGGTGGTTCTTGAGTTGAATATTAAATAGCCAATGATTCTAAAAGCTGGAAACCAAAATGAAGGAAGGATATTCTAAGCATGGGGAATGGCCAATATAAAAACACTGAAATAGAAGATGGGATGTTATATTTAAAAACAGCAAATAATAACTTTAAAAACAATCCTTAACTTCTGCCTTGGAATCAATCCTGTGTATGGGTTCCAAGGCAGAAGAGAGGTAAGAGTTAGGCAATGGAGGATTAAGTGACTTGCCCAGGGTCATACAACTAATAAGTGTATGAGGTCCAATTTGAACCCAGGACCTCCCATCTCAAGGCCTGGCTCTCAATTCCTGAGCCACCTACCTGCCCCAAGTAATAACTTTATATAACATTGACTATGTGCCAGGCACTGTCCCAAGTGCTATACAATTAATATCTCATTTAATCCTGTCAACAATCTTGGGAGGTAGATACTATTATTATCCTCATTTTATAGATGAGGAAATTAAGACAACTAGAAGTAAAATGACTTGCCCAGGATCACACAGCTAGTACATGTTTGAGGCTACATTTTCACTCAGGTCTTCCTGACTCCAGACCCAGTGCTCTACCTAGCTTCCCATATGCTCAGTATAGCTGGATCTGAGAGTAAATGGAGAGAAATAACTTGTAAGAAAATTAAAATGTAGGAAGAGACCAGCTTGTGGAAAGCTTTAAATGCCAAAGGTAGGAATTTATATTTCATTCTGGAGGTGATAGGAAGGCACTGGAGGTAATGGAGTTGGGCCACAACCTGAGCATGTCATCACTTTAAGAGGATCATTTGGGCAGTTATATGGAGCCTGGATTGCAAGTGGGGCAGGGAGACCATTTAGAAGGGCACTGTGGAATTCCAGGTAAGAAGTGTTAAGGATCTGAACTAAGGTAGTGGCCATTTAAGTGGAGAGAAAGGGATGTATAGGAGAGATGTTACAAAGAAAAAACTGACAAGATTGACAGCTTATTAGATGTTTGGGATGAGCTGGAGGAAGGATTTGAGAATGACGTTGGAATGGTGAAGTTGGATGACTGGAAGAACAGTGTTGTACTAGGGATCAGAAGAAGAGAGGGTTGGAAAGGGGGCAGTTGAGGAATTCTGCTTTGGACATGGTGAGTTTGAGGTGCCTGTAGAGCATCTAGTTTAAAATGTCTCATGAACAATTGGGGACGGAAAACCCGAGCTTAGGAGAAAGACTAGGACTGGATCAAATAATAGATTTGGAGATGACTATGGAATCTAGGGTACTTGAAATCACCAAGTGAGATAGCATAGAGAGTGAAGAGAAGGGCCAACGCTTAGTCTTGGCACACACACACACACACTAGCACCACTACCACCACCACCACCACTCCACAATATGTGTGTGGCGTGGATAAAGACATAGTAAAAGAAACCAAGAAGGAGTTTATGAAATAGGTGGGAAGAGTACCATAAGAGAAGAATGTTTCAAAAAGCCAGATAGGAGAGAGTAGAAGTAGATCAAAGGGATCAAATGCCAGTGAAGAGGGGGAGGTTTAGAAGGATGGGGATCGAGAAGGTATTTGTTTTGACAATTAAAATATCATTGGTCTCTCTAGACATTATTATTCCCATTTCACAGAAAAGTAAATTGGGTCTCAGAGATGGGAAATGACATTTCCCTCTTCTCAGGGACAGTACACATTAGAGGTAGGATATGAATCCTGGTCTTGCCCATTCTAAGCACTTGTAGCCACTCTGTCCCCATGCGGACACAACTCAGGGAGATTAAGGGCACGAGACTCTTATTCTGGTTACAACAGACCACAAACATGATAATTAGGGCTTCCACCTGGCCAGTGGGCAGAGGAGAGCATCAGTATCATAATAAGGAAATGGTCTATCTCATCATTCCTACAGACCTAAAAACCTCACCTGTGGCTGAGATTGTTTGCACATTCTGTTGAATTGAATGGAATTGGGTTCCAAACAGCTGAGGTTTGAGGAGGCTTTGTAGAAATTCACCAGTGGACTAATTTAAAGGTACCTCCCCGTCATGCATCCCCATAGGTCCTCATAAATCACCTGATTGCACTGGACCTAGACAAATGGCACATGCAGTTCTGCATCTTTAAGTAGTAAATTAATCAATACAGAATTCAGTTCCCAGGATGTAGTCATAAAGCCTCCAAGTAGCCAGAACCTACAAGGCAATTCCTCATTTACAGCTAAATAATTAATGGAGAAGGGCATCTAGGTGGCACAGGGAATAGAAAATAGGGTCTGAAATAAAAAAGATTTGAATTCAGTTCTGACCGCAGATACTAGTTGTTTGATCCTGGGCAAGTCACTTATCCTTGTTGGCCTCAGTTTCCTCATCTATAAAATAAGCTGGAGAAGGAATTGACAAATCACTCCAGTATCTTTGCCAAGAAAACCCCAAATGGAGTCACAAAGAGTTGGCCATGGCTGAATGGTCTAAACAGCAATAAATGCTAGCAAATAACTAACATGTAGTAAAAACTTAATAAATGTTCTCTCTCTCTCTCTCTCTCTCTCTCTCTCTCTCTCTCTCTCTCTCTCTCTCTCTCTCTCGGTATGTCTCACAAGATCAATGGGTTATAGCTCACAGTCTCAGGAGAATCAAATGAAGTAATATATTTTGTAAACCTTAATTTATTCGATAAATATTAACTGCCATAATTATTATTTTAATATTAGTTTAAGACTGGAAGTGTCCTCAGAGGCCATTTAGTCCAACAGATTTGTCTATAGGGGAGGAAACTGAAGCATGGATCAGTTAGATAATTTGACTATGGTTAGACAGGTAACCCTTCCACACTGCTGATTTCCTCATTGCAGTTTCAATATATTACAGGTTGGCATAAGAAATTAAATGGGAGTTTTCTTTTGGAGTTTGGTGGAAGCTGCAGATGGCATGTGAAGGCCAGCAGATGACACAGGAAAATTTAGAAACTCAGAAATGCCTAAAATATATGTATAGTATTATATAATATCAATGCATTTTATCTTTGTTTGTAAGGTTAAACTATGTAAGGATATTAGTTTGTGACAAAAATGCATAAGCCAAAATATTTTATATGGATTTTCCAGATCACAGGGGCATCTGACCTCCAATCTCTCCAATGTGGAAGTATGTGAAGAGAACCCTATATTAGCAAGGGAAATAGGATTTGAACCCAAAGCTTTGAACCTAAGTAGCTTTCTAGTTTATTTGCCTTTTTCTTTTTGACATTTACTCCACATATCAGTTATCTCTTCCACTGATGCTTTCAATTTTCTTGACTAGAAATTGGTTACTTTTAAGAAAAGTGAGAATTTGATTCAGCTCAAATCAATAAACATATTTAAGTACCTACTATGTGTCAAACAAATGTCAGTGTTAGACTGTGGATACAATGAAAAAAAAAGTCATAGTTTCAGTTCTCAAATTTATGATTTGGGAGAACATAGTAGGCACACAAGTGGTTAAATGTGGGACAGCTAGGTGATGCAGTGGATAGAAAGCCAGTCCTGGAAATGGGAGTGCCTGGGTTCAAATTTGGCATCAGATACTTCCTAGCTATGTGATCCTGGACAAGTCACTTATCCCAATTGTCTAGACCTTATTGCTCTTCTGCCTTGGAACCAATATCTAGTATTGATTCTAAGACAGAACACAAGGGTTATTTTTTAAAGAAATTATATATATGTATATGTCTATATAGAGTAATTTTAAGAGGAAGATGTTGCTGATTACTGTGGGATTTGGGGAGGGCTTCATGTAGGAGGTGGCCATGGGTTCTGCTAAGAAGAAAGCTGGACACTGACATCTACAAAAAGAAAGTAGAAACTTCTGCTTGGGAAACCACTGGGGCAACAACATGGAAATAGGAAAAATAATGTCATGTAGGGGAAAGAACCCAGGGCCACTTTTGATAGGAATAGTGAATGAGGGAAAGGAAGTCATATTTTACCAAGACTGGAGAGGCAGTTAGGAAGCCTCGTTATGGAAGAGGGGAAAAAAAGTCCAGGCTGAAGAGCTTGGTTTTTATGCTAAAAGTAATAGGGAGGCATGGATGATTTTTGAGGGGGAATGGGGAAAGTGTACCTTGGTCAGATCTGTATTGCAGGCATAGCACTTTATTTAGCAGCTGTGTGGAGGGTGGTTTAGAGTGGGGGGTGGGTGGGGGGAGACTGGAGACAGAGAGACCAATTAGGAACCTCCTTCTTCCTCCTCCCCCCTTCTTCCAGCTGCAACTTTCCCAATGGCTTTAAAAGAGGGGAAGAGGGGGGAGGAGAAGCTCTCTCTCCAAAGGAGAAGCTAAGTCCTGGCTTTGAACGTTCAAGGAGTACAGCACAACGCCAGTTAGTGTTTGGAATATTTAATGATCTCAGTGTCAGCTTGATAAATGTTAAATACGAAGATTAGATCTTTAAATGAAGAAGAATAGTGTCTGCATTTATCGTATGGAGGGGGGTGGACCACAATAAAGGCTGTCACTCTTTCTAAACTGATCACTTGGGGTGGGGGTAGGGGGTGGGGGGCTGTGTCTCCTTTGATTAACTCTGCCTCACACAATGCCAGGGGCAGCCAGGCTTCAACAGATATTAGGTGACTGTGGTGATGGAGGGGGAAGGGGAGGACCCAGGGGCACCAGGGATCTGGGCTAAATAAGGAGAGGTGTGCAACTCTAGAAGCCCAAGAGACTATGGAGCACAGAAGAGCAGGTTTCCAGGGCACTGTTTTCTTGGCATCCAAAAAAAAAATTGTGCATAAGTTTCCATTTGGGAGATCACTTAGTTCAGTTTACAAGAAGAGAAACCAAGGCCCAGAACAAGCTCACAGGAGTAGCGATTGTCTAGGACCCAGGTCCTTTGAGTACTCTGAGATTTAGGTAAGAAGAGAAACCAGAAGCATTTGGTAAGCACCTGCTGTGTACCTGGGGTGGTGTTAGGGACTTGGGGCACAACATAATAATAATGGAAAACGGTCCCTGCCTTCAAGGAGTTTATGTACATTCTTGGATCTTTAAAAAAAAGACCTTGGTTTATTATTTGTTTAATTTACGGGCAATCAGAAAAAAAAATTCATGGACACTAATGCATTAGCCTCCCTAGGTCTCAGTTTCCTCATCTCTAACATGAAGGGATTAGACTACTTGGCCTCTGACACTCCTTCCAGTTCTGGATTTATTATTTATGACCTTAGCCACCTGACATGTCACAGCAATGCTCCCAAGTACCACCCAAACCAGATTAAAATATAGTTGGGAAGAATTTTAAAAAATAAACAAAATACAATAAAACATTGATAATGTTGAAATATGGTTTCCGATGTCAATATGCTGCCCATTGTAGTTTAATGACTCCCTCCCACTGGTTTCTGAGTTTGATGCTACCATTGATGACTTTCTTAGTTTCCTTAGATACTAGAGTCCAAGTATCTGTCATTTTATCTATGCATGCAACATGTTCTCTCCCTCCTTCTCCCTCACTCTCTCTATCTCTTTCTCCCTCCCCCCTTCTATTTCTTTCTCTCTGCACTCCCCTTGAATAATACCACGTAGGTATGTATTAGGTATGTGTAAAAAATATGTGTATACATATATGTATACACACACATATTCTATATAACATATATACATGCATGTATATATACATTATATTATATATACATACATGTATACATATGTCACATAATGTGTGTGTGCATGCTCTTGGAATTGTGACTGGACATAAATAGTGAACATATAGGAAAAAGAAGAGAAAAAGTTATGTTCCGAGAAGTAAAAATACAAAAGTAGGGAATTTGGAAACTGCTAGGAATCAAGGAGTGGTGCAGGGTAGCCTTCAGATTACCTTGCAGTAGGGTAGCCAATGGGGGAGGAAACATTCTTCATGAAACTCTTGGATGGATGGAGACTCTCTGGATTAAGTATTCAAGTTAATTCCAGGAGAGATTTTTTTGGGGAAGATCAGAATTACAGCACTGATCTTCTCCTGTTTTTCTTTTCTTTTAGTGGACATAAATGAAATGATCTTTCAGTTTTCACAACATTTCTATTATAGTTAACAGGAGGAAAATAAATCTTATATCTATTCTATGTAATATATTCCATTATTACCCTATATACAAAGTAATGATAGTTTTTAAGGAAGTGTTCCAAATCTTACCCTTTTTCATAAAGCAAAAAAGTAGACAACTAGAAGCAAAGGTTGAGAGCCTCACACTAGGGTGGGGAAACCATGGAATGAGGGATCTGAAGTCCTGAGTTCCAATCCCAACTTTTCCTTTAACTGGCTACCTTAGACAAGATATTTGACCCTTCTAAGGCTCACTTCTCTCATCTCTAAATGATTTATGTCTAGGATGCCTTCCAACTCTTGGATTATGCATTTCCATGACTATCTTTTAATTTCATGGTCCTATTATTTGGGAAAGTATTCCCAAGGAGGAAGGCCAGGGAAGAACACAACTCAAAACAGACCTAGCAATGAAGCTATAGTCTCATATCCAGTACGGACATTCCCATCCATTATCAGCTACTAGCTTCACCTTTCTTCATCAAAAGATTAAATTCAGCTTCTTGGGAAGTTGCTTTCTTCTCTAAACTACATTTTTATATCTAAAATCATGGGAAATTTGTATTCTTGCTAGAAAAAATTGGAACCCAGGAAAGTTTTCAGAGTTTTAGTTAGATCTATGAGCAGTGACAAGGTGAATATCTAAGGTGATTTCAGAAGGATGTACTTCTCTGAAATAACTACTGACTCCATACCCTACCTGGTGGTCTTATGCTATCCAATACCACCAGGATCCTGTGGCATAGATATCCTCTTCAAGTCTCCTTTTCCCTCTCTGCCCTTTGCCACCATGGGAATGCTAGTCAAGTCAAGAAATCTTTATTAAATGCCAGGCACTGTGCAAAGCACTAGGAATATAAAAGCAAAGCAAACAAGTGAAAAGTCCCTTCTCTCAAGAAGGTTTCCATCTATTGGGTTCAGATTTGACTCTGGGGGTGTAACGATTAAAAATTTAGGGGAGACTGAGGCAAGATAGAAATTAGTTTCTCTCTGCAAGGAGTATTATATTTTTATAAGGTTTTATTAAAGGTTGAGGATTAAAGAAATTACAGAATAAGAAAACACGTGTCTAGTCCCACAAAGAGGCCTAGACACAACCTCACCTACATTATCAAAAGAGCCACATCTGCTTGCAAGCAAAACAGGGAAGAAAAAAGAGCCACAAAAGCCTTTGCAATCAGGTTAAATACCCCATCTCGTTCTCTGCCCAGGTGAGGTTTTCAGTGAGATTACAAAGCATTCTAGGGAAGTGGAGCAAGGAATTCTGGGGATTGAAGTCCTGGATTCGAGTCTATTTTTTACAGAGGTGAATCACCTCCTTTCTCCCAATGGTAATTGTACCTCTGCTTGGCGTATTGCAAACTCCACTTCCCAACTGTTTTTGCCCCAGGTGAAAAAATTCCCACTAACAACTCTGATCCTCATATATACTAAAATCCAAAGAGTTCAGGATTGTATTTGTTAGACTACATTCCAAACACCCTGGTGGCCAAGAATAAGGCATGGTCATTTTTGCCCTGAACTAAATCCTTGGGAGTTACTCATGTGCCAGACAGTTATATGTTGGGTGATTTTATTTTAACATAAAATGGGTCATCTATAACCAATGGCTATCTTTCATCTAGACATTTTTCTTTCTTACTAATGTAATTTTGTCCTTGTTGAAATTCAGTCATGAGCTTTTTCCAAAGGGGACACTGACATACTATACTGGGCTTTATTTGACATCTTATACCATACATTAAACCTCTGTGGGTGAACTTCAAACAATTCAGCTATAGGAATGTAGATCTGCTGTGAAAACTGAGGTTAACCTGGGTCTCCTTCTTTGTGTTGTATTTAGAATGACTGAAAAATCTGTGAATACATCTTGTTCATCTTTCTCTTCCTTTTTCTTTCTCTCTTTTTAACCTCTCTCTTTCTCTTTGTCTCTTTCTCTTCCTTCCTTCCTTCCTTCCTTCCTTCCTTCCTTCCTTCCTTCCTTCCTTCCTTCCTTCCTTCCTTCCTTCCTTCCTTCTTCCTTCCTTCTTTCCTTCTTTCCTTCCTTCCCTACCCAAGTTCACCATTTTCAAAGTAGGTCCTATGTCCTGTGATGTTATAACTGAACTTCTAAAAAAGCAACACTGTTTAAAAGGTTTCTTGAATGTGTATCCCAGCACCAGACTTTGGTATCCACAGAGGCAAGTATTTCATTCAATATGAATGAGACTAAGGATACAATTGCTGCCCCAGAGTGGGGATGGCAGAGGGAAATTTTCCATTTTAGTTGGAAAGATAGGAAAATAAATGCTAAACTGAAGAGTATCTTTTCTAGATGCCTTATTATATATATATGAAGTAACTGAAGCCCACAGAGGTTCACTGACTTGTCCGAAGACACATAAGTTCATATGTTGCAGACATGTCAAACTACAGGTCTACTAATTTGTAGTCAAGTGCTCTCTTTCTATTAAAAAACCTCACCAAGCATATTAGTAGACACAAAAACTGTAAATACCAATTGAATCCATAAATCGGTATTTAGTCCACAAAGTTGCCACCGGAGAATAATACTCAACAGGTCCTTTCTACAGGTGGCACTCATGTTTAGAATCTCTGGATAGGAAAAAAGATCTTCCTCTCATCAAGGATTAACTTACGTGATTCATGTGGTATTTGTTTTTTCATTCCCACTTTCTTTATTAACTTCCATATCTGAACAATATAGAATTTAAAATGTTTGTATACAACGTTGGCCAACTGAAGCATTTTCCCATTGAATATCCATGATAGCCCTAAATACTATTCTTTAATCTTGCAATTGGTATCAATGTCCATAGCTTACTAACTATTCAGCCAAGAAGGCAAACTGATATGGTTGTTGTTTGCTACTCTTGCTTTACGAGAAAGAATGGAAATCACTTCTTTACTGAGTTCTTCCAAATAGTGTTATCACACATAAAACACTGGGGATGGGTTCTTTTAACTAATATTGTTTTATAGTAACATCAGAGGCAGCAGCCCTGAATTTGGACTTAGAAAACATAGATTCAAATTCCAGTCCTATTTAATATCTGTGTGATCTGGAGCAAGTCCCTTAGCTCCTCTGAGCCTTAGTTTTCTTATTTTAAAGTCGAGGTGTTTGGACTATGTAAACTCTTAAGTCTCTTCTAGCTCTCATTCTATAAGCTCATGACTCTATAAACCACAGGTATCAAACTCAAATCAAAATGGGACCATTAAACTGTATGTAAGGATTCCTGTAGGCATATATTAACATTATTTTTGTATCTGCCCATTATCTATGACCTCAGACACTTCCTAGCCGTGTGATCTTGAACAAAGCACTTAACCATTTTTGCCTCAATTTCTTCTTCTGTAAAATGAGCTGGAGAAAGAAATGGCAAAACGCTCCAGTATCTTTGCCAAAAAAAACTCCAAAAGCAATCACGTCCAAAAGAGCTGGACATGACTGAAACAACTGAATAATCACAAAATATACACCTACATACACACATCACTTACTGGCATATTACCCTGCACAAGTCACTTAACTCTGTTTGCCTCTGTTTCCTCATCTGTAGAATGAGCTGGAGAAGGAAATGGCAAACCTCTCCAGTATCTTTGCCAAGAAAACCCCAAGTGGAGTCATTAAGAGTTAGAAACAATTGAAATGACACCACAATAACATATCCTATTGAATTTTTATTTATTTTGTTAAATATTTTCCAATTATGCTTTAATCTTTTTTGACAGCATACAAGAGTGTTGTGACCAAGGCCAAGGTTTTGACTATAAACAAGCACAAAATAAAGACTAAAAATATATAGTTGCCATAAAAATCATAAAATATTATAATCAAACTTTACTATGAAGTTGTGAAACCACATCACAATTTCCTTGTTTATTGCTTATTTATAATACTTAGAATGTTGGTCTAAGGGGTTAAACTGCCCTCTTGAGCACTGGTTTATCTAACATGGTGTTTGGGGGGGAAATCAATGAAAGGAAATGCTACAGAGGGCTTAGAAAGATCTGGAATATTTCCCCATATTCAGTCATTTGCCATATTTTACCATTTCTACTTTCACATTTCTCAGGCCTGTCCCCTCTGTTTCTTCACACATGACTATCACCCTATGTCCTTATCATCTCTTACCTAGACTATCATAGGAGCCTCTGGCTTGGTATTCATTTATCCAACATATTCCCTCTTTTATCCATCAGCCATATGAATGGAAAAATAATTTTTCTAAAGTGTCAGACTGACTTTATTCCCACCCATGGCTAAGGACTCTTACTGGCTCCCTCACTATTACCTCCAGGAGAATATATAAACTCTTCAGCCTGTTTTGTTTTGTTTTTTAGAAAATTTTATTTAGTCAATTTAGAACATTATTCCTTGGTTACAAGAATCATATTCTTTCCCTCCCTCACCTATCCCCACCCCTTCTCATAGCTGACATGTAATTCCACTGGATTTTACATGTGTTCTTGATCAGAACCTATTTCCATGTTGTTGATGTTTGCACTAAGATGATCATTTAGAGTCTACATCGCCAGTCGTATCCCCATCAACCCATGTGATCAAGGAGTTGTTTTTCTTCTGCATTTCTGCTTCCACAGTTCTTTCTCTGGATGTGGAGAGCATCTTTCTCATAAGTCCTTCTGAATTGTCCTGGATCACTGCATTGCCACTAATGGAGAAGTCCATTATATTTGATTGTACCACAGTGTATCAGCCTCTGTGTACAATGTTTTCCTGGTTCTGCTCCTTTCGCTGTGCATCACTTCCTGGAGGTTGTTCCAGTCCCCATGGAATTCCTCCACTTTATTATTCTTTTTAGCACAATAGTATTCCATCACCAATATATACCACAATTTGTTCAGCCATTCCCCAATTGAAGGGCATCCCCTCATTTTCTAGTTTTTCACCACCACAAAGAGCATTCAGCCTGTTTTTGAAATACTTCACAATTTGACTTCAGTTTTTTTGCATGTCTCCCCCTTGTTCACTATATATTATAGAACCAAACTAGCTTGCTTGCTCTTCCTTATCCTTGGCATTCCATCTCCCACCTCTTTGATGTTCCATTGGCTGTCTTCCTGGCTTAAATAATCAATTACCTCCTATGGAAAACAAATAGGTCAGAAAAGCTCATGAAGGAGAGTCATGGAGTCATTGATTTAGAGATTGAATGGACCTCAAGAACTATTTACTTCAACTCCTTCATTTTACAATTGTGGTAACTGAGGTATAGGGATGTTACATCTTGCCTAAAGCCACTTAGAGAGTAAATATCAAACAGAATAGTTGAACTCAGCTTCTCTGGATCCAGAGCCATTGCTCTTACAACCTCTTTCCAGCTATAACCGGAATGAATTTAAATTGTAGTCAGAAGCTAGAAGAAGAAAAACAGGTTGACACACATTTTAGGTGGGAACTTCTGGGGCACACCCACCTCCTAGAGACATATGGAACATGCTGACTTGTCAGGGGAAGATGTGAACACAGGGGTTAGATGAAGGCAACACATGAACTTTCTAAAAAAGGAAACAAGGTCAAAGATTATCCTCCAGTTTGATGGCAAGAAACCCTATTTTAGGTAGATCCTAGGTTTTATTTTTAGATCATCCAAGTTAAAACATGATTCTAATGGCACTGTCAATATTCTCTGACAACCTACCAAATATGTTGACTTTGTTTACTTAGTTGCTTTTGTTTTTACATTTCATATCATTGGTTGATGTTTGGTGATGACTGCAATGAAAATCCTGAGCTTTCAATAAAAATTTCCCTGAGTCAACAAAACAAAGCAAAAACATGATTTGATGGAGAGAGCACAGTATAAGGCCAAGAGTTTGCCCAATGAATGGAAGTCCAAAGATAGTCTCTGCTAATTTGAGGTGTGATCACCATGGACTTTTGACTGATTATTTTTTTCTCTAGATGTTGGCTTATGGATGTGGGCATGTGCTTCCCAGAGCATCCCCCTTTAGTGCCAAATAACAGTTATTTGCAGAGTCAAGGTACCAATTCATTTGGATTTATTCATCCATCCATCAGTCAATTAAACAGCATCTATTAAGCCATTATGTTAGAGTCCTGGCCTTAGTTTCAGGAAAACTGGAGTTCAAGTCCTCCCTTTGAAACAAAGTAGTAGCTATATGGGTATGACGAATAGAGTGAGTGCTGGTCCTGGAGTCAGGAAGATTCAACTTTCTGAGTTCAAATCTAATGCCAGACACTTCTACAGAGCTGCTCTGCCCATGTCTCTTTGCTTTTCTAATAACAAACTCTTGGGGGAGTGATGACCACAAGCCACAGAGAGTGCCCTGTGTTCCATCTTTAGCACCCATTCCACAGGTTCACTATCACTGCCATATATGCTTTGAGTTCCATGCAACCTAAAGTATACTTTCTATGAACAATTTTCATCACTGGAGTAATGAGTGTGCAGTAGCTAACATTTACAGTTTGCTCCAAGGTTTGCAAAGCACATGAGAGATGTAATCTCAATTGAATCTCAGTTTTATTATTAATAAATGAGAAAAACCAAATGGATGCCAAGTTATGATTTTCTCTCTGTGTCTGTCTTTCTCTCTGTGTCTCTCTTTCTCTCTCTAACCTTTACCTTCCATTTTAGAATCAATACTGTGTAGTAGTTCTAAGGCAGAAGAGGGGTAAGGGCTAGGTAATGTGGGTCAAGTGACTTGCCCAGGGTCATACAGCTAGGAGGTGTCTGAGATCAGATTTGAAGCCAGAACCTCCCATCGCTGGGTGTGGCTCTCACTCCACTGAGCCACCCAGCTGCCCCCTAAATTGTGATTTTCAGTAAAGGATCATAAGGTACTTTCACAGATGCATTTGGAGAGTCACAGTATTACATATTCCAAAAGATCTACAAAGCACTTTGCAAAATACAAATTGAACCTAATTTTCTGTTATTCTTAAATAGTAGGGCAACTAGGTGACACACAAGTCTCAGATATTTACTAGCTGTGTGACTCTGGGCAAGTCACTTAACCCTGTCTGCTTCAGTTTTCTCATCTGTAATATGCGATGAGGAGAAGGAAATGGTGAACCACTCTAGTAACTCTGCCACAACAAAAAGGACTAAGTGACTAGACAACAACAATAAATAGTAGTAAAAGCCCCTCACCAATCCATTGGACTCATTCACAGTTGAACTACACAAGACACCTTGAGGTTTGTAGAGTACCTTATTGCTATCTCTATGAACCTCAGTTTATATAATTCTAATGAGAATAGCCAATCATACGTATGTGTAATAGCACTAATGGCAAAGGATGAGAACAAGTTTTCCAAACCTAAAAGCACACAATCTCAAATCCCACCAACAAATAGGTCCCAGAGCAAACTCCCGGCCACCTGAGGGTACCCCACAGTCACCCTGTTTTGAATTCAGGAGTTCTCCTTCCAAGTCCCTTGTGATTAATTCCAGACAAGGGTGCCCACTTAAAACAGTCATTAGCTTTTGATTTTGTCTAAATGAAATCAATTCGCCTTTTCTTTTTCACCTTTTATTAGAAAAGAAGTGATTTCTCTTCTCCTCCCCCCACCCCAACTCCCTGAATATGAGCTCATTCAAACTTGCACTCTCCTTTATTTCTCCAACACACAGGTCACAAGGGGAAGCACTGGGGGAAAAAATTAAAAAAAGATTTCAGAAAGCACAATTCTTTTGCCTGCTGCAAAATTATTCTAATGAAAAGATTTTTTTGGAGGGGGGGAGGAAGGACAATTAAGGTCGACCTCCTTTGCTCAAATTAAAGAAAAAAAAAGCAGTGTAATGAAGACTCTGACTCCTTCCTCTAATTTTACAAGTTCAATGGTAATCTAACCATGCCATTCATTTACAGAAACCATTAATTTTCCTATGTGGCTGAAAGTAGACGGCCTCAGCTTTCATTCTCCTACTTTTCCCCCTCACTCACTCTTTGTGTGTGCACCTGCTCAGACCCCTTTAACATCCCATCTGTAAAACTTTGGGTAATCCTCTGGCACTAACCCTGGTGTGATAATACGTGGGTTATTCAGCAGGCTAATTACAAAGGACAACACAGATAAAACATTTCAGCCCGGTTTTTAAGGGCCCACTGGCCAATTTCGCCAAGATCCTAGGTGAACATTCTCCAAAACTTGCTGGAATTAAAACTAATCTTAATTTGCCCAATGATGCAAAACTCTGGGGCCTTGGAGCAGGCTCTTTTGTTGATTAGTTCTTTGGGATGGATGCCACGTTCCTTTCTCCTCCACTGCCCCTCCCTTTCCTCAAGTGCTATTGGCCATCAATGTACTTTTTTAGATGATAGGCTCTCTCTAAAAGATTATTCCCTTCCTTTCCCATATGCTTTCACAGTGCCCTTTGGAATTTCTAATCTATCCTTTCAGTCACCTGACTTAGATCAACCTCTTTCCTCCGTTATTTTGAGGACATTTTTCATTTTCTAATACCTGGTTCCTCCCCAGCAGAATATGACCCTTTCCAGGGGATGGGGTTGTTTTGTTTGTTTGTTTGTCTCTGTATCATAAAAGGATTATTGTACCTGCCACATAATAGGTGCATAATAAATGCTTGTCCAATTAAATAAGTTACAATAGGCAACATAGCTTCATGAATAGAATTGGTCACTGAATTAAGAAGCTCTGGGTTCAAGTTCTGCCTCTGGTGCATATTGTCTATGCTGTCCTGAGCAAGTTGCTAAGATTCTGAGTATCCCTGGGAAACTCTTTGAGATTATGGGTTGCAGAGCAGAAGCCAATTTCTTACGCTTGCTTAATGTAGAGGACAGAGTGCTCTATTAAAGTAAGAAGGTCCCAAGTTTGATCCTGCCTCAGACACTAACTAGTGTGACCACCACTAATCCATGCTATACCTAACTCTGGGCCAGGGCCATATAGCTAGTAAATGTCTGCAGTGGGATTTGAACTCGGATTTTCCTGATTCCAAGTCCCACACTTTTAATCACTATTTTACCCAATGGTCCGCAATCCTCTTTTCTTTTTCAGAGTAAGACTAGCAAGCCAGGCCTTGGATCCTGGGAAATGGCTCTACCTACCTTGCCTTTTAAGAGAACAATGTGGAACTTGGAAATTTCTTGAGGGGTCAATGGAAGCAATGATTTTTATTGTCTTCGGTAGAGCAAAGCAAAACAAACTTGATTGACTCTGCTGGCTTTAGATGGGTAAGCAAGGGGTTTAGTTCTAATTGGTGACAGGCCTCACTAGGGACATTTGCCTCAGTACAGATAAGCCTCCCTCTGTCTGAGGACTTAACTGAACCCCTTTGATCTAGAAATCTGGATTTCTGGCACCAAGAGAAAGTCTTGTGAATGCTCTGGTACTTCCTGATGAGGAGGGGAATGAACAGCATCTCTCTAGTGTATTTGGGCAAGTTAGAGATTGTGTGTGTATGTGGGGGGGGGGAGTTTAGGCAATCCTGGAAAACCTCCATGCCATGCTGTTCCCAATTCTTTTCTCCTTGAGCTTGGAACCTGGGGGGTATTTAGAGGGAAACTTAATACATGTTTCTGATTCCCTTACGCCTGCCTTCATCCAAAACGGTGTTTTGTAAGAGCGATTTGATATCCAAGATGCCTTCTGAGTCTTCACTCTCTAAGCCTTTTATTTTTTACTTTGGAAAATCACCTTTCTTTCCCTTGAGTGCTCAGCAGAATTTGAGGCCAGGAAGGCTTACATTTGGTTCTAAAGGTCATATTTTCAAAGTCAGGACAACGTCTAAAATTAGTCAAAACATCTTTTCCCCCTTTCCCCATTGCCATTGTTAAGAAACAATTCTGATTCTAGTGAAAGCCCTGGTAATGCCTGTCTTAAGGCATAATCAAAGAAAGAAAATGATGGACTTATTAGCACTGATGAACCCAGATGAATATAAGCTCCTTGAGGGCAAGGGGCTATTTTATGTTGGACTTTTTCTTTCTAATAACTAAGATTAATTTTCTAGTTGACTTTCCCATAACCCATCATATTATCTTCGAAAAGTGGCAATTTTGTTTTATCCTTTTGCCCATGCTTATTCCTTCAGTTTTCAAACAAAATTTCAAACAATATTGCTTCAAACAATTTTAAAAAATATATCAGTGAATTTACTATATTTATTATTATTATTTAGGCAAACAGGGTTAAATGATTTACTCAGGGTAACTTTAGTAACTGTCTGAAGCCAGATTAGAACTCATGAAGATGAATCTTCCTGCTCAGGCTGGCTCTCTATTCATTGCACCTCCTAACTGCCCGTGTTGTTGTTGTTTTGTTTCAGATAATAGTGGTAATAATGGACATCCTTGGTGCATATTAGGTGCTTAATAAGTGATTTTAGATTGAATTGATATAATAATTATGGTAATGTAGCCCAAAGAATCAGAGAGCTAGAGTTGTAATTGGAAAGACTTGGTGAAAGTCCCATTTCTGTGTAGTGGCTGGGTTATCCTAGGCAAGTCACTGTTCTTTCCCCTACTCCTAGGCTAAATTGCAGAGCGGATACCAACTTGCTTTGCCAGTGGAATTTTTCTCAATAGATATTCCCTGTAACAATGAAATCACAGGTACAATCTCTCCTCTGAAAAATATTCCTACTAATGCAGCTTAGAACCACACATCTTAGAATATTATGGCAAAGAACTACACCAGAATTATTAAAACTGATTGTTCCTAATTCTTGTTTGTTTTAGATTAAATCTTGCACAAAACACCAAACAGACGGTTTCATAAATGAGGATATCTATGCTTTATATTTTGTCCAGAGCTTTTGCATCGATTACTTCACTAATAACCCTTTGAGCATAATTGTCCTCATTTGATAGATGAGAAGACTGATGTTCAAGGAAGTTAAATGATATATTTGTCTTATCCTATTCTTGTCAATGGCACTAGAACCTTGGTCAGCGAATCAGTCAATCCACAAGCATTTCTTAAATACCTAATCTAGAGAGAAGGGATCACAGAGACTGCCTAGTTTGTTCTCCTGCCCCCACTTGTTGAGTCATTTCAATTGTATCTGACTCTATGTCCCTATTTGGGCTTTTCTTGGCAAAGATACTGGAGAAGCTTACCATTTCCTTCTCCAGCTCATTTTACAGATGAAGACATTGAGGCAAAAAAGGTGAAATGACTTGCTCAGATTTACATAGCTAATAAGTGTCTGAGTCTGGATTTGAATTCATGACTGATTCTAAGTCCCAGGCTCTATGTATCAAGTCACTTAACTGACCCATTTAGAAATAAAGAAACAAAGGCCCATAGATATTAGGATTTATCTAAGGATATATAGGTAGGACATATAAGAAGTGGGATTTTAATCCAAATAGTCTGATTCCATTTAGTAGTCTTACAACTTTGGCTGGAAGCCAAGAACATTTTTTTCTCCTTCCAATTATTTGTCTCTCAATATTTTTATAAAGAGTATTTTTAAACTCTAACCATATAGTTTCTGTGTATTAGTATGTAAATTCTCAATTACTATGTATGTTCTATGGTTAGTTTCAATGGAATTCTCTTTCTATCTTTTCCTGATGGATTTTGTTGGTATCATATAGAAATATTAATGATTTTATTGGATTTATTTTGTATCTTGAAATTTTGCTATTGTTATTAATAGTTTCAATTATTTTTATTTGCCTCTCCAAGGTTTTCTAAGTATATCATCATATAATCTGCAAACTACGATAATTTGTTTCTTCTTTACTCATGTTTATTCTCTCTTTCTCTTGTTTTAGTTCTCTAGCTATTGTTTCTAGCTTTGTAACAAACATTAGAGTGATATTGAATTTGCTTTACTCCTGATCTTATTGGAAATATTTCTAGTTTACCCCATTACATGTGCAACATGTATGTTCTGGTCTCTCTCCCATATCAATATGGCCACATCTGCCTCTCTGGGCTACTTGAGCCTTTGGGGTTTCTCTTCTCTACTGGCATTAGCACAAGCACCCATCAACTCTCCCTTTGTGACTTGCTCCCCAACTCCATTTAACCACTTTGTATCAATTACCTTTTACAAAGTGCTACTTACTTCAAAAGATATGGTAAGAACAGAAATACAAAGATTCCTTTTCCTTCTAATACTCTCTCCCCAATACTATCTCAGTCCTTTGGGGTGTAGGCTCAAAACTGAACTCAGTTTCTACATAGCATCGGTCCTAACAAATTCATTTCCAAAGAAGACATTTTAGCAGGCTGAGTCCTAGTCTCTGCCTCCACTGGGATGGGGTTCCAAAGGTCAGTCCTAGGGGTCACTTCTTGCCTTTCTGGGAATCAATACTTGGTTGACTGCAAAATCTGGCTTGGAATATAGATTCTTGGAGTTCACTCTCCTACTCTTCACAAATCTGAAGGACAGAGATTCTATTTTTTTTCCCAAAGGAAAAAAACAAAGGCAATGCCCCCCCCTCTTTTTTTTAATATCTCCAAAGCCAAAGACTCTCCTCTTTAAAACCTGATTTGTTAACTAGAACCAATTGCAGAATTTCTACACACGCTCCATAGAAATTTACAGGCACTTCCCTTCCACATCATCCTTATTCTCCTTTGAAGTAAGTTTCCTGTCTTCTTCCACATGGAAAAGTTGCATAAAACAAGTAAGCTGATCAAATGTACACAAATTCCAGTCCCTCCCAAACATATTGGGCCTCTCCTGCTTTTAAAGAGTTGCTAATTGTCATATTAAGGAAAGGTTCATTCCTTCTTAGGTTTTCTACTTAGGTATTTTTTAAATAGAAAGGGGCATCGTATTTTCTCAAAAACCTTTTTTCTGAACTGATGTAGAATGAAATAAGCAGAACCAAGAGAACATTATACACACTAACTGAAATGTTGTGGGATGATCAAATGTAATTGACTTTGCCACTAACATCATTGCAATGATCCAGGACAACTCTGAGGGACTTATGATAAAGAACACTATCCACATGGAGAGAAAGAACTGTGGGAGTAGGAATGCAGAAGAAAACATATGATTTATTACTTGTTTATATGATTTAGGGTTTTGTTTTAAAAAGATTACTCTATTACAAAGTGAATAATAAGGAAATAGGTTTTGAATGATAGTATATGTATAACCCAGTGGAATTGCTTGTCAAATCCAGGAGGGGGAAGGGAAGAGGGGAGGAAGACAACATGAATCATGTAACTATGGAAACATTTTTTAAAATTAAATTTAAAATTTAAAAAAAAAACTTTTTCTGCATTCTGTAACCATTTGATTTTTGCTGAAGAATGTGGTCTATTATATATAGCTTTCCTAATATCGAACCAACCCTGCTTTCCAAAGGCTGGCTTTCAATTCTTCTAAACTATCTCTATGAAAGCTTTGAAATAAAATGTTGTGGTTCTTACCTCAGCTGAGATACTTCCATCCCATTTTACATAGAGAAACTGATTCTTGTAAAGAAAAAAAAATTTCAATAAGCACATGAAAAAGTGTTCTAAATCTCTTATAATTAGAGAAATACAAATCAAAACAACTCTGAGGTATCACCTCATACCTAGCAGATTGGCTAACATGACAGCAAAGGAAAGTAATGAATGGCTGGAGGGGATGTGGCGAAGTCAGGACATTAATGCATTGCTGGTGGAGTTGTGAATTGATCCAACCATTCTGGATGGCAATTTGGAACTATACGTAAAGGGCTTTAAAAAACTGTCTGCTCTTTGGCCCAGCCATACCAATGCTGAGTTTGTACCCCCAAAGAGATAATAAGGAAAAAGACTTGTACAAGAATATCTATAGCTGTGCTCTTTGTAGTGACAAAAAAAAAATTGAAAAATGAGGCCTCCAATTGGGGAATGATTGAACAAATTGTGGTATATGTTAGTGATGGAATACTATTGTGCTTAAAGGAATAATGAACTGGAGGAATCCCATGGGAACTAGAATCACCTCTGGGAATTGATGCAGCATGAAAGGATCAGAACTAGGAAAACCTTATACACAGAGACAGATACACTGTGGTGAGGGACTCATGAGAAAGGTGCTATCCACATCCAGAGAAAGAACTATGGGAGTAGAAACACAGAAGAAAAACATCTACTTGATCACATGGGTCAATGGGGATATGATTGGGGATGTAGACTTTAAAAGAACACTCTAGTACAAATATTAATAATACGGAAATAGATCTTGATCAATGACACATGTAAAACCCAGTAGAATTGCTTGTTGGCTATGTGAGGGGGGAGGGGAAGGAAAGAACATGAATCATGTAGCCAAGGAAAAGTATTCTAAATCAATTAATTAAAAAAACTAAAAAAAAAAGAGGAAACTTATTCTTGACCAAATTAGCCAAAGCAACATTAATCCCATAGTTCATTTCGATATTTCAACTTCAGAAATATATAATCACAAAATCTCTGAACTGGAAAGCTGTTCAGTGGCCACCAATTCCAATCCATACCTGAAAAAGGAATTCACTTTAGAAAATTCTCTATAAGAGATCTTTCTGCTTTGCCTTGAAGGCCTCTAGGGATGGGAAATTCACTTCCCAAGGCAGTACATTCTGCTTTAGAAAAGTTCTAGTTTAGTTGGAAATTTCATCTCCTTTGAGCTAAAATTTATTCTGCTACAATTTATATTCCTTATTCATCTAAATTTTGCCCTCTGAGAAAATGTGAGATGTTTGGCAGAAGAGAAAAATTACAAAGAACAGTTTTCTAGAACCTGATTTCTAGAACTTTGTTTTCCTCTCAGGGTATCTTGATTTATCTAGGAACAAAGCTCTGAGTTCATGGGCTCAAATTCTGATTTTTGTTTTTTAGTAAGTCACAAAAACAATGATACTTCACAGAGATGACTGATTTAATGATGTAATTATGCCTTAATAATAATGATAAATTTCCATAATAACCCCCAAAATAGATCCAGGAGGTAGAGGTCCAGAGAGTGGAAGGGACGTGCTAAAGGCCCAAAGACATAGGATCATGCTTTAGAGCTAAAAAGGATCATGGAAAGGGAAATACAACTAATAAATAACAGAAACAGAATTTGAACCCAGTAATCTCCTGATTTTAAGCCATAGTTCCTTTTTCTACTACGTCACAAAGAAGATCAAAAGATTTCAGATTGTAAGAGATTTTAAAGGCAGCAAGTCCTGACCCCCCTTAACTCCCATTTGACAGATATGAAAACTGAGACAGATGGAGGTAGTGATTTGTCTAGGATCACAAAATTAGTAAGTGCTGGAGGTGGGATTTGAATTAAAATCACCTTGATTCCAAATATCTTATCCATGTTTATGTTCCTTTTTCCTTTGGGTTTTATGGTTTCTATTTCATTTCATTTAAATTAAATACTAATTAATATGTTAAGTATTAATTTTCTGAGAAGCATTGAGGTTTACTTCATAGAGTGAGTTGACAACTTTGAACAACTCTGCTTCACTTAAAACCAATTCACCCTCAAGGCAAAAACCCTGTAATGTCATTGGTCCTCTTTGAAAAAGAAGGATGAACACAATAATTAGTGGGTGATGTTGTTACTTAGTCATTTGCAGTCATGTTCAACTTTTCTGTGACTCCATTTGGGGTTTTCTCAGCAGATACTGAAGTGGTTTGCCTCTTTCTTCTCCAGCTCATTTTACAATTTTACAAACAGGGTTAAGTTCCTTGCCCAGAGCTGCACGATTAGTAGATTTGCACTCACAAAGATGAGTCTTCCTGACTCCAAGCGTGGTGCTCTTACCACTATACCACCTAGCTGCCCCCATTAGCTGTGTGACCTAGTACTCTATTAACACAAACTTTCTGACTCAATTTTCTTCATCTATAAAATGGAGATAATAATAGCAGGCTCTTGAATTCTTTTGAGGGTTAGTTGAGATAACACATGTAAAGTGTGCTAAGTACATTTTAAAGTTATCAATGTGATGAAGTAATAATAGCTATTCTTATTTCCTAATTGACAGGAAGAACACATTGTACTAGATATTCTCTAAGGTTCCTTCCAGGGCAGCTAGATGGTAAAGTGGTTGGTTGGAGTCAGGAAGATCTGAGTTCAAATGTGACTTCCGACACTTGAGGGAGTTGGACTCTGTGGTCCCTAAGAGGTTTTTACTATCTCTAGAGCTGGGATCTTGGCATCCTATGAACTTGTGGCAACTTATTCCAAATCCTGGGCTCTTTCCAGTGAACCACACTGTCTAACAAAAGAAAATACCACTCTTACTCTATATATGTTACCAACCTCAACAGCACGACAACACACTTTTCCTGAAGTTTCTTCTTCAGATTGTTCCTGCTTAGAGGCCTTAGGAAAAATGCTCCCTCCTTTTGAATGAAACTGTCCATAAGACAATGGGGTCTCTTGATAGATAATTATGAGATACTAGCTCTCATTGATTATAGTGTCTTAAGATCTGGAAAGTGTTTTATTTACCTGATATTATGGTCAACAGTCAACAAACATGATCAAGCACCTACCATGTGCTGGTCTCAGTACTAATCTCTAGGGATACAAATATAAATAGGAACAAAGACAGTCCCTGTCCTCAAGAAGCTTGCAATTTAATGGGGGTAAAACAATACAGAAAAGGAAACTATAAGAGCTCAGAGAGTTTCAGAGGATACTGGTTGGGGAGTAGTGACATTCCTGGAGTTCTCTTTGGAGATCCATCCATCCAGAGCTACGATAGAAAACAAAGTTACCTGGAATGAAAGTTATCTTATTTCTGGTGTCATCAATTATATCTCAGAGAGATGAGATGATTTGCCCAGGTCACATAGCCAATGTCTCAGGTGGGAGTTGAGTCCAGGTTTTTCAGAGCCCAATTCCAACACTATTCACTATACCATTCATCTCCATTAAAATTACTTTTGTTAAATTATTTTTCAATCATATCCAAGCCTTTGCAATTCCATTTGGGGTTTTCCCAACAAAGATAATTAAAGTCTCCCATTCATTTCCTTATCCAGCTTATTTTGCAGATGAGGAAACTAAGGCAAACAGGGTTAAGTGACTTGTCTAGGGTAACATAGCTAGTATGTGTCTAAGACTAGATTTGAAATCAGGAAGAAAAGTTTTCCTGACTCTAGGCTTGCACTCACCCACTTTGACTACCAAGTACCCAATTTAGACTGATCTTATATTTGCCAGAATAAAATGTGAAAAAAGTGTTGGATTTAGAGGTCAAATTGGTTTGAATCTGCTTTCTGCTACCTACTTGTTGGGTGACTTTGGGAAATTTTCTTGATACTTCTTAGTATCTGTATCTTCACAGAGAAAATAAAGGTGTTTTACTTTCTAAGTTTCCAGCTATCTCAAATCTAAATTCCTATGACATGTACAAGAGTCAGAGCTTGCCTACTATAGCATCTCCCTGCAAGAAAGCTAGATATTACTGTGAACTTTGCCTTTAGGACTGGACAGGAGAAGGAAGGGAAAGAAAGGTTATAGAGATTTAGAGTCCTTTAAAAATCCAACCAACTCATCTATTTATTTATTTTAATCATCTTCTTAAAAAAATCAAATTCCAAATTCTTTTTCTCCTTCCAGCCCCTTCCTTCCCCTTTGAAAAGACAAGCAATATGATATTAATTATACATGTGAAATCAAGCAAAACATATCTCTATATTAGCTATGTTGCCCAAAAGAAAAAGAAAGTGAAAAAGTCTGCTTCGATCTACATTCAGAGTTCATTAGTTCTCTCTGGAGGTGGAGAGCATCTTTTTCATCCTGGGGCCTCTGGAATTGTCTTGGTTTACTGTCTTGATCAGTCTATCACAGTAGATCATCATTACAAGTGTTGCTATTGTGTATAATGTTGTCCTGGTTCTATTCACTTTCCTTTGCAGTAAATTTAATGCTAAGGGACTGTTCTCATCTTTTTAATATCTTCCAAAACCCTCAACTAGAAGAGACTTCATATCTCATTTTTAACACCTTTATCTATTTGACTTTTATATGAATCATGGTTAAAAAAAATGAACTCATTTCTCCTAAACCTTGGCCTCAGAAAATATTCCATCCAAATATCTCACTCTACAGAGGAGGGAACTGGCCCAGAGAGATGAAATGAGTTCTCCAGAATCATAGGATCCTATATTTAGAGCATCAAGGGACCTTAGAGATTGGCCAAACCATCCACCTTCATTTTAACAAAATAGGAAACTGAGGTTTCATTGAAAGAGAACGACTTGCCCCAGGTAACACATTTAGTTGTAGTAGAGGAGTAGGGAGTCAAATTGGGGCCATCTTTCCCTAAATCTAACTCTCCTTTTAGCATTTCTAATGCCAACCAGGAGAGCTGTAAAAGCTGAACAAATCCATTCTAACAGAGCCGGGAGGGGGAAAGAAACAATGACAGCTTAAAGCTGGACTTGAGCAGTTTATGATTTGAGAAAGACTGGCTTCATTCAGAGCAGTGAGCAACTTTTTTTTTTTCCTCCTGGAGGAAAGAGAGGAGGGGGGAGATTGGAGTGAGGGAGGGGGTGGGGAGATGGTGGTGGAGGGAAATCTTCATGTGAGACAGACAGTAATGTCCTTATTCATGCTGTAAGCCGGCCGGCCCACTTCAGCAGCCAGTCTTCACAATACCCCCAAGTGTAAAAAAAAATACAAAAAAACCACTTGCTTCCCCTCTTTTTTATATGAGTATTGACATTCTTGTGCTGCATTAGGGGAGCTAATTTAGCTTCCAGTTCTAAGAATTTTTGAATCTATAGCCAGTAATTATTGGCATTCAGGGCTACAAAAGAAGAAAACAAAGCTGGCAAATTCTAGCACATTCATGTGGGATTGGGAGCTGAATTAGGATCCTCACACCCCATTGAATGATCAGCCCCCTATTAGAGCCTTATTAAAATGGTAATGATTATATGCCAGATATAGGCAGGCAGCCGCACCTGTCAAAAACTCGCCCGATGACTGTTCATTCAAATGTCTGGCTGTTGAATCAGTGTCTCAGGTTTACTTCTCTGTGAAGTTTTTTTTTTAAATCCCCCTCCCCCATTCCCTTTCTTTGCTTAAACAAGAAAAGATACAAGAACAAACAGTTCCTTTGGGGGTCAGTGAGCGCTTTCTCTGCTATACTTACTACACCTTCTGCCCATTTGGGGTCTGAGGATCTTAGCAGGGGGGACAAACCATCTCTGGGTTTGGGTGGAGCAAGAAGGGAAGGAAAAGTAAATTCTCCTCTAAAGGAAAAACAACAGCCAACTCTCTACTTTTAATAGATTGAATAAAGGAAATGCAAATCCATCATTCAGCTAGGAGCTGGGATTATTCTATTGACAGAATGCATGCAGAACCTGCAAAGAAATCGATTCTTGTTAACAGTGCAATGGTAGCCCCTGTGGTTTAAAGCAGGGTCTTCTTAACTGGAGGTCCAGGCACTTAATTTTTGTTTTTTGGAAGTTGTAATATAATTGGCTTTCTTTGTAGTCCTAGGTATTTTATTTTATGCATCTAAAAACAACATTCTGAGAATGGGTCCGAGGCTTCCCCAAGAGTGCCAGAGGGGAGCCACAGCACAAAAAGGCTAAGAACTTCTGGCTTAAATGGAATTCTGGAGTTCTCCCCACCCCCACCTTGAAAAGAAAAATGTGGGGATACACTCCTCTCCTCACAGCCTCCCTGAATTTGGGTTTAAAGATGAAGATGAGTTTTTGGTCAGAAGGGTCATGGATGAGAGTTGTTGACCAGAGTTTCCCTAAAAGGGACAAATCCTGTATCAAGCTGAGATTTTAGCTCCTATCCAAGTATGAAAGCTCTCCTAAATGATTTCATCTATCAGTTTGTCAGAGACCACAATATAAAAGAAAGCCTCTAGAGGGGCCCTGGGAGGTTGGAAGCCATCAATGGCATTGGTGACAGATGCTATGTCAGGGGAGGGATCGAAACACTTGGGAAGACAGAGGGATGCTTCATTCTCAAAAGAAGAACAGATTTTTTTGTTTGTTTTTTGTTGGGAAAAGAATAGCATTCTGGGATTCCTGGAATTTCTTAGGGGCCATCCCAAAGGATGGTGGTTTGTCATGCATAGTATCTGTTAGATAGGAGAGATGTCTCTTATCCAGAGTGCATGTAAGCACCAGCAATCAAAAGAAATGTGCGATTTGTGGGAGAAGATGCTAGTTCGTATATTGGGCAAATGTAAAACAAAGGATTGTAGGATTTTGAATAAAAAAAGACCTGAGGCATCCCCAGAAAATGTCTAAGGTCATCTCTCTAGCACAGCATATTTGCTAGAAAGATGACTTTGTAGTCAAGAAGACCTGGATTCAAGTTCTGTTTCTGATTGTGACCAAGCAGGAGCTGGTTAATCTCTCAGTGCCCTTAGGCAACTCTCTAAGGCTATAAACTACAAACAAAAGAGAGTACTGAGTTTCTAGACATCTAGACAAATGGAAAGAGAAAGGGATAGAGAAGAAAAAGGGGAGTAGGGAATTCTCATTTGTTTTACCGGGGTTGGATTCTTTTTCAAAGGATCTTGGTCAAGGAAGAACCTAAATCAAGCAATAAATCAATAAGAATTTAAGCACCTACTATGTATCAGGCAGCATGTGTAGGTGGAGAGACAGAAACAGAAATGAGAACACAGAGATAAGAGACAGAGACAGAGATGAGAGACAGAGATAAAGACAGAGCTGAGACAAAGACAAAGATGAGAGATAGAGAGACAGAAAGAGAGAAACAGACACATACAGAGAGAGAGACAGAGAGAACATTTATCAAGTGCATACTATATTCATTGTGCTGAGAATGCAAATACAAGCTAAAATTCCAAAAGAACATTCTTGCCTTCCTGGACCTTATAGTGTAATAGAGGAATACAATATATAAAAGCATGTAAGAAGAGGAAGGTAGCGAGGTGAAGAAGTCCAGAGGGCCAGGAGCAGAGGCAGGAAAGTTCACATGGATGACAAGGGTCTTATTTGAAATGGTGAGCCTGGGCAAGAAAATCAACAGTGAGAAGAGAAGCTGGCAGGGATGTAGACATCTCCAGGGTGAGGAGAGGAAACTTTTAGAGAATCAAGAGAAAAACCCAAAGAAAAAGTAGTGGGAATCTGCTACTTGCACAGACTCTTTTGGCTTGTTTATCTGATTTCCTCATGGAAGACATAGAGGAATTTGCTTCCAGTAGGAAGTCTAAAGGGGATTACTCTGACCTGGATGCTGGGCATAACAAATAAATGAACAAAATAATCCCTCCCCTCAAAGAGCTTCCATGATACCAGAAGGGACCCGTCCATAAATGAGCATATAATATATACACTACTACAAGTTAATTTGGAAAGAGGGCATTAGAAGCTGGAGGGATCAGGAAAGGCTTCCTGAAGATGTCACAGGAGGCTGAGGTAAGGAGGAGGGTCTGCATTCTAGGTACAGGGAACAGTCATTTCCAGGGTAAGGTGGGGAGATCTGGAGCGTGAGGCACAGTTACAAGATAGTTTGACTAGACTGTAGTATGCAAGAAGGTAGTAATAAGGTTGGAAAGAATGTGGATGTATTGTGAAGACACAGTCAGTTTAAGCCAGACAGAAATCTATTTTACATTCTTCATAGTCACTTAGTAGAAAACCACTAGGCAAAAAACCCTTTCAATTTCATGATAAACTCTAAACCAAATATAACCTCTGCTTACTGTCCATTTATATATTACTATTTATATTATAATAATAGCTACCATTTATATAGTGCTTTTAAGGTTTGCAATGCACTTCACATATATTCTCTCATTTGATCCTCATAACCCTAGGAGGCAGTGTAAAAATTAAAATTAGTTTCTCTACTAAAAGTATTATATGAGGTTTATTAAAGATTATTAGAATTAAGAAATAAAGAAAATACAAAATAAGAAAAGCACATGCCTAGGCCCAGAGCCCATTCATAACCACTTACATCTTGCCTGCGTGTGCTTAGAAGCAGAAGCAGAGACACCAAGTAGGCGGTACAGTCAGTTTAAATACAATTTTTGTTCTCCGCCCGGGTGATATTATAGGGAATTCTGGGAACTGACAAGGACTTCTGGGGATTGAAGTCTGGGGTTCAAATCTCCATTTTTACAGTAGGTACTATCTTTTGTCATCATTTTATAGAGGAGGAAGCCTAAGAAAAGTTAGATAACTTGTTCAGCCACGTGGAAATATTCAGTAATATATATAAAAAGCAATCGATTGCCAAACAGAGTATATCTACAATAGCAAGTCTGATGTATTGGGCCATTGGATTTAGGAATTAAAGAGATCTCAAAGGTTATGCTCATCAGTATGGTTAGCTAGATTTTATTTGAAGAGTCTCTAAGAAGGGATATTGAGATCACAGATTAAAAAAAAACAAACAAACCTTACCCTCTATCTTAGAATCAATACTATATTTTGCTTCTAAGGCAGAAAATCAGTAAAAGATAGGCAATAGGGGTTAAGTGACTTGCCCAAGGTCACATGGCTAAGAAGTATCTGAGTCCATTTTTGAACCTAGGACTCCAGTCTTCAGGGCTGGCACTCAATCTACTGAGCCACATAGCTACAGGATCATAGATTTTTGAGATGAAAGGAACTTTAACTCAAATATCCCATTTCACAGATAAAGTAACTGATCCTCAGGGAGTTTTATTAACTTGCCCAAGGTCATTGGTATGACATAGAGTTGGATTTTAACCCAGGCAAAACTAGCCTCAAAATCCAGAATTTTTTTCTAATACACTATGATGCTACGTTCATTTTGCTACTATTTAGTCATAATTGACTACCATGAATACCAATTCAACTAGGCAGGTAGTCTTAACTGGTTGGTACGCAAATCAGATGTATTACTGTATGTGTGGCTGAAAGTTGCACTGAAATAATTTATCATCATCATCTTCATCATCATCATCTTCTTCAGTATTTACTGAAAAATGACTAAGGCTTATTTTATAACAAATAGGTCTCATCCTGTGGCCTGGGAATCAGAGGACCTACATTGAAATCTCAGATCTACCACTTAAAATCTGAATGACCTCAGACAAGTCACTTTACTCTCCATTGTCTGCATAAAGGGAAGGGTTTTCCCAGGTACCTCTAAGATCATTCTTAGCACTATGGCTATGATTCTCTATGTAACAGAGACATATTTTGAGAGAGCTGTACAGATTGGTAAATAAAATAAAACAAACTTGAGCCTTGACTAGAAGACATGGTTTGGATTAGCCCAGAGAAGAGATGACTTTGGGTGGTCATGAGTTATCTTTATGTATCAGAAAGGCTCGCATACAGAGGAAGGGATGATTCTGCCATCTGGGACCAAGCAGAATAAGACTATCCCCTCTCGTGCTTTCATTTAGAGGACTACATGCCTCTTTGGTTTAGGCCTTTAAAATTTGGATCAGATTCCCTTAACAAAGGAGTATTTACTATCACAATGTATGGAATGACAGAATTGGTTCTGAGAAATGGGTTTAAAAGACTAAAGACATAAGATCCCTATTTCATCAAAACACCTATACCTTTAGTTCTTCAGGGAGGAATGGTAATATGTTAGAAGATGGGTTGATCTCCAAAACCTGGACACACTAGAGTAACTAGAGCAATGAAGAATTTTTTAAAAGAAAAATGATTTATTTGTATTAATTAAAGAATATAGGACTACCTACTTAGAGAGTGGAACATGCTTTCCTAATTATCTCATTTCTTTCTTATAAGAACTATGTTGCTGTCCAGTTGTTTCATTTATATCTGATTCTTTATGACTCCGTTTGGAGTTTTCTTGGCAAAGATACTAGAATGGTTTACCATTCCTTTCTCCAGTTCACTTTATAGATGAGGAAACTGAGGTAAAGAGAATTAAATGAATTCCATAAGTGTCTGGGGGCAGATTTGAACTCAGGAAAATGAGCTTTCCTGACTCCAGGCAGGGCATTTTATTCACTGCCTGGTTCTCAGTGAGTTTATATTCTACTACAGACAACCAGAGATATGAATATAAGTAAATTTGGAAAATGTACAAAGCTTTTGGAATGGTTAGAGGACTCAACAAGCTGGAGAGGATGAGGAAAAGCTTTGTGTTGAAAGGAAGAAAGAGACAGAGAGAAAGAGAGACAAAAAGACAGAGACAGAGACAGAGATATAGAGACAGAGAGACAGAGGTTTAAGCTGAACTTCTAATGAAGCTGGAGATCCTGAGAGGCAGAGATGAGATTGACATGCCTAGAAGTCATACAGAACAATCTGTGCAAAGGAATAGAAATTGGAGATGACATTCCTTGTGTGAGGGACAGCAAGGCCAGTTTAGCTGGAATATCAAGTGTGGAAAGATAAGTGGGTAGATAATGGGTAGAATTTTAGGAAAGGCAGGTTGTAGCTCTATCATGAAGGGCTTTGAATGTCCTTTTAAATGGAGCTCACACTCAATTTTTAAAGGGAATAAGGAGTAGCTGGGATTTGGAGCAGTGGAATGACACAGTCTGCCTGCTCTTTAGGAATATAAAGTTGGCAACTCTGTGATAAGTGGATTGAAGATGGACTAGATAAGACTGGGAGACCAATGAGAAAGCCATTGTAATAGTTAGGGGAGGTGATAAATGCCTAAACTGGGTGTTAGCTATGTGCGTAGAGAGAAAGGGACAAATGTGACATATGTGATGAGGCAGACATAACAATAAGAGAAACTCTAGGTGAAGTAGTCAAAAAAAGTGGTTTCTTTCTTTAGATAAATAACTCCTATTTCTCGAGTGCTTTCTTTAAGATTGACAATGCATTTCCCCTAAGTATTATTATACCATTTTATAGATGAAGACCCTGAAGTTCTGAGACTTGGTAAAATTCATACAGCAAGTAACATAGCTTTGGAAAGGAACACTGTCTTTTTTTGAGTCCCAATTTCTTTTTGTTGTTTGTCCTTCATTTTGGAGACCAGTGACATCTCAAGATAATGTCTTGACTTGCTCATGAATTGGATTTAAGAGAGGAAGAGTTACATAAACTTGTCAGCCTCACTCTATTTTAGAGACAGAAGTCCAGTGGCATAGACAAGATTTGTACCTATGTCCTCTGGCTCCCAATCCAGTATTTTTTTCTCTAATTCAAGTTTCAGTCACTCCAAACCCTTTATAGGTCTATACATGGGAAGCAGAGGAAGTATGGCTTAGACACTGGATGGTTAACACTTGAGTCAGGATAAACTAGGCTCAGGTTCCACCTTTGGTCCTGAGACTCTGGGTCAGGCACTAGCCTCTCAGGGTCCCAGGAAGCTCTCAGAAGCTACAAATTACTCATCCCTGCAGATCTGCATTGGTGTAAGGTATCACTATGAGGAGTCAAGATAAGCCATAAACTTAAATTGAAGATAATGTGATCACGTACTTTAGTCATCAAATGTGAGTCAGAGGTCTTAAAGATCTCTTGAGTTGGTAAGGATGACATTTCCTGTAGTCTGCAATTGGCTAAAAACAATGACAGATGAAAAACTAAAGAAAAATCCCCATTCCTTCTCCAATTTGTGATCCAGAGACAGTCCCTTACCCAACCTGATTTTCTCTCTTCTTTTGCTGGTAGGGGCTGGAAAATGTCTCAACTGAATTAAGCTAATGGAGGTCAGTGTGGGGGGACATGCCATTAATTTCAAAGAACAAGGAGATAGATGGAGAAAAGACAAGGTAATGATTTGTGACAGGGGCCCCCAAATTTGATTTGAACAATTCAATTACCCTTTTTAAAGTTCCCCAAAGAAATCTCTTATAATACCCTCCACTCCCCACCCTTGCTGATAGGAAACAAAAGCTGCTTAATAACTGCCCAGGATCACTTCCTTGGGGACAAGCTGTAGGATCTCAGAGCAAGATACACAGCAGAGCACAACAGAAGCAACAAACCATTGGGGGAGGGGAGGGTGTGTATGTGGCAAGGTACTCATTTGGATTGTTTGACCAAGAACTAAGAGATTGTTTAGCAGTCAGACACCTATAGGATATAGATTACGTACCACCCCACCTCCTACCTTCTATGTACTTATTCAGCACCTATCAGGTGCCAAATGCTGTGCCATGTGATTGAGACAAAAATATAAAGGATGTAACCATCCTTACTCAAAAAGCTTACATTCTACCAGTATATATATATATACCCCTACAGATTGGGATTAGGGGTTGGATTTGTGATTCAGGTGGTGTAGGGAACTCCTAGTTGAGGAAGTTCCCTTTACAAAAATAGACTAGTATCTGTTCTACAATTAGTTTTAGATTGTTGCCTATGGGCACAGAAAGAACTTACCCAGGATCACACAGCTATTAATTGGAATTGAACCTATCTTCATAATTCCGAATCACCTCTGTATCTCCTACATCACACCACTACTCATCAGTCATCTAAAAGATATTGTTACTTCCAGAGTCCTTAAACTGAGACTCAAGGTGAGCCAGGACAACCCAGGCCATTGCCATTGTTCTGAATTTTGTCTTGCCACTGGACTTTGACACCTCTGAAAGAGTGAGGCTGACAACTTTATGCAACTCTGTCTCATTTAAATTCAATTCATGAGCAAGTCAAGATATTACTCTGTGATGTTATTAGCCCTCTTCAAAGTGAAGTATAAACAACAAAAACAAACTGAGGCTCATAAAAAGACCCAGGAGAGGAATTTCATTTTAGTTTCTAACTCCTAAGAAGCTTCCAAGGATCTTTTCTGAAATTTTGTCATCCGTGGCCCAGAATTTTAATTGTTATATCTGGAATCAGACTTGGGAAAATTGGATCTGACCTACACTTTTTCCTTTAGTTAGATAGTTATCTCAACTATACAATTCAGGGATTCAATTAAGTAACCCTCTGAGGTCCCATTCAGCTCTGGATAGTAGGATCCTATAGCCTTTCTTTGCCTTGGTTTCCTCATCCACAAAATGAGGGGATTGGAGTAGATAACCTCTAAAAGCTTGTCTAGCTGAAAGGTGTAGGATTCTATTGATCAAGTCACCTCATCTCCCTGGACCTCAGTTTCCTCATTTGTAAAATAAGGAGTTTCTGAGGCCTTTTCTTTTCTTTTCTTTTCTTTATTTTCATTAATTAACTAATTAATTTAGAATATTTTCCCATGGTGACACGATTCATGTTCTTTCCCTTCCCTCTTCCCTCCCCCGTCTTGGAGATGACAAGTAATTCCACTGGGTTATACATGTATTATTGTTCAAAATCTATTTTCATATTATTCATATTTGTAATAGAGTGATCATTTAAAGTCAAAATCCCCAATCATATACCCTTCAAACCACATGATTAATCATATGTTTTTCTTCTGTGTTTCTACTCTCACAGTTCTTTCTCCGGATGGGGATAAAGTTCCTTCTCATAAACTCCTCTGGATTAGCCTAGGTCATTGCATTGCTGCTAGTAGAGAAAAGTCTATTACATTTAATTGTGCCATAATGTATCAGTCTCTGTGTACAATGTTCTCCTGTTTCTGCTCCTTTCACTCTGCATCACTTCCTGGAGGTCATTCCAGTTCCCATGGAATTCCTCCAGTTCATTATTCCTTTGAGCATAATAGTATTCCATCACCAACATATACCACAACTTGTTCAGCCATTCCCCAATCGATGGACACCCCCTCATTTTCCAATTTTTTGCCACTACAAAGAGCACAGTTATAACTATTTTTGTACAAATCTTTTTCTTTATTATCTTTTTGAGGTACAAACCTACTTGGGTCAAAGGATAAGTATTCTTTTAAAGTTCTTTGAGCATAGTTCCAAATTGTCCTCCAAAATGGTTGGCTCAAGTTACAACTTCACTAGTAATGCATTAGAGCCCCAATTTTGCCACAACCCCTCCAACATTTATTATTTTCCTTTATTGTCATATTGGCTAATCTGCTAGGTGTGAGGTGGTAGGTACCTCAGAGTTGTTTTGAATTGCATTTCTCTAATTATGAGAGATTTAGAACACTTTTCATATGTTTATTGATAGTTTTGATTTCTTTATCTGAAAACTGCCTATTCATGTCCCTTGCCCATTTATCAATTGGGGAATGATGTGATTTTTTTGTACAATTGACTTGGTTTCTTAAAAATTTGAGAAATTAGACCTTTGTCAGAGATTTTTGTTATAAATATTTTCCCCAATTTGTTGCTTCCCTTTTAATTTTGTTTGCATTGGTTTTGTTTGTACAAAACCTTTTTAATTAATTTTTTAAACCCTTACCTTCTGTCTTGGAATCAATACTGTGTATTGGCTCCAAAGCAGAAGAGTGGTAAGGGCTAGGCAATGGGTGCCAAATGATTTGCCCAGGGTCACACAGCTGGGAAGTGTCTGAGGCCAGATTTGAACCTAGGACCTCCCATCTCTAGGCCTGGCTCTCAATCCACTGAGCTACTCATCTGCTCCCAAAACCTTTTAAATTTAATGTAATCAAAATTATTCATTTTACATTTTGTAATATTCTCTGTCTCTTGCTTGATCTTAAATTCGTTCCTTTCCCATAGATCTGACATATGTATTATTCTATGTTCACCTAATTTACTTATAATTTCCCTCTTTATATTTAAGTCATTTACTCATTCTGAATTTATCTTGGTATAGGATGTGAAATGTTGATTTAAATTTAATCTCTCCCATACTGTTTTCCAATTCTAAGACCTTTTCCAGCTTTAGATCCAGGATTCTATGAACCATATGATTCCATTCAACTTATTTGGGTCATTTCAATTCAAGAACTCTCTCTTTAATATTTACTTTGTACCAAGCACCCTCTGAGGTACTAGGGATATAAAGAGAAACAGAAAGTAATCTCAGTCCCCACAAAGCTCATATTTGAAGGCCATCACAGTGTGGTAGAAAGTCAATTGGACCTGGACTCTGGGCATCTGGGTTCAAATCCTAGTTCTTATACCAACTGGACAGGTATTCACAGTCAAATCCTTCTCTGAGTTTTCATCTTCTTTATCTATAAAATAAACATTAGAATTTTTTTTTTTGCTTCCTGATAGGGTTTTAGAAAGTTTAAAGTGGGCAGAAGTTAAAGATTTTGAAGGAGTATTTCAACTTGAGGTCATTTCAACTTGGCAAGTATCCATTGAGAACTTGTGTCATGGGAAACATGAAGGATTCAAAGAAAAAAATCAAATGACCCTGGTTCTCAAGGAGTTTCTTTTCTACAGGAAGTGGTTTTATCAATCCCACAGCAAGAGTTTACTTTGCTTAGACACTGGACCTCAATCTCTCTTTAGAAGTTCTCCAAGCTGGGTAGTCTCTCTTCTGCTGCCTCTTTCCCTTAAGGCAAGATGGAAATATCAAGATCCGTTTCCTCCAATATTCTTAGAGTATGAATGAGTCAATATCTGAAAAGTAATTGTCATTTAAAACAATCCAGACCAGTGATTTCATCAGTTGGGAGCTGACCAGCAGCCATCTGTCATATATAGTAATAGAGATGTATGAAGCACTGAGACATTTAAGTGTCTTGGCTGAAGTTACCTAGCCAATATGGGTCAAAACCAGGATTTGAATGGATATCTTTCTGACCCAAGGCCTTCAATCCATTATGGCACTGCCTTTCAATTGTCATTTTTCTAGCTTAAAAGATACAAACCACTTTAATTCTTATAATCAAAGGAGAGTATGATGTACTTTTTATGAGGTTCAGTTTCTATATCCATAAAAGAGGAATAAACAGTTGGAAAGGGAGCTTTAAGAAGAGCTCCCTCTGGATCCAAGTCCCCATGGTGGGGGGTGGGGGGAGATAGAGATCATAGGGGAGTGGGAAGCCATTATCAGCAGGCAGAAAAGAGATCAGTTAGGCTGGGCTATCCTGGGAAGGATCCAGCCAAAATTCAGAGTGTCCTTGGGATCCCACTTTGGTCAGCAGACAGAAATGACCTTCATTGCCATTGTTTTTTAGAGCTGCATCCTCTCTGGTGTATCACTATCAAGCTAGGAGAGGGGTGGTCTGTCCTCAAGAATCCAAACTATGCCACTATATTCTCTAACCCAAAGAGGAGAAGGGGTAAAAGTGAAGGGGAAGAAGAAAGGAACATCTCACTTTTTCCTGGTGAATACAATAATGTACCCATGGTATCATGTGCTCTGGAAGAAACCCTTAATTGTTACGGGACATTCAGGAGTGCTGGCACAAAGCTGGATGAAGAAGCAGGGATGGTTGGCTTCTTTGAACACAAGAGGCTGTGGCGACTGGGTTAGTAGAAGACTGTTAGGGAGAAAGAAGAATCATGTCCCCTGGATTTGGGCCATGTTGGATCAAAGGCCCAGCCATTCTACCATAGTCAGGGCTGTAGATAATACGATCTTTAGAATCAATGTCACAGGTTTGTTTTGTGGCTTAAATGTAATAAAACATTTTGTGATTAAAATCATTCATTTAGTTTACTTCTTTCCTAGGGAAAAGACATTTTTTGATGCTATGACTGAAGAACCCAATGACAGTACTGCTTCAGGAAATAAGCTCTAGAAATTGTGCTGGTTAACTCAGGTAACAGGAGAAAACATGAGGATAATACAAAGGTCTTGTTTCTCTATGGCTTATATCCTTAATATTCCTCATCCATAGCCCTCCATCTCTATTTGTCCCAACCAAGAACGTTTTTCCCACCACCAACATCACTATCACCATCTACTCACTTGGGTATTCAATTCAGTTCTTTTCAATTCTTTTTTTCTTTCTTAAACACACACACACACACACACACACACACACACACACACACACACACACCCTTTACTTTCCATTTTAGAATCAACACTGTTCCAAAGCAAAGAATGAAAGGGGGGTTAAGTGACTTGCCCAGGGTAACACTGCTAGGAAGTATCTAAGGTCACATTTGAACCCAGGACCTTTTGTCTCTAGGCCTGCCTCTCAATAGACTACATCTCCTAGCTGCCCCCTCAGTTCTATTCATTTCAATTCAATAGGCATTTATTAAATGTCTACATGTGTTTGTTCCCCCAATTATATTGTGAACTCTCCAAACAAGATATTTGTAAAAAGTATTTAGCACTGTATCTGGTATGTAATAGATGGTCTATAAATGCTTATTCCCTTTTTTTTTCTCTACTATCTTAAGAGCAGAGACAGTCTTGTTTCTCTCTTTGTATCATTAGTCTTTAGCACTGTGCTGGGCACAGTGAGTATCTAATGATTCCATTCATTCATTCATTCATTCATTCATTCATTCATTTATAACACAACAGTCACTGTGCTAGGTTTGAGGGGTAAAGGAAGAAAAAATAAGTGCCTGCTGCCTCTTTTCACCTATTGAGTATTTTTATAATCATTTGCATCTCCCCTATGAGAACTGAATAAGCTTAGTAATGGCATCCTTCTGGTGAAGAACTAGGAAAAGAAGAGGGAGGAGGGGAATTAATTGGGGAATGTCTGAAGAAATTGTAGTACATGAATGTGATGGAATATTAACAGGCTGTAAGAAAGGATAAAGGTCATAGTTTCAGAGAAACTTGGGAAGGCTTGTATGAATTGATGCAGAGTGAAAGGAGCAGAACCAGGACAATTTATATAATAGCAAAAATATTGTAAAGATAATCAACTTCGAAAGCCTTAAGAACTCTAACTAACTAGCAGTGACTAAATATGATTTCAGAGGACTGATGATGAAACATATTATTCACCTCCTGCAAGAGAAATGATAGACTTAGAGTAAAGATTGAGATGTATATATTTTGGAACATGACCAATGTGAGAGTTTGTTTTGCTCAACTATAATTTTTTGTAAGGATTTTTAATTCATTGGGGAATGACAAATGGGAGAGAGAAGATCAATTTTCATTAATTAGAAAAAAATTTAAAAACAAAGATTGCATCCCTTACCTTGCAGATAGTTTTGCTTCTATTTTTTTGTGCAGAGTATTTATTTTTTTCCTAACGAAGTAATTCATTCTACTTGGGATTTTCTTTTCTCTCCATTTCTTTATATATTTTCCCAATGTTGACTTTCTTCACCACCATTCCTTACTCCCCCCTTCCTGGAAATAAAAAAAAAACAACATAAAAAATCTCTTAGAATATTTTGTATTGTGGAAGTCCCCCAAGCTAGAGGCATAAGCCCAAGTCTTGTCTTGGTATTCACACATGCTCTGCCCGCAGGATGGCCCAAGCTTTGGCGGGCAACATTGCCCTCAGAATTTGTGAGCTGATGATGAATGGCTGTGAAGCCTTTGTAATTGCTCAGGCCCCTTTGTGGGGTCAGACAATGGAGGAAGACACAAGTCTGGCTCAGGAGAGCAACGGATAAAACTGCTGGGCAGGATGGCGGGCTCCTGCCGACATTACTACTTGTTGACATTGAAAGGATTTCACAACAAGTGAGCAGAAACAGAAACGATTCTGTTCCACGGGGCTATTAGCTGCAACGTGTGGCACCAGAGCGGTCACTCCTGATGTGTTTCCTTGCTAATGAGCTCTGAATGCCCTATTAAACTGGGATGCTATAGGCCCAGAGCCACCAGGACAATGGTATGCATGAATGACTTTCCCCCTTGCTATTGGCCCATCCAAGGAGGAAGCAACTGGCAATACTCAAATTTAAACGAGACTGACAGTATAGTTCAATGATCATTAATTAAAGTTCATGGACAGATAAAGACTCAAAGCCATCTCTTAATGACAAGATAGCAGGGTACCATTACTCACTCACTGTACTCAGGAGCTGGCTTATGCTTATGTCCTGTTCTATTTCTCTTTCCATATGGACTTAAATTAAATGTCCTGTTCTATTTCTCTTTTCATATGGAAACCTGGAAAATGAGAGAATCTCTGTAAAAATACTTTGAACAAAGTTTGTACTTTTTAATGAAAAAAGTAATGAATTATCCAAATAAAGTATTATAATACTGATATAACCTAGTAACATTTATTGTCCAATGTGGATTTAAGGCTTATAGTGCAAAAATAGGTTTGTAGAATTAGGAGTGCCCTCAGAGGTCATCTAATCAACCCTCTCATTTTATAGAAGAGTGAGTCCCATGGAGGTGGGGTGTCTTGCCCAGGGTCATAGACGTATATGATATGATCATGGATTCAGAACTAAAAAAGACCGTAGAGATCATCTAGTCCAGTAGTATCAAATTTGAATAGAAATGAGAGTTACTATGCCATATGTGGGCAGGTAGGTGGAGCAGTGGTTAGAGCATCAGGCCTGGGTTCAGGAAGATCTGAATTCAAGTCCAGATTTATTAGGTCTATGACCCTTGGCAAGTCACTTAGCCCTGTTTGCCTGAGTTTCTTCATCTGAAAAAATGAGCCAGAGAAGGAAATGACAAACCACCCTAGTATCTTTGCCAAGAAAACTCCAAATGCCACAAAGAGTCAGATACAATTTTATTTTGTTAATTATTTCCCAATTACATTTTGATCTGGTTCCCATCAGCAAGACTTGGTACTTCTGATCTAGTCCAACCTCCTCCCTTCTCTTATAGAGAACAAAAAGCCTAATAACTTGCTTAAGGTTATATATGTAGTAAATAAATATCAAAAACAAGATTTAAATCCATGTCCGGTGATGAAAGAACCAGCATTCTTTCTGGTCCTTGAGTAGAAAGACTCATCCTTGTGAGTTCAAATCCAATGTCAGACACGTACTAGCCATTTGATCTGGAATAAGTCTTGTAACCCAATTTGCCTTAGTTTCTTCATCTATAAATGAGCTGGAGAAGAAATAGCATCTTTGCAAAAAAACTAAAAACCCAAATGGTGTCACTACTGAAAAAACTGACAAGCAACAAAATAGATGTGTTCCTTCTTGGATACACTGATAGGGGTATTCATTTCACTCAATCTAATTCAATTCATTTCAGCTTAATAAGCATTTTTCAGAGACTTGCCTTGGAGATCCAAAGATAAAGACGAAAGAGTTCCCAATTTCAAGGATTTTTTATGAACTGGATAGGCTATGACTAGGTCATGAGAAGAATTAAACCATTGCTTCCATACTTGTTTCAGAATGTTATCAAGAATACTAGGCTAAGAGTTAATTGACTCAGTTTAAGTCCTGGGTCCAGTGTTTACCTTGGAGGGTCAGGATTGTGGGAAAACTACTTTACCTCCTTAGCCTCAGTGTTTTTTTGTTTGTTTGGTTGTTTTTTTTTTAATATATTTTATTTGATCATTTCCAAGCATTATTCGTTAAAGACATAGATCATTTTCTTTTCCTCCCCCCCACCCCCCATAGCCGACGCGTAAGTCCACTGGGCATTAGATGTTTTCTTGATTTGAACCCATTGCTTTGTTGATAGTATTTGCATTAGAGTGTTCATTTAGAGTCTATCCTCTGTCATGTCCCCTCAACCTCTGTATTCAGGCAGTTGCTTTTTCTCTGTGTTTCCACTCCCATAGTTTATCCTTTGCTTATGAATGGTGTTTTTTTCTTCTGGATCCCTGCAAGTTGTTCAGGGACATTACACCACTACTAATGGAGAAGTCCATTATGTTCGATTATACCACAGTGTATTAGTCTCTGTGTACAATGTTCTCCTGGTTCTGCTCCTCTCGCTCTGCATCACTTCCTGGAGGTTGTTCCAGTCTCCATGGAACTTCTCCACTTTATTATTCCTTTGAGCACAATAGTATTCCATCACCAGCATATACCACAGTTTGCTCAGCCATTCCCCAATTGATGGGCATCCCCTCGTTTTCCAGTTTTGGGTCACCACAAACAGCGCAGCTATGAATATTTTTGTACAAGTCTTTGTGTCCATTATCTCTTTGGGGTACAGACCCAGCAGTGCTATGGCTGGGTCAAAGGGTAGATATTCTTTTGTTGCCCTTTGGGCATAGTTCCAAATTGCCCTCCAGAATGGTTGGATCAGTTCACAGCTCCACCAGCAATGAATTAATGTCCCTGCTTTGCCACATCCCCTCCAGCATTCATTACTTTCCTTTGCTGTTATGTTAGCCAATCTGCTAGGTGTGAGGTGATACCTCAGAGTTGTTTTGATTTGCATCTCTCTGATTATAAGAGATGTAGAACACTTCTTCATGTGCTTGTTAATAGTTTTGATTTCTTTATTTGAGAACTGCCTATCCATTTCCCTTGCCCATTTATCAATTGGAGAATGGCTTGATTTTTTGTACAATTGATTTAGCTCATTATAAATATGAGTAATTAAACCTTTGTCAGAGGTTTCTATGAAGATTTTTTTCCCAATTTGTTGTTTCCCTTCTGATTTTAGTTATATTGGTTTTGTTTGTACAAAAGCTTTTTAGTTTGATGTAGTCAAAATTATTTATTTTACATTTTGTGATTCTTTCTGTATCTTGCTTGGTTTTAAAGCCTTTCCCCTCCCAAAGGTCTGACATGTATACTATTCTGTGTTTACCCAATTTACTTATGGTTTCCTTCTTTATGTTTAAGTCACTCACCCATTTTGAATTTATCTTGGTGTAGGGTGTGAGGTGTTGATCTATTCCTAGTCTCTCCCACACTGTCTTCCAATTTTCCCAGCAGTTTTTATCGAATAGTGGATTTTTGTCCCAAAAGCTGGGATCTTTGGGTTTATCGTATACTGTCTTGCTGAGTTCGCTTTCCCCCAGTCTATTCCACTGATCTTCCTTTCTGTTTCTTAGCCAGTACCAAATTGTTTTGATGACTGCTGCTTTGTAATATAGTTTTAGGTCAGGGACTGCAAGGCCCTCATCATATGTGTTTTTTTTTCATTATTTCCCTGGATATCCTTGATCTTTTGTTCTTCCAAATGAACTTTGTTATGCTTTTTTCTAAATCAGTGAAGAAGTATTTTGGTAGTTCAATGGGTATGGCACTAAATAGATAAATAAGTTTGGGTAGGATGGTCATTTTTATTATATTGGCTCGTCCTATCCATGAGCAGTTAATGTTTTTCCATTTGTTCAAGTCTAGTTTTAGTTGTGTGGCGAGTGTTTTGTAGTTGTGTTCATATAGTTCCTGTGTTTGTCTTGGGAGGTAGATTCCTAGGTATTTTATTTTGTCTAAGGTGATTTTGAATGGGATTTCTCTTTCTAGTTCTTGCTGCTGAGCTGTGTTGGAGATATATAGAAAAGCTGATGATTTATGTGGGTTTATTTTGTATCCTGCAACTTTGCTAAAGTTGTTGATTATTTCAATTAGCTTTTTGGTTGAATCTCTAGGATTCTTTAAGTAGACCATCATGTCATCCGCAAAGAGTGATAACTTGGTCTCCTCCTTGCCTATTTTGATGCCTTCAATTCCTTTATCTTCTCTAATTGCTACTGCTAGTGTTTCTAGTACAATGTCAAATAGTAGAGGTGATAATGGGCATCCTTGTTTCACTCCTGATCTTATTGGGAATGCATCTAGTTTATCCCCATTGCAGATGATATTAGCTGTTGGTTTTAGATATATACTATTTATTATTTTTAGGAATGACCCTTCTATTCCTATGCTTTCTAGTGTTTTTAATAGGAATGGGTGTTGTATTTTATCAAAGGCTTTTTCTGCATCTATTGAGATAATCATGTGGTTCTTGCTAGTTTGCTTGTTGATGTGATCAATTATGTGGATGGTTTTCCTAATGTTGAACCAGCCCTGCATCCCTGGTATGAATCCTACTTGATCATGGTGAATGATCCTTCTGATCACTTGCTGGAGTCTTTTTGCTAGTATCCTATTTAAGATTTTTGCATCTATATTCATTAGGGAGATTGGCCTATAGTTTTCTTTCTCTGTTTTTGACCTTCCTGGTTTTGGAATCAGTACCATGTTTGTGTCGTAAAAGGAGTTTGGTAGAACTCCCTCTTTGCTTATTATGTCAAATAGTTTGTATAGTATTGGGATTAACTGTTCTCTGAATGTTTGATAGAATTCACAGGTGAATCCATCAGGCCCTGGGGATTTTTTCTTTGGAAGTTCTTTGATGGCTTGATGGATTTCAATTTCTGATATGGGATTATTTAAGAATTCTATTTCCTCTTCTGTTAGTCTAGGCAGTTTGTATTTTTGTATATATTCATCCATTTCTCCTAAATTGGTGTATTTATTGCCATATAATTGGGCAAAGTAATTTCTAATGATTGCCTTAATTTCCTCCTCATTGGAGGTGCTGTCCCCCTTTTCATCCTTAATTCTGTGAATTTGCTTTTCTTCCTTCCTTTTTTTAATTAGATTGACCAGTACTTTGTCTATTTTGTTTGTTTTTTCAAAGTACCAGCTTCTTGTCTTATTTATTAAATCAATAGTTCTATCACTTTCGATTTTATTAATTTCTCCCTTAATTTTTAGGATTTCTAATTTGGTTTTCTGCTGGGGGTTTTTAATTTGATCGCTTTCGAGTTTTTTCAATTGCATTTCCAATTGATTGATCTCTGCTCTCCCTTGTTTGTTAATATAAGCATTCAGGGATATGAATTTGCCTCTGATTACCGCTTTGGCTGCATCCCAAAAGGTTTGAAAGGTTGTTTCGCCATTGTCATTTTCCTCGATGAAATTATTAATTGTTTCTATGATTTCTTCTTTAACTAAACGGTTTTGGAGTATCATATTGTCTAATTTCCAATTGGTTTTAGATTTGGTTTTCCATGTACCATTACTAATCATTATTTTTATTGCCTTGTGATCTGAGAAGGCTGCATTCATTATTTCTCCTTTTTTGCATTTGTGTGCTATGTTTCTGTGACCTAATGTATGGTCAATTTTTGTGAATGTGCCATGTGGTGCTGAGAAGAAGGTGTATTCCTTTTTATCCCTATTTATTTTTCTCCATATGTCTATTAATTCTAATTTTTCTAAGATTTCATTCACTTCTTTTACCTCTTTCTTATTTATTTTTTGATTTGATTTATCTAAATTTGATAATGGTTGGTTTAAGTCTCCCACTAGTATGGTTTTATTGTCTATTTCTTCCTTCAATTCTCCTAGTTTCTCCATTAGAAATTTGGGTGCTATATTATTTGGTGCATACATGTTGATTAATGATATTTCCTCATTGTCTAGAGTCCCTTTTAACAAAATATAATTACCTTCCCTATCCCTTTTGATCAGGTCTATTTTTGCATTGGCTTTATCAGATATCATGATTACCACTCCTGCCTTCTTTCTATCAGTTGAGGCCCAGAAGGTCTTACTCCATCCTTTAATTCTGACCTTGTGGGTGTCAACCCGCCTCATGTGTGTTTCTTGAAGACAACATATGGTAGGGTTTTGGATTCTAATCCATTCTGCTATTCGTCTACGTTTTATGGGTGAGTTCATCCCATTCACGTTCAAAGTTATGATTGTCATTTGTGGACTCCCTGGCATTTTGATTGCCTTCCCTAATTCTAACCTTTTCTTCTTCGGCTCTACCTTTTAGTCCAGTGATTTACTTTGAATCAGTCCCCCTTGTCCCCTCCCTTGATGTTTCCCCTTTTAGTCCCTCCCTTTTTGTTCCCTCCCCCTCCCCCCTCTCTTTCCCTCCCTTTTTGTTCTCCCTCTCCCCCTCCCCCCTTGGTTTTCCCTTCTCCTTACCCTTGTTGGGTAAGATAGAATTCAAGATCCCAATGGATCTGGATGTTTTTCCCTCTCAGAGTTGATTTCCCTGAGATTGAGGTTTAAGTAAACCCCCCCCCCCTTCCTCTCCTTCTTTTAGGAGTTTTCTTCCCCTCCCCTTCCCATGTGAATCTTTGTGTGAGAACCATTATTCTATTTGGTCTTTCTTTACCCCCTATTTATACATTACATTTTCCCCACATGTTAGTATACATAGATTGATATAAATGTAGTCCTTATAGAAGAGAGTTTGAGTAAAAGAAGAAGATAACATTTTTCCCCTTTCCTTAATATTTACCTTTTCAGGTATTCCTTGCTCTTTGATTTTCGGTATCAAACTTTCCACAGAGCTCTGGTCTTTTCTTTGCAAAAAGTTGGAAGTCTTCTATTTTGTTGAATGCCCATACTTTCCCTTGGAAGTATATAGTCAGTTTTGCTGGGTAGCTGATTCTTGGTTGGAGACCCAGCTCTCTTGCCTTTCTGAAGATCATGTTCCATGCCTTACGATCATTCAGAGTAGAACTTGCAAGGTCTTGTGTGACCCTGATTGTCATTCCTTTATATCTAAATTGTCTTTTTCTGGCTTCCTGTAGGATTTTTTCTTTTGTTTGATAGCTTTGGAATTTGGCAATTACATTCCTGGGAGTTGTCTTTTGGGGGTTTAGTGTAGAAGGTGTTCTGTGAGCTCTGTCAGTGGCTGTATTGCCCCCTTGTTCTAGAATCTCTGGGCAATTTTCTTTGATTATATCTTGTATCACCATGTCCAGTTTGGTGTTTATTTCTGGCTTTTCTGGGAGTCCAATTATTCTTAAATTCTCTCTTCTCCCTCTATTTTCCAGATCTATCACCTTGTCGGTGAGATATTTTATGTTCTCTTCTAATTTCTTGGTGTTTTGGCTTTGCTTTATTAGTTCTTGCTTTAAAGCCTGGTTTTCTTTTACAGTTTGGTCAAACTGGTTTTGTAGATGCGTGAATTTCTTTTGCATTATTTCCCACTTTTCCTCCCAGAGGGCTTCCATCTTTTTGGTCATTTCTGATTCAAATTCTTCATGGGTTTGTGGAGAGTTTCCATTTCCTTTGGAAGATTTTGGAGCATTTTCTTGTATATCTTCTTCTATCTGCTCTGTATTTTGTATTTTGGCTCCATAGAATGTGTCCAAAGTCGCCCCTTTCTTCTTATTTTTCTTGGTATTTTGGGGCTTCTGTGCTTCTGTGGAGTTTGCCATCTCTGAATGTGGAGGATTAGCTTTTCTTATCTCTGTCTGGTGTTCAGAGGCTTTAGTCCTGGGCAGATGTTGGTTCTATGAGCTTTCCTGGGTTAAACTGAATATGCCTCACTGGAACTGGAATGGAAGGGTCGGACCACGAGGCCACACTGCCCCCCCCCCACCCCGCTCGCTTTCCGGACGTTGCCTTCAGAATCGCTGGCCGTGAGGCTGTTTCGTCGGCCTGCGGGGGGATGGGCTGCAGCTTCCCCAAGCTCCGAGGGTAGGGACTTTCACTGAGACTTGGATAGCAGGATCCAGCCCGTGAGGCTGTCTTGCCCGCCCTGAGGGTTGCTGTTGTTTCGACCAGCTCTCTGCAGCAGAAGCCCCAGGCAGTAACTTTCACTGGGACTCCGGTAGAAGGCCCTGAGGGTTGTTGTTCCGAGGACCCTGCTCTCTGAGCTGGGCCGGGCTGCGGCTTCCGGGAGCCTTGGACTCTGCGCTCCTACCCCTGAGGTCCGAGTGATCTCGGGTTCTGGCTTTTGAGGGGAGCCGTACCTTTTGAACCAGGTCCAGGTCCAGGAGGAGGGTTCCCAGGGTCTGTGCTGTTGATCGTCTTGAATGGTCGGGAAGGGTTTTCCGGAGATCTGAACTTTAGTTTTCTCTAAGCCGCCATCTTAACCGGAAGTCCTGTTTGTTTGTTTTTATCTATAAAACCAAGGCAATAATGATACCTATCCTAGAGGCTTGCCACAAAGGAGTTTAACAGTGAGATGGTATAGTTCGTGGTAGTCACAAGTCAAAAAGATCTGTGTTTAAATCTGGCTTTTGTGATAAAGGAATAATCCAGAGGCTTTGAAGGACAGAGCCTGGAAGAAATGCAAAGGTTTCCATCCACAGTGGGGGATGGTTGAGAAGGCTTGGAATCTTGAGGGAAGAGAGATTCCAGGTGAGAGGCATTTGGTCTCTCTATCTTGAGACAGCAAGGGTGAGGGTCTGATCAGAGATTGTATCCTGAGCTATAAAAAATTCCTCATTGAACTTAATCACCATTTCCCCCAACGATACCAAGAAGTGTGTCAGAAACCTGAGAAGAATAAAAAGCAGCCTAACAAGATCTCACAGAGCTCCTGTGACACCCTGGGTGCTACGTTGGCTTTGCTGTGACTCTGAACCTCTCAGAGGCCAGGCTGTCAAGTCTGAGTCTCTCAACTTTGGAGGGAAGGAAAGGGGGATTCAGACAGGCAGAGACTTCCTTTCCCCTCTTTCCAAAAAGACATCTTTTTGTTTTACCCCTGATCATTATTGTTAGAGTAAAGATTTGTCATTTATTTTAAAAATGATTTTCATTGTGAGTGAAGGGAATAATTACATTAGAAGAGGGAGAGAGCTGATTTCTTTTTTTTTTCCCCAAAGGAAGAGGTTCCTCCATAATACCACTTATTAGAGGGAGTAAAGGCAGCGTTAGTGGGGAGACATATTTTGAAGAAGACTGAAGGGGGGAATAATCCATCTCAACCTCCTTCTACCTTCTGGCATATATCGTCAACTCCCTTTCCATACCACCCAAACCAACCCTCTAAAACACTTTTGACATGACATAGCTGTGTGATGCTGAACAAGTCCCTTATCCTTTCCCTGGGAGATAAACATGACTATCCCCCCATTTTACTGATGAGAATATGGAAGCTCAGAGAATTCAAGTAATTGGTTCAGGATCACAGTTAATAAACATCTGAGTTAGGTCTTGAACTCAGGGCTGTTCAACTCTAAGTTCAGTACTTTGTTTTGATATTGAGAGCTGGTATTTATTTAGCACTGTAAGGTTTGCAAAACACGTTACATATATTATCTCATTTGATCCTTACAAAAACCTAGAGAATTGGGTGCAGTTATTACCCCCATTTTATAGATTAGGGATTGAGGCTAACAGATGTTTCCTAGCCAGTTTTTCTCTGAGAGAATTTCATTTATTTATTCAAACTTACCTTCTGCCTTAGAATCAATATTGTGCTTTGGTTCCCAGGCAGAAAGTGGTAAGGGCTAGGTGATGGAGGTGAGCCACCTAGCTGCCCACAAGACAGGATTTAAATTCAGTCCTTCCTAACTGTAAGTCCAGCACTCTGTTCATTGCACCACTCACTTATTTGAGGCTATGAAATAATCCTCATATATCTGACATCGACTGAATAAACAGGTCATCTCAAGGTGATCTAGTTTCTGATGGTTAATAGTCAGGAGATCTGTAGATTGAGGATTCTTCATTTTTTGTGTGTCACAGAGCCCCTGGGAAGTTGGGGGAGCTTTGGGGACTCCTCAGAATCACTCCTTTCAATGTGTTAAAAAAATACCTGGACACACAAAGCAAGCCAATTATATTGAAATATAGTTATCAAAATAATAACAAACATTAAAAAAACCCAAGTTCCTAAATTCCAGGTTAAGAATTCCGGCTTCCACATCGTGCCTTCATGCCTTCACTGTCACCTTTATTTTTCTTTAATTAGGGTAGCTCTTTTCTTCCAAGGTCACCTCATGGAACAAGTATACTCATGGCCACAGTGTAACTGGTGAAATGGTTGCCATGGCAACAGTAGATGCAATGGTCTCTACCATCAATTGTTCTAGAAGGCTCTATAGATATTAAAATCGAGGTGGGGTAAAGTGTTGCTTGAGTTAATAGAATGTGACCTTCTTTCATGGTGCCTCTGGAATGTCTTGGAGTACTTCAGGAGATTTGTTAAAATCAGTGTAAGAGTGAGAACCCTGGGATGAAATTACTATATTCTCTCCTCAAATCAAAGAATCACTTAAAATTTTTAAAAATTCTTTATAAACTATGCCCACTGTAATACAGCTTTCACTTTTCTTCAGTTTGTACTTTCTTTTCACCAACCTATCTTGTGTTCCAGGGATTTAATTTCCCTCTTTTTGAGTTGGTTTTTCTCCAGCTTGGAAAACAGCTGCTATTAATGTGGGCCCTGAGAGATGACCTGGACCACTCCAGCATGTTGGGTAGGGTCCCAGGAGAACCTCAGAATACAAAATTATTCCAGTGTATCTTGTGATCTCATCTCAGTGGGCATTACCTCTAATGGTGCCATTCTTAACTAATCCAGGCTAACTCAACCTGCATGATTCATGTTCATGACTTTCTGTGAGTATTCAAGATTTTTCTTGCTTTTCTAGAAACCAATTGAAAGTGTGAGTGACCAAATGGTTGTCTCTCTCTTGCCTTGCCTACCTGATTTATGGTTTGTTTGTTTTTTGCTCATTACCTTTTTTATTGTCCAGGAGACCAAAAAGCATAAACTTCTGAAAGATGGAAGGCACCCTCTACAATTCACATTTATTAACTAATATTTGGTGTATACCAAATCAAGGTTGAAATTGGATTTTTAGGATGAAAATAATCTGACTGATCCAAATGGAAAAACTATTTTCTATTTGTCACCTCCTCCTAGAAGGGTGTATGGGGTGTTCAGAGAGGGGTAGTATCTCTGGTATGGAGGGCTTGTCGTGCCCTCCTAGGGCAGCTCTCCAGCCTCTGACCCCAACCTGACACCCAGCTCTCACTTGTGGCTCCCAGTAGCTGCTAGCATGTGGCAGTGGCCACACCCCGGGCAACGGCTTCGACAGGCCGGCTAAACCTTGTGAGGGTAGCCATTGGGTCATCGACCCCTGGTGAACCAGGGCTTTGCTCACCCAGCATGTGAAGACTGCTTCGGCGGAACAGGCGGAAGAAACCAACAAGAAGGTTCAACGGCTGAGAGGGCGACGCAGCAAAGCACTGTGGAGTGCTCAGGGTGTGTTAGAGCACAAAAGACAACATGGCCATCCAATGCAGCTGAGGAAGTCTCCAGACGTAACGATTTTTCGTGCCACTGGACCCAGGCTTCCAACGCCGAGAGAGTGGGATTGTCTTTGTGCATCGACTTTTCCACTTAAGTCTCCTTCACACACAAGTGTCTTTGTGCACACTCATCTACATCATAGATGAAAGCACACAAAGACAATCGTCATCCTCGTTTACCGAGAGACTACTACCTAGAGGTCCAATTGAGGTAATGTCGCTGCCCTAAGCATCCTGAAATATATGTTAGATGTATCATGGTGTAGAGGGCAAAGGATTCTTCTTAGAGTCAGGAAGACCAAGATTTGAATCACATTTCCTACGTTTACTAGCTTTATGACCTTTTGTAACCTCACTTCCCTGAAGCTCAATTTTCTTATCTATAAAATGAATATTTTGAGCTCAACTATATATCACTCCCTTTCCTATACTATCTGGCACTACCAAGTTGGATGGCCTTTTTTGTATCTTTACCATCTGGTGTTTTAGTTGGCCCACCCAGCTTCATGTCATTTTTTTTAAAAGGTATTTTTTATTTAAAATATTCTTTTCTTTTAAAATTTTGAATTCCAAAATTTCTTTTTTCCTGACAGCCCTCTCTCATTTACTGAGAAGGCAAGTTGCATGATATCAATTATACATTGGAAGTCTTACAAAATGTATTTCTATATTAGCCATATTGCAAAACAAAACAAAACAAAGTGAGGCCCATTTGCACTCAGAATCCTTCAGTTCTCTCTGGAGGTAGATAGCATTTTCCATCATGAATCCTTTTGGCATTGTCTTGGGGCATTGTACTGATTAGAGTAGCTCAGTCTTTCACAGTTGATCATCCTTATAAATATCACTGTTGCTCTGCAGAATGATCTCCTAGTTCTCACATTATTTTGCATCAGTTTATATATGTCTTATCATATTTTTCTGAAGTTATCCCCAGCTCAACATTTCTTATAGCACAATTGTACTTTATATAGTATAATTTATTATAATGCAATTTTATTGTAGTTCAATCATATACCACAACTTGGTCAGTCATTCCCAAATACAGGAACATTCTCCTCAATTTCTAATTTTTTGCCTACACAAAAAAGAGCTGCTATAAATAAATATTTTGTGAATACAGGCCCTTTTCCTTTTTCTTAGATCTCTTTGGGATACCAAGCTAGTATTGGTATTTCTGGGTCAAAGCGTCTGCACAGTTTTATAACTCTTTGGGCATAGTTCCAGACTGTTCTTCATAATGGTTGGCCCAGTTCACTGCTATTCTAGGAGTTCATTAGTGCATCTGGTTTGGTTTTTCTCCTGGAGCATTTGTCATTCTGATAATATGTGAGGTGGGACCTCAGAGTTGTTTAATTTGTATTTCTCTAATCAATGGTGATTTAGGGCTTAATGCCATTTAATAGGCAAGTCATTTACTCCTTTAAAACGTAAAAAGTAGTATATTTAAGGATTTTGTGATTTTTTTTGAATCCTTGGTACTTTCAATCTTGTTTTCTCCCCACACACACACATTTTTCTTATCTCTCACTTCTGACTCCCATCCCGTTGACTGTGGTTTCCTTGGGGGACTGAATCTTTCAGACTTTACCCACACCAGCATAGATCTCTGCCCCAAATGACTTTGGAATAGTCAAAACTGGCTCCAGTTAGATGCTCTCTCTCCCCTCAGGCTAGGTGGGGTCTTGCACTGCCACCAATATGTACAGTGTTTTGTCCTGGTGACTTGTTCCACTTCTTTAGTTCTTTGGTCCAGTGTAGCAACAAAAGTTCAGAGCTTTTGCAACTGTAGAGAGATGGCTGAGTTGGCTGTTGGTGATTAAGAAAACTTCCACAGTCTGTAGGCAAAGTCTCTATACCACTAGGAAGAGGGAGGTGGGAATACAGTGTAGAGGGAGGAGCTGATATAAGCTTGTGTTTGTCCATAGATCTGCTGTTGCAGTTTTCATGTTGGTAGGGTGGGAGGTGAGGAGAAGGGCATTGAATGAGTTCCAGATCACTGAATATCAATTCCTGGTTTGTTTTTCTTTAACTTTGTCCTGGATTCCTGTCATCCTAAATCATGGAAACAGCTAAAGTTGCCTTATATTTGGTGCATAATTTCTGTTTTTAGGGTTGTTTGTGACATGGGGATTGGAGGAAGTTTCTAATCTGCCATCTTTTTTGTTCACATGACACAGACATTTAGGATTGGCTTTTAGGTTCCCTTATCCATGCCTTAGATTGCTTGGTGGGCTTGTGCTGGGCAGGTGGGAGAAGAAAGCATGTGGGGAAAATTGATGCATCTTGGATGAAAGATGTGAGTGTTGAGAACTGTGAGAGGTAGTGTGATGTGATGGACAGTACATTGGACTTTGAATCTAGAATCAGGGACACTTGGGTTGAAGTCAGACATTTATTAGTTGTGACAAGATCATGGACAAGTCACTTAACCCAGCTGAACAGGTTAGTAAAATAGTTAGATGGCCTCCAAGGTCCATTCCATCTCTCAGGCTATGATCCCATATTGAAGAAAACAGGATCAATGGAAATATTTGAGTAAATTCCTTCTTCCAATCTATTCATCATGAATCACTTTCTTTTTTCTTAGATCTAACAATAATATTTCCCAAGAAGATAAGGAAAAAGAAGTAAAAAATCTATATGTTCCAAAATATTTATAGCAGCTCTCTTCATGGTAGCAAAGAACTGGAAATCAAAGGGACGCCCATCAATTGGGGAATGGCTAAACAAATTGTGGTATATGATTGTGATGGTATACCATAGTACCATAAGAAACAATAAGCAGATTAATTTTTTAAAAACTTGGAAAGAGCTACATGAGATAATGAAGAGTGAAATAAGTAGAACCAAGAGAAATAGAAACATGAAAGACATTATCTATCTATCTATCTATCTATCTATCTATCTATCTATCTATCTATGTCTTTTCCCAGATGATGCCTTCTATGGTGTGGGGCAGGGGAGGGTCTGAGATTCCTGGAAATAAATTCTATTAACTAAAAAAGTACTTTTAAAGTACTTACTATGTGCCAGACACTGTGCTACTCATTTAGTATAGAAGCACAAAGAATGACATTCATCTATACTTTCAAGGAGTTTACAAGGACATATGTAAACATCTAGCATAAAAATAAAGGGAATAAATATTAATATATAAATAGTGTATATATATAAATTATATATAAAAATCATATATATACATAATTAAATATGAGGTAATATGGGAGGGAAGGCACCAACTTTGTGGGAAATAAGCAAAGGTTTCATGAAAAAGTTAATGCCCAAGTTTGAGAAGAATTCTCTGAGGCATGGGTATTACCATGTGGAACAGACAGTAAAAAGACACAAAGAAGATGGAATGTCATGTTGAGGGGCAGAAAGAAGGCCAGTATGACTGGATTGAAGAGGGCAGGTGGGTAGTATCCAATGTAGCTAGTCAACAATTTACATATTAACATTTGGGATTCCATCATTCAATAATTTCTGAAACTAGCTAGCTGTGCTATTAGCCTCATATCTCCAGCATATCTAACTTATTTGGGGGGAATTCAATAGTTTCACAATTATTTAATTCCCTTTGATTATCTAAAAGAAGGCAATTTCTTCCATTCTTTACATTAAAGGGAATATTTTATAGACCAGGACAATATTTTAAGCAACTCACCTCATTGACTTAAGATTTGGTTTCATCAAGCAACAAATTGAAACAGAATTTGCAGAGTTATGGTCAGATTCCTCCAAAACTCTATAAATAGTACCCTATGTTATTTCAGGAGACAGAACATCATGAGTTAGACTTTTTCAAAGTTTTATGTTAACTTGGGTGTTTTTTGTTCAGCTAATAACTTAACCCCAGAGATTCAACAAGATATTCAAATAAAGTCAGTTCTATTTTATTTCTGTTCCAGGAATTCTTGGAAAGTTATGAAGGTTTCAAGTGGATTTCAATTTGTAATTAATAAATCAATAAAGTTTAGATAAAATTTGGAGAGAAAATGAATTTCTGGACCTTTATCAGTCTATTAATCTAACTGAAGCCAGATCATCACTATTGCATTCCAACTTACTCCAAATTTACTTTTGTTAAAAATTAACTGGGTGTATTTATTGATTCCAGAGCAGAAGCATAACAAGATTTATCTTCCTGGGGTAGGGGGGAAGTATGTAAGAGAAAGGTATAAGGGTTATAGCCAACAGGTTTTGAGATTTTCTTCTAACTCTAGGAGCCTATGACTTGATAATTAGGGGTCATGAGTCAACTAAAAGATATTTAAGGAGGTTTATAGTGTCCTGGAATATAAATGAAAGGATATCAGAAGTCCTAGAATCATTGAATCAGAACCAGAGGCTACCTAATATAGTCCCATCCCTTCTGGTTAAAGATGAGGAACTGAGATCTGGAGAGTTAAATAATGTACCCAAGGTCAGACCAGTAGTAAGTAGTAAGGAAGAGAGGATTCACATCTAGGTCCACTAGTACTAAATCCAACACACTGTCTACTATAAGTAGTATAAAGAACTACAGGATATAGTGGAAAGTCTAGTTGCTTCTAATCACTGGGACTTAAATTTACTAAGGAATAAAGTATATCTTTCTATCTCACCTTTCATCCTCTCCCCTTACAAATGGTGAATAAGAGAGGAGAAATGTAAGAAGGTGTCTCAGCCCAAGTCAATGCTATTTAGGGTGATTGAAAGGGGGGGGCAATCTGAAATTTACAACTAGTCCAATTGGAGGAATCAATTAAAGACTTCAAAACTGATCAATGAAGTGATCAATCATGACTTTGGAGGCTTGTACCAAAAAAAAATCTGTATCACAGTTACATATATCTCAAGAGATTTTACTTGTTTAAACAAAAGGAAACTGGGTCAGATTTCTGTGAGCGTTGCTCCAATTCCACATGGAACTGCTTTACATTTTTATTAGCTGAAAGGGGAAATGGATTAAGAAATACTGGAGAAAAGTCAAGGATGTAGTAACATTTTGTGGTTTCTAAGTTGACATTCTCAAACTGTGATATCTATGTTTTACATGCTAAACCATTTTGCTTCATAAGCATCCTTGTGATTTCATAAGAATGTGCTTGTTAGATGAGTTCTAATTGTCAATGTTCCTCCAAGATGGAATAAGTTTTGTTCTTTTTCTTCAACTTAAAAGTGGAACGAACACTGACTTTGGAATCAGATAACCTGCTTAATATTCCACTATTGTCACTTACTACTTGTGTGACATTAGCCAAATTGCTTCTCCTTTATGGACCTCTGTTTCCCCAACTATAAGATGAGAGTGTTGGACTAGATGGCCTCTAAGGTTCCCTCCAACTCTATATCTGTGACTTATTATTGACATAGAAACATACCTCCTGATTCTCAACAGACAAGTGGTGGCAACTATTATGGAATAAGGAATACATCTTTGTAGTAAGTATGTAAAATGTGTTGTTTTTTTCTTCACTATTCATTATAAGATAAGATTCAATTTGATATGCTAACAGACTATTTTGATATTTCAATTTATTAGCTTAAGTACTTTTTTCTCGTTTTTTAATTATTTATTTTAAGGGATGCCTCTTTGGGAAGAGGCAGAGGAAATATTTGAAAATGAACCTAATTTTTAAAAAAGATATCAATAAAAATGAAAAAAATTAAATGAGCTATGGGCATAGAGATGATAATTGAAAAAATAAGGCAGTCATTTGGGGATGGAGAGGGTATTAGTGGATTGACAGTGATGAATAAATACAATATTTTAAAAGAAAATTCATACCCAATTCATACCTCCAAACAAATTCTTATGTCCTAAATAGGTAAGTGGCATTTTTTTTACTGCCTTTCTTGTACCTCTTTGCCTTTTTGTATCATCTATCCTCCAAAATATTTTCATCATTCTCAATAATCCCATCATTTAGAACTGTCCCACTGCTAAAACTAATTCACACTATAGTATTAGTGAATAAAATTCAATTCATTTACTGAGTACATTCCATGTGCTGGTCTGGGTGCTTGGGGAGATATAGAGATGAAATGAGATATAGTCCCTGTCCTTAGGAATTTAGAATATAGGGGAGAATCAAAGAAAAACCCACTTGATTACTTTGATGATCATGGGTTCTTGCTGATGTGGGTACTCCCTCCATTACTGCAGACTGAGATCAATTTCATTTTGTTTCTTTTCCATGTGCTTCTATAAACTACAGAGATAATCTATCCACTATCCTATAAGTCTTCTGTTTTTTTTTTCAAAGAACAAAAAGGAGAATTTTATATTAAACTGTGATCTTTTGTTACATTTAGGTGTTTTTAATTAATTAATTAATTAATTAGTTTTTTAAACATTATTTTATTTGGTCATTTCCAAACATTATTCATTGGGAACAAAAATAATTTTCTTTTCCTCCCCCCCCCCCACCCCACCTCTCACATAGCCGGGGCATGATTCCACTGGGTATCACATGTGTTCTTGACTCAAACCCATTTCCGTGTTTTTGGTATTTGCTCTAGAATGCTCATTTAGAGTCTCTCCTCAGTCATATCCCCTCCACCCCTGTAGTCAAGCAGTTGCTTTTCTTCGGTGTTTTTACTCTCACAGTTTATCCTCTGCTTGTGGATAGTGTTTTTTAGATTCCTGCAGATTGTTCAGGGACATTGCATTGACACTAATGGAGAAGTCCATCACCTTCGATTGTACCACAATGTATCAGTCTCTGTGTACAATGTTTTCCTGGTTCTGCTCCTTTCGCTCTGCATCACTTTCTGGAGGTTGTTTCAGACTCCATGGAATTCCTCCACTTTATTATTCCTTTGAGCACAATAGTATTCCATCACCAACATATACCACAATTTGTTCAGCCATTCCCCAATTGAAGGGCATCCCCATATTTTCCAATTTTTGGCCACCACAAAGAGTGCAGCTATGAATATTCTTGTACAAGTTTTTTTCCTTATTATCTCTTTGGGGTACAAACCCAGCAGTGCTATAGCTGGATCAAAGGGCAGACAGTCTTTTATCGCCCTTTGGGCATAATTCCAAATTGCCCTCCAGAATGGTTGGATCAGTTCACAACCCCACCAGCAATGAATTAGTGTCCCTACTTTGCCACATCCCCTCCAGCATTCATTACTTTCCATAGCTGTCATCTTAGCCAATCTGCTAGGTGTGAGGTGATACCTCAGAGTTGTTTTGACTTGAATCTCTCTGATTATAAGAGATGTAGAGCACTTTTTCATGTGCTTATTAATAGTTTTGATTTCTTTGGCTGAGAACTGCCTGTTCATGTCCCTTGCCCATTTATCAATTGGAGAATGGCTTGATTTTTTGTACAATTGATTTAGCTCTTTGTAAATTTGAGTAATTAAATCTTTGTCAGAGGTTTTAATGAAGATTGTTTCTCAATTTGTTGCTACACTTCTGATTTTAGTTACATTGGTTTTGTTTGTACAAAAACTTTTTAATTTGATGTATTCCAAATTATTTAATTTCCATTTTGTGTCTCTTTCTAAGTTTTGCTTGGTTTTAAAATCTTTCCCTTCCCAATCTGTTTTTGTTTTTAATATTCTATGGAGTAAATTGAAGTAACAACAAACCAGGCATACATGTTCTGGGAAATTATGATAACAAGATTAGCCTGTCTTAGGAAAAGACACCTTCTCTTGACTTTTTATAGGGGGACTACAGGTGTGGAACTGCATAAAATTTCAGACTTTTTCAATGTATCGGCTAGTTTTTCTAAATTGGTTTTCCTTCTCTCCTTTGTGTTCAATCAATAAAGTATTGTGCTCTGGATAGAGGGAATGAAAAGCATACATTTCTAAATGTTGGTGATGTAAGAAACAAAAACTATCAATGAAGATTTAATTTTAAAAAATTTGGGAGGTGGCTCAGGTGAAAGAGAGGCAGGCATGGATATAGGAGGTGCTGGGTTCAAATTTGATCTCAGACACTTCCTAGCTGTGTGTCCCTGGCAATTCACTTAACCCCAATTACCTAGCCCTTACTGCTCTTCTGCTTTGGAACCAATACTTAGTATTTATTCTAAGACAGAATATAAGGGTTTTTAACAAAAAAAAAATAGTCTGAATATTCCAGTGTAGCACATGACTTGATTGTCTTTTTAAATTTTTACTCGATTTTCTTCTGTATATGTTTCCTTTTAAAGGCATATCTTTAAAACATTATAACCTATTTACACCTACCATTCACCTTGCCATCATCCTTTGGGCAATCTATTAAGAGAAAACAATATAAAACCAACCAAATACTGATGTGAAAAAGATGAGTTTTTGTTGCTGGGAGAAGGTTGGAGACATTGAAAACATCATGGGAACACGGATCAGATAGTGAACTGGAATTCATGAATATCCAGGTTCAAATATTGCCTCATAAACTTGCTAACTGTGTGAGCAGTCACATAACTGCTTTAGGCGTCAGTTTCCTCATTTTAAAAAAGGAGGACCAAAGCCCCTTCCAGCTTTCAATCTATGATTCTGTGATTTTGTCATTTCCCTAAATGTGATCCTGGATTATCTTTAATTCTGGGTCTAGATTCTTGTCTATCTGCTGTGGCTATTCAAGATAGGCTGATTCAATAGTCTTCCTGTCTAAATGCATCCATACTTTGAATAATACATGCTCTTTAATCTATATGCATTTTTGAATGGATTATCAGGCTGATCTCTTCTGAGTGGTCTCAAGGATCTTAAGATCCTAGATTCAGAAATGGCGGAAACTTCTAATCTGACTCCCTAGTTTCACAGATAAAATTAAAGAAAAGAGATTAATCCAATCACTTGGCTTGAGTTACCCAGATAGTGAAAGAGCTAGAATTTGAATTCAGTTCCTCTAAGGCCAAATTCAGCACCTAATTCATTGTACTATGTTCTTCTCTTTGGTAAAACCAGGCCTTGATACAGTCAGCATCTTGAGGGGTGTCTGAAGGGGTGTCTTGAGGGGTGTCTGAAGAAAATGAGCATCTATCAGAAATCCTTCTTTTATTTGAATTTGGCCAAAGTAACTCTTTAATGACCAAGGGAATTTCTTTGGCAAAGAAACATTTTTCTGTTTTCTGACTTGCTTAATTCAGGGTCTTAGAGGCTTATTGAGTAAAAATGATCTCTATAGTTATATAAGTAATTGATTCTTTTATAAACTCAATATATACATGAGAAGCATCTTGCTTGAGAAGACTTTTTTCTGATTTGAATTATATTATTTAGTCAATTTAGAACATTATTTCTTGGTTACAATAATCACATTATTTCCCTCCCTCCCCTCCACCTACCCTTCCCACAGCCAACACACAATTTCATTGGGTATTACTTGTGTCCTTAATCAGAACCTATTTAAATGTTGTTGATGTTTGCACTGGGATGTTCATTTAGAGTCTACATCCCCAAACATATCCCTTCAATCCATGTATTCAAGCAGTTGTTTTTCTTCGGCATTTTTACTCCTGCAGTGTTTCCTCTGAATGTGGATAGTAGTTTGTCTCGTAGATTCCTCCAAGTTGTTCAGGATCACTGCATTGTCACTAATGGAGAAGTCCATTACATTTGATTGTACCACAGTGTATTAGTCTCTATGTATAATGTTCTCCTGGTTCTGCTCCTCTCACTCTGCATCAATTCCTGGAGGTTGTTCTACTTCCCATGGAATTCCTCCACTTTATTATACCTTTGAGCACAATAGTATTTCGTCCCCAACATATGCTACAATTTGTTGAAGGGCATCCCCTCATTTACCAATTTTTTGCCACCACAAACAGCACAGTTATGAATATGTTTGTACAGGTGGGTTTTGGTCCCCAAAACTGGGATCTTTGGGCTTATCATAGACTGTCTTGCTGAGGTCATTTACCCCAAGTCTATTCCACTGATCCTCCTTTCTGTTTCTTAGCCAGTACCAAATTGTTTTGATGACCACTGCTTTATAGTATAGTTTGAGATCTGGGACTACAAGTCCTGCTTTCTTTTCATTTTTTTCATGATTTCCCTGGATATCCTTAATCTTTTGTTTTTCCAAATGAACTTTGTTATGGTTTTTTTCTAATTCAGTAAAAAAGTTTTTTGGTAGTTCAATGGGCATGGCACTAAATAAGTAAATTAATTTGGGCAGGATTGTCAGTTTTATTATGTTAGCTCATCTTGCCCATGAGCAATCAATGTTTTTCCAGTTGATTATATCTAGTTTTAATTGTGTGGAGAGTGTTTTGTAGTTGTGTTCATATAGTTCCTGTGTTTGTCTTGGCAGATAGATTCCTAAGTATTTTATATTGTCTAAGGTGATTTTAAATAGAATTTCTCTTTCTAATTCTTGCTGCTGAGCTGTGTTGGAGATATATAGAAATGCTGATGACTTATGTGGGTTTATTTTGTATCCTGTAACTTTGCTAAAGTTGTTGATTATTTCCACTAGCTTTTTGAATGATTCTTTAGGATTCTTTAAGTAGACCATCATGTCATCTGCAAAGAGTGATCACTTGGTCTCCTCATTGCCAATTTTAATACCTTCAATTTCTTTTTCTTCTATAATTGCTACTGCTAGTGTTTCTAGTACAATGCAAAATAATAGAGGTGATAATGGGCATCCTGAGAAGACTTTTTAAAGATTGTGTTTTGTTCTTCTGAGTCAAATGGTTTTATTCCTCTAAAAATAACAATCACAAAACTTCAGTGGAATCTTAAATTCTCTAAACTTCTTAGAAAACTATGTAGTCACATAATAAGAAAATGTGATGCTTACTAAAATTATCTGTAAGAGTCAACCTGTTCTCTTCTAATATTTTTATCAAGGAGACTCGAGGTATTCTTAGACCTTTCTCCTAAAGAATTTAAATAAAAATTAAATGGGTACATTAATCATTTAACATTTATTAAGTGTTTATGTGTGTATATTTCCCCTGTAAGGCTATCTTTCATTTACTTTTTTAAAAAATTAGCACATATACTTTTCCTTGATTGAGGCAGCATTATTTAGTGGATAGAGAGCTGGCTTCATAATCAGGTAGACTTAGATTCAAGTCCTGCTTCTGTCATACACTGCTTGGGAGACACTAGGCTCTTGGACTTTCCATCTGTGTTAATATATACTCTGTTGGTACACACACACACACACACACACACACACACACACACACACACACAAGATACATGTGTGTGTGTCCCAGAGACAATAGGAACATCAAAGTTTATTGCATAAGGGGGAGGTAAATAGGAAGTGATGAACTAAAATGGTAGCCATGTGAATGGAGGGGAGGTGATTTATGCCAGAGATGAACAGGAAATAAGATTTGGTAATTGATTGGAATAATCAATAGAGAAGAATTGAGTAATAATAATGGAAAAATTCTGAAGATGTGTATGGACAATGAGTTCTGTTTGATTCCATTGATTTTAGCATATGGGTCAATAGCTTCTCTCTTCAGTAATATTACTATCTTTGATCCTTTTGATTTAGGAAAGATTTTTCTCCCCTAAAAACTCTTTAAGACACATTTCTTAATGTATTTAAAATTCTTTTACTTCCAACATGAGTTTCTTCTTCAGGGATTTGGTTGGGCCCAACTCTCTTCCTCACTTTGTTTACTGAAGTGATATTTCAGCTTTGAACAGGTCCTGAAGTGTTAAGCCCAAATGTAATAGCCCCATTATTATCACTGATGTGAATTTAATAGCTATGGAAATGCAGAATGACCTGTCCCCTTTTCATATTTTTTATTGTCTTATCAGCTTAAGCTCTGTCTCCTCTTGGTATGATCTATCTTACTTAACTAGTCACACATTAAGTTTTTTTTGTGGGTTCATTTTCTCCCCTATTACTATTCACTGTCTGGAGACAGAATAGTGCCCAGAAAATTGGTTATCTTTTTCTGTGATGTTTTGCAGATGAACTCATACTCTAAATCAGTATTGCCTTATTTCTTTTCTTGGCAAGGAAATCTAATATGTCCTGGCAGAGGTGATTTGGGGGCTCTTTTGGAGATACTGGAATGTGATTGTTGTTCACATAAAAAGTTCACAAAAATCATTTTATCCAATAAAACTATGCATTCTGGCAAGCTTAATATTAGTACTCTGAGATTCTCGAAGCAGATCATATTCTTGCTAAGCCATAATTGATCCTTCTTAGGAGAACCCTTTTCATCAAGATTGGAGGGATCTCTGTTTTCCAGAAAGATGATCAGAACAAGATGAAATAACCTGTTTCCATACTGAGAAGTTGTCACTGAAATTAACAAAAAAAAATGGAAGTTCGCTCAAAGGAGTTGTTTAAAATGGTTGACTATTAGCTGGCTTAAAGGCAAGAGCCTTCTTCACATGTTCTATGAACTACTAATCAAGGCTGTTGTGTGCAGTTGTCATTGGTATGGGCTTCTCATTTTCTAATATTACTATAATAACTTTTTTTTTGTCCATAGCCCACTGTGAAGAGGTCAGCATTCTGTGATCTGGGCTGACTCAGAACATTGATGACATTTATTTAGCCATGTCCTTTAGATAGCAGATTTGGAAAAACAGTTTATTATTGACCAGAAAAAAAACAAGAAAACTTGCAAGGTATGCAAAAAAAATGACAAAAAGAAGGGAATGTTTGTATCTTGGCATAATTCTCTTCCAGATTAACCAGTCCTATCGATAACACAATTGTACCCTGAACTTCAGTCCCGCCAATAACGTCCAAGAATGAAGAACTTGTAAAAATGGAGTTCTTTTTCCTGGTTTTCAAATGTAGAGCAATGCAAAAAGGAAATTAAAGGTTGATATTGCCTACTGGTTGAGAAAAGCCTGCCTCAATTTCTTTTTTTTTGGGGGGGGGGATCATTGAATCTCCAAATTGGAAGTAATTATTAATACTATCTAAAGCCTCAATTCCTCAGCATAGTAAGAAGAGCTTGGAGTCAGGAGACTTGTGTTATAGTCTTACTCCTACAGTTACTACCTGTGTGGTCATTGTAATTCCTTTAACTTCTCTAAGTCTCAGTTTCCTCAACTCTAAAATGTGAATGAACAGTACATGCAGATTTTTTCTCACTCTTCTTTGAGGGAAATGCTTTGTAAACTTTCAAGTGCTTTAGAAATGTGATTTAAATCTATCCACAACATGGCATGAAGTTTGGTCATACAATTTCTTAATAGGTGATTCATTCTATTTTTGTACATTTCTAATTCTTAGGACATTCTTTCTTCTATGTCAGTACTTTAATGATTTTGTGATCACTTGGATACAAGTAGCCCCTCTAAAATGGCATAGATTCTAATTTACCCATGCCCCATGCAACTTTTTTGGGGTCTTTCTATAAATCCTAGATAGAGATTCTGTCCAACAGGCTAGATTTTTTTCTTTGGGTCTTTTTCATTTTTCTTTGAGAACAACACCGAATGTCTCCATCTTTCAAACTCTTGATATATGACAAACCCATCTCCTAAGAATACTAAGAAGCAAGTGGTTTTTAGATTAACTATAACCATTAATTTTTGGAACTCTAAAGATACCAACTCTTTGTCTAACACCCATTAACCAGAGAAGCCAAAAATGATTCTATACTCACCATAACTAAAACCAGTTAGTCAATTAGCAAGCATTTTACTAAACACTTAACTGTGTCGAGTACTGTGTTAAACCCTGGAGGTATGAAGAAAGCTATAAATTAGTCCTTACTCTTAAGGAACCTTTGTATAAATGATGGGGGAGACAAAATGCTAACAATTTTATATAGATAGTATATATACCTATGCATATATAGAGGGTAAATGGGAGATCTTCTTAAAGGGAAGACATTAGGTTAAGGAAGACTGGGGAAACCTTTCTATTGAGCCCAAGTCCAACATTTAGCTTAGACTCAATGTTCCTTTTTCTACCTTCTTTAGCTAAATAAATCTAATGCCTCTTCCACACAACAGTCTTTCAAATAGCTAAAGAAAATTGTCATGTCTCCTAAGTCTTTCTTTCTCTAATATAAATAGGAAAAAAAAAGAAAGGAAGGCTATTTGACAGTGGTTTACCTTTTGATCAATCTGATACTTGGGGGATGATGCGCTTAAGATATCAAGGCTAGTTTAGCTTGGGACCTTATGAGCGTATTCTCTCCTTGGTAGGTAGAGGTGGGGGGTTAAGTGATTTAGCAGTAACAGTCTTCTGGAGCCAAGCAAAATGGATAATATTCAATGAATGGAATTGTAGACTCTTAGAACTAGAAAGGATCTAAAAGACCAAGTGGTTAAACCCACAACTACACAAAAACTCCTCATACAACATACCTGAGAGGTAGTTACATAGCATTTCTTGAAAACCTGAACTAAACAGGTGATTACTTCCTTCTTTTCCATTTTGGATAACTCTATTAGTGACCAAGTAACACGGAACCCAAATATGACTTCCCAGAACTTTTCATCACTTTTAGTGCTGCCCTACTCAATAAACTCCAATGGTTTCATATTTTCTCTAGGATCAATCAAAAACTTCTCTGTTTATTTTTAAAAAGTATTTCTCAACCTGGCTCCAATTCATTTTTGCAGCTTCATAATATGTTACTCCCCTTATCACACCCCACTGTTCTGCCTTTGTGCCTCCTACCCAGAACCCCAAGTCTCATCATAGTACCTTTCGACTGGCACTGCCCTTGGTTTGGAATGTACTCCTTCCTTATCTCTTCTGCTTAGAGTCCTTCTCTTCCCTTAAGATGTAACTCAAACATCATCTTCTTCCTAAAACTTTCTGATTGTCTCAACTGATATTGCTCCTTCCCCCAAAATATCTTGCATTTACTCTCTTTATTTTTATTATGGAAGACATCCCTTCCACAATGCAACTTTCCCCATTCCAGTTTTGCTATATTGTAGGTCAGCATATGAAGTGAAATGGGAATTTGGGGGGAATTTTTCTGACACATGAAAGCCAGCAGATGACACAGAAAAAGTTTAGAAACTCAGAACTGCATAAAATCCATGGCTAGTATTGTATGTATGTTTATATTTGATCTTTTAATACCACAAGTATACACAATTTATTTCTTAAAATTTAAATAAAGAAAAAGTTCAAGTCTGCAAAAGAAAATGAAAGACAGTAGATGGCACATAAAAGAAGCTAGAAATGTAAATATTGACCTGTATAGAGCCTATGACCAAATACTTAACCCAAATTTTTAAATGAGCTACTGAAAATCCCATAGAAGAAAAAAAAATTCAGACTTCTCTGGCATGAAGGGAGGGCCAAAAATTTAGTGCAGATTTTCTAGATCTAGGGGCCACTGAGACACTGAGCCCCTAATTCCCATGATGTGGAGGGAATTCTGTATTTCTCTGTGCATACACATGCACATACTATATTGTGGTAGTGGGAGGTGGTTGTTCTTTGGACTTGAACATCCAAGTGGCATCACTATATTGGGGTCAATGGGGAGTGTGTCTGACTGTGGTTGTTTGAACCAATACTAGATTAGAAGACTCTACCATGGGTTGGACACAAATAGCCCATAGGAACATTTAGGATGGAGATGTCTCTAAATTTGCACTATTACAAATGTATATCTATACAATATACAAATATATGCACATATGTACACACACATGCATATCTTCCACAATGTAGGGGTTAGTGGTATACCACCTCTTGATCTGGAAAATTTGTGTAAAATATTTTGGCCCGCCCATTGTACCAGAGAAGAAGTCTGAATTTTTTCTTTTTCTTTTATGGAGGGTTTTCAGAGTCTTATTGTAAATGCTTGGTTAGAGTTTCTAACCTTTTTCTGGGTCATCTGCTGGCTTTCCCATGTCTGCAGCTCCCATAAAACTCCTCAAAAATTTCCATTTGGTTTTTGATGTCAACCCATGATATACTGAAACCAAGATGGGGAAGGTTGTGATGTAGAAGGAATATATATGCATAGACACAAACATACAAAAATCTTCATCTACATTTATCCACAAAAACTCCTTGTAGTAGCTAGTAGAGATAAATATATATTTCTGTGCACATCTATATCTATGTGTGTAAAGATGTATGTTTGTAAATGTGTACATATATGCAGTATACATGTGCATGTGTATGCATATAATTGTTATTATTGTTCTTATCTCCATCCATTGTACTTGTATCCCCAACACCTAGTACAATGTCCAGGCCATAGTTAAACCTGAATATATGCCTGGTGGTTGCTTCTGGCTTTGGGACCAAGCAGAACAAGTTTGTTCTCTCTCTCTCTTGCACGACAAGCCTTCAAATCCTCCTGGAGTGTTGGCATATCCTCCCTAAGCCCCTCTTTCCCAGGCTAACCAGCCGAGGCTCCTTCAACTAATCCTCAAATGCCAATTGCTCTCCAGTCCACCTCATTGTGCAAGGTGCCTTCTGGTGCACGTGCTTCAGCTTATTAATGCTCTGCCTAATACACTGGGCATGGAACCCAATACAATGTGCCAGTCTGATCAGAGCAGAAGACAACAGTTCAATCACCTTAATAGTAAAACTCATTTCAACAAAGATTTATTAGTCACCCACTGTTTGCAATGGATTCTGTTAGTTGTTGGGAGATAGCTTAAAAAGTTAAAAAGCCCCTACTATAAAAGGTTCCAAACATAAATCCTTGTCATGTTAATATTTTGGTCTTTTTTTATTCTACTAGTTAGCTCTTCCTTTGACTCTTTTTCACTCCAGGTGACCAGCCTTGCCATGGGACAGTTGGGATAATGGAAAGATAATGGAACGTGAGAGATGGTAGTGGGAAGAAAGGATAAGAGACAAGCATGCCACTTCATGCCCATTTTACAGATGAAGATACTAAAGATCAAAGGGGCAAAGTGATATGATCACTGTTGGGACTTTGGCCACGAAACCTCATTTGTTGTTGTTGTTGCTGCTGTTTTTTGTTTTGTTTTGTTTTGTTTTGTTTTGTTTTTGGATATCAGAATGGTACAATGAAATGAACATCTTCTCAGAAGCCAGTAGACCTGGATTCAAATCCCACCTCTGTTCTTTACTCCCTTTGTGATCATGGATGAGGCACTTAACCTTGATGTACACCATGATATCCTCCCTCTTTCAATCAATTAATCAAAGAGGATTTGTTAAGCAGCTATCCTGTTCTATGTACTAAGAATATAAAGGTAAAAATGCCACAGTCATATTCCTCAAAGAGTTTAAACTTTCTCAGAGCTGATTGCAGTCTTGTGGAATTATCTAGGGCACTTAAGAGGTAAGGTAACATGCCCAGGATCACATAGCAAACATGTGCAAGAGAAGACAGAGAAGACTCAGGTCTTACTGAATCTATGGAAAATGTCTATGCTCTCTGATACTTAGAGTGGGCAAATCACTCTTATTTGCATTACCTCATGGCAACCTTGATAACCTTGATATAGATGTTATAGGTATTATTATCCTCATTTTACAGATGAGAACATTGAGGTTCAATGAATTAAATTGATCTACCATAGTCATAGGGCTATATCTCAGAGCAGGCGTTCAGATCCAAATGTCTCATGACTTCCAGCATAGTCCTCTATCAATTTCACTACATAGAAGCACCTACTATGTGCTAGGAACTGAGGATAAAAGGGCAAAAATAATAGTCTGATTTCTACATAGCCACTCATAAACTTCCATCTTGGGATGCCCAGTCCAGTGCCCAATGCTTTTCCTACCTTTACTAGGAGCTGATTGCTTTGAAAGTAGAGCTAATAAAATCCCAAAGGGTCACCTTCTGGGGAAGAGAATTTTCCCATACCATTAAATAGTTTCTTTTTGATTCAGTTTCCCTAGCCTTTATAGCCTTTTGATAGATAGCATTCACTCATGGACTTCACAAGGACCATGACTACACCATCTCTGTGGTGACCATCTAATCTCATGTGGAGACTGATGGGAAATTGAAGCCCAGAAAGTGACAGTGCGATGTGTAATTGTTTTATCTGGTCCAGGTCAGGTAGGATCACAGATCCAGAGATGAAAAGGGCCTCAGAGGCTAGTTAGTTCAACTTCTTCATTTTACAGATGGGGAAGCCTAAGCTTAAGGTTAGGTCCCTTGTCTATGATCCCACAGGGAATAAAGGACAGATATGGGATTTGGATCCAGGTCCACTGACTTCTGAGAGAGTATTCATTCCACTGTACCATTCTGACTTCTAACACACATTGATTTATGCTTTTTATTTCTAGCAAAGAGGAAAGTCAGTTTTCAGGTTTATAAGACAGTGGATTAATATGTTAATTTATCCAAACATCCATAATTGGACCAGTGATCTGAGCAAACATTTTTCTGGGCATTCAAAAATGATGGTGTCTTTCACCTTGAGATGATTTTTGCAATCTGGAATAAATGAAAAGTCATGAAGGTGGAGTGGTAAGATTGCTGGTCTGGGAGTCAGGAGGCCTGAGTTGCTAGCAGAGCTTCACAGAGCCTTGGAATTGGAAGGGACCTCAGTGGACATCTAATCTTACTCATACTTGAACACAAATCCCACCACAACCTACCAGATTAAGAGAGAATCCAGATATATTTGAAGAACTCCAGTGAAGGAAGAATCCATTATCTCCCCAAATAACCCACTCGACAATTTTGTTTCCTAGCATTTGTGTGAAGAAATTTGAGACCTCAATTCTCATTCCTTCTATTTGTGAAGTCATTGCAAACATATCTATTGTTGTATGCCTTCAAATTCCCTGAATCCCCATGCTAAGACTGGAAGCTATATTTGCTGCCATAACCCTAAGAATTATTTATGTTCAGTTGCTGAAGTTTCTCTGGCTTCCTACCAGTCATCGGTTGCCTTCAATGACCTCAGCCCAGCCCACAGGTAAAAGTAAACTCACCTGTAAACTGTAAACTCACCACCCATCACACCACCCCCTTTCTGCCTCTCAATCTGGTATTGAACAAAGTGAAGCAAACTCATCCAGCAATCATCAAATATTTGCACAGTACCTAGAGTTTTAAGGTAACAAAGATGTCAAAATGAAGGCTCTCCTTAGTTCACACACCCAGACACTGTCAACTAGAAAAAGTCAGATACACTGGTTGGCACATAGTAGGCTCTTAATAAATGTTTGTTGTGCAGGAATGGAAGTAGGACTGGAGGTCAGATTTATCCTCACACCACACCAAAAAGAAGAAAAAGAAAGGCAGTCATTGAGTATTTTTTAGAAATATAGCGGAAGGGTAGCTGGGTGACTCAGCAGACTGAAGCTAGACCTAGAGACAGGGGGTCCTGAGTTTGAATATGACCTCAGATGCTTTCTAGCTGTGTGTCTCTGCACAAATCACTGAACTCCAATTGCATACTCTTATTGCTTTTCTGCCTTGGACCTAATACTTAATATTGATTCTAAGACAGAAAGTAAGTTTAAAAAACAATAAATGTTCATTGTGGAGCCAGTGCTCTGGAGACCCAATCCATTAAGGGACTGAGCAGAGTTGAATTGCCATGCCTTGTAAGCAAGAAGCTGATTCTTTCCATTTCCATATTTGGAAATGAACTTGGTGAGTCAAATGTTTTATAGCAACCAGTTTAAGTTTGAGCCCACTGTCCCTAAGATCTAGACATGGTAGGGGAGAGATTATGCTTGGCTTAAGGGATGTATTTGTTCTTCCATTCTCACAATATCTTCTTATTAAATATCCCTTTGTAAATTAAAAAATAGCAAGGCACTAATGATTGTGGCCCATCGGGTAGAAAAAACCCACTGCTTCTAACTGCAACTGTCTTGAACCCCTGTTTCATGTGTTCTAGTTACTTCTCTCCTTTTTCACTAATTGATGCAGTGACTAACTATAGACAATTAATCTATGACAATTGAGTAAATAAAAAAAATTGAGTAAATTGAGTAAAAAAGTCAATTTCATTCTATATTCTCTTTAATGAGGCACAAAAGAAGAGTTATTTTCTCATGGAATTGATATTATTACATTTCAGATGACTTATTCTATTTCAGGAGTACTACTACTTTTCAAAATGATGATAGGAAGGGTTATAGATCTATCAGTATTGTGCAATTCCATAGACTAGCAAGTGAGTTTCCAAAGGTTGTGTACAAGAGATAAAAGAGAAGAGGTGGATATAGGTCATTCTCAGTGAATACAAAAGAGATAATATAGTCCTGGGATAATAGTACCTGGAAAGTAAAGCCTAATCTGAAATGTCTTTTGTAAAAAATATTGAAGGTAATTAAAGGGAACATTTTAACTATCCTGAGGACAAGAGGAAAATGAAGGAAGACATAGTGCCATTGCTTGGTGTGGATGAAAATATGAAAAACAAATAACACAGAGAAGGCAGAATAACTCAACTCCTATTTTGCTCTTGTTTTCCATACCAAGGAAAATAATCTTCAAACTAGGAAGTCAGGGAGGTGAGATCAAAGATAAGTGAGGAATGGTAATAGAGCCCACAAATAGTTTTGATTCATTCAAAACATTAGATAAATTATATCCCTGAGAATGGAGAAGGCTGGGGGGCGGGGGATACTCTAATAAGTTTGACTGTGAACCACTGTGGGTTATCTTTTTGAAAAATTAAGAGGAACATGAAAAGTGTTTCAGATTGGAGATACATGTTCCAGGTTTCAAGCAGATAAAACATAGATTTTTCAACCTATTGGCTGAGGTTGATTTATAGTAAAATTTCAGAACCCATTGTTAGAAGAACAATTTGTGAGTATTTAGAAAGCAAGTCCCAGAAAATTCATTAAGAACAAATTATCCCATTATCATTCAATATTTAATCAATAAAAATATTTTTCAATGCTTCTCTATCTCAAGCACTGTGTATGAAACTGGAGAATACAAAAATAAATCCCAAATAGCTTTTCTCAAAAAGCACAAATTACATTGCATTCTACTAGTGTTAACCAAATGCATTCTGAATGAATGAATGATTACTTTCTTGAAATGTTTGAAGGATTTTCATACTGAAGATGAATGAGACTTCATCTGTTTATCCAGGAGGAAGAACAAGGATCAATGAACAAAATGTATAATGAATGAGAAAGATTCCGGACGAGTACAGGAGAAGCTATAGTTGTATTGGGAAATAAGAATGAACAGCTTTCTCCAGAATCAAGATAATGAATTTATTGACCCTGGGAAAGTGTTTCACTGAGGCTAGCTGATGCTTTTACAGGATTGCTATAGATAGGTCCATAGGATAATAGATCTAGAACTGGAAGGGATCTTAGAGAGTCCAGTTCTCACATTAAAACAAAACAAAACAAAAAAAAAAACCCAACAACAACAACCTTCCTTTCTCTTTTAGAATCAATACTAAATGTTGATTCCAAAAAACAAGAGTGATAAGAGCTAGGCAAGTAGAGTTAAGTGACTTGCCAAGGGTCATCCAGCTAGGAAGTGGACCTCCCATCTCTATGCCTGACTCTGTCCGCTGAATCACTTAGCTGCCCTGAAGCTCTTGAATTTTACATTTGAGGGAACTGAGACACAGGGTAGTAAAATAATTTGCTCATGATTACAGAGCTAATAAGTATCTGAGGCAGGAGTCATATTTAGGTCTTCCTGACTCCAAAAGTTGTGCTCTATCCACTATATTAGTGAGCTGGAATTTATGACTTGGATAAGGGCTGAATTTTGTTATTTCTAAGCTTCCTTCTAATAACAGGTTTTTATTATTTAGAACTACAGCCTCCTCTCCATCTCCACATGTAACCCTATCATAAAGCTGAATGCAATCAGAAATGTGAAATCATCTAGTAATTCATTATACATTTATTTCCAAACAGTTTCAAGTATATGGTGCTAGAATTAGCCCCATATTAGCAGATCTGAGGATAAACAAGACTCTTGCTGCAATATCAGAGTGGACCCTCCCTCTCCACCATGACACTATTTCCCTGTCTGATATTTCCAGTGTTGTATATATTAAGCCTTTCCAAGCCTAAAAAGTTATTGGCATGGTCTATTCCTAGTTAAGGGATGAGGTAGTGAGGGATGAAAATGGAAAGAGGTGTGAATATTTTCCCCAAGTACCAAAAGACTCAGTACAAGATTTTGAATTTGAATGGGGCACATTTCTTGAAACATGAGGAAGGAAAGAGGTTAACTGACCAATTCTCCCCATTTCAGCCAGGAGTGAAAAGTAGGAGCCTTTGTTTGAGAAAAGCAGATAGGGAAGTCAAATTTTTTAAGTGAAGGACCTAAATGTATAAAAAAAAGATGGAGTAAAGAACATAGAGGCTATCAGATCCATTGACTTGTTTTAAAGAACTAGAAAGATGTTGAACATCTCAGATTCATGTTGACCCTCAGTTATCTCATTTGAATATAGCTCTAACATCTTGCTGAGGAAAAGTGCAGAAGGCAACAAGATGTAGTGGATGGCAGCTTACTCCCTTGGCATGAAGTGACAAAGAATCAATAAAAAAGAGAAGTCAAGGCAAAAAGAACAGCAAGGAACTGAGGACAGGAGCAGGGGCCAGAAATTGTAGAGGTAATGATGTAGAGAGATATACTGTGGAGGAATGAATCTGGACTTTGCTTTTTACCAGTACTGTGAGTCACATGGGCTGTGCAAAGTCCCATTTTTTCCCCCTGTAGAACACTATATAAGATGAAAGCACCTGTTTAAATCCCTAGGTAAAGTGAATCCCAAGGACCAGTAGGTAGCACTGAAAGCCTAAAAGAATGTATAGAGTTCTGAGGTAAGCAACACTTGAAAGAGAGGTGAACATCCTTGACTGACTGATTTCTAGCATCCCTCCTTTGTGGGCTTTAGGGCGTTACAAGCATAATCTGTAAAAGTATCTATGAATGGACAGGAACTGGGAGAGGAAGTTGGAGGGAGGGCAGAACTTTTCTTAGATTGTCCCTCAGTCCTTGAAAAAGAATTGCATTTGTGGCTGCAATGAGCAGCTTCGAGCCATAAATTGTGTTCTGAGATACCTGCCCTCCTCAGTCTGTTCTTTCTCTACTATGGTTTTTGAGTTGGAAGGTGGGATTCAGTTGTGATCAAGAGACACATGATGTTGTTCAAGAAAAAAGTCTAAAAGGAAGAAGGGGAGACCTTGACAGCTGAGCTGGAAAGAATTTGCAGAAGAAAGAAAAAATTGGGCTGGTTTGTTTGTTTGTTTGTTTTGGTGGGAGTGGAGGGATTTATGAACCTAACTGCTTAGGGCCACTGAGGGGTTAAGTGACTAACTCGGAATCACATAGGTAGGAGGATAAGTCAAGATGTGAAACCATGTCTTCCTGGCTTTGAGGCTGGTTCTCTGTCTACCTTTCTCTTCATATTCTTGGGCAGCTGGCAGCAAAGGGGTTAGAGCTTTGGGGCTGGAGTCAGAAGACCTTAATTCAAATCCTTCCTCAGACATTTACTAGCTATGCAACCCTAGGCAAGACACTCAACCTCCTTTTGCTTCAGTTTCCTCAACTGTAAAAGTAGTATAACAACATGTAAAATGTAAAAAAAAAAAATTAATAATGCCTATCTCACAGGGTTGTTGTGAGAATCAACTGAGAAAACATTTTAAAAATACTTAGAACAGTACCTAGCACGTAGTAAGCGCCTAATAGATGCTTAGTCTCCCCTCTTTATGCCATATCTATCATGAAAGAACTGATAAATAGAAACAAACAAGACATAATTTTTATATATACATTTTTTTTTTTGTCAAATGATGTCTTCTCTAAGGGCAGGAAGGGAAGGAAGGTGGGAGGTAGCTGAGAACTTTAATGTAAAAACAACATAATGTTGTTTGTTTTTATGTATGTTTTTATATTTTATTTGTTTTAATGTAAAAACAAATAAATAAATAAAGATCACAAAAAAATCCAAAACAAAATAAGAAGATAGCTAGAACCTTACATCTTTCCCTCATATATCTTTACTGATATTGTATCATGTCTTTCATCAATTCTTTGTTTGGAACATTTCACAGGCTGTCCATCTTTTGATTGTCTCTTGCCCTCTGTGTGATCTTCACTGCCTTGTGGTTTCTAGACTTCACTCCCTTCCCTTGTTGGGAAATCAGGACATGGCTTTCCCTTCTTTAATAACCCCTTTCCTGGCCTCCACAAACTTTTGAAGAATATTGATGGTGTCTCTTCAGCTTCACCTGCCAGCTTATTCCCTCAACTCTTACTATCTTGCCTCCTATACATTAAACTATATTTATTTCTGTATGCTCTTTATTTATTTAATTTGATGCATCTTGTTTTCTCCTGTAGATTAAAAGATCTTTGGATTTGTATCTTGAGTGCCTATCATAAAGCTGGGCACATAAAAAGTCCTTAATCAAATTATTTTTCATTGATTGGGTCTTTCTTCACCAGTGAGGTATAATTTTTGGGGGCTTGCTGACTTGAACTCAACATCAAAGGTAATCAAGTGATTTCTCTTTTCTCTCTGTCTGTCTCTGTCTCTGTCTGTCTGTCTCTGCCTGTCTTTGTCTTTGTCTCTCCCTCCTTGTTAGTTATTTTTGTTTTGTCCTCTTTTGATTAAAATTCATCTTTCTTGGCAAAGAATAGAAACAAAGCAATGATTCATGTTAAATGACTTGGAGGACACTAACTGGTAATCAATTAGGGCTCATGAAAACAGCTTTAGAAAGTCAGCCTTGGTGAGGTATCCCAGAACCCCCAGAGGGCAACAGTCTTGCTCTGGAGACCCAACCTCATTTTTTCGTAGAAGTGAGGAAAGTGAGCTCCGAGTTCCATGTGAATGAAGTACAGCGGTATCTATTAAAAAACACTGTTTAGTATCTCACAGTTTCCATCTTTTGCAATAGGGTTCAGATAGACAGGGCGCTGGGACAAGTTGCTGGCCTGCTATTTATAGGAACAGGTAGGTGGCACAGTGGACAAGGCACAAGGCTCTTTCAGCAAATTCGTCCTCAGACACTTACTAGATATTGCACCCTAGGCAAATCACTTCCCCATTCATTGACCTCTGTTTCTTCAGCTGTAAAAGGAGGATAATAATAACAGCCCCTACCTCCCAAAGTTGTTAGGAGGATCACATGAGATAATATTTGTAGAGTGTTTAGCACCGTGTGCCTAGCACACAGTAGGCACTTAATAAATGATCATCCCCTTCCTTTCTCTTTCTTTGCAAGGAGAAAATAGCCACTAATACAATTAGCTTAATTATGAATCCAATTAAAAAAAACACTAAGATTTTTTTTTTCTGGAGTGGCAAGAACTGAGTGAAGAGAACCTGGCTCTCTTGTCCTTCCCTGACGGCAAAGAAAGGCGTCCCTGGTTATTTTCCCTTGTGGAGGCTTGCTCTGGGACAGCCACCCTTCTCAGGAATGTCATTTCTCTGGGGTTTAGGGAAACCCAAGAACATTCAGATGCATCAAGCTGAAATGTCTTCAGTCTCCACTGCTCTCCTGCACCATCTGGTTGGGGAGGAGCAGATGGACTGGGTCAGCAGTGGTGGGAAGAATGAGAGAGAGCCTGCATTGTTATCTGACCCACCGGGCCAACACTAACAGACTGTCCCTAGTGACCACGCTATTTTTAGCCAAGCGATCTAAGTAGAATGGGATCCTCACAGGGATTTGCCCTCAGGTAATTCTCTCATGTGCAGTCTAATCAGGATAACCCTTGCGTTACAGCCGCTGCTCTTCCTGGCGCCCCACAATTCAAATCTCGCTGAAGCCAATAAGCAGAGATTCTCGGTGGCATTTCAAAGCCTTTTGTGCCTTTAAAATTCAGAACATGCTACAGAGCAGGCCAAGCCTTGTCTCCAGCACTAGCAGGGCACCCAGCAATGAAAGACTGGAGGGCAAGGCGGCTAAATACTGCATCCTGCTTGTGGATCTGGGAAGAGAAGAGAGAGAAGTCGTGCAAAATATTACCGATTAGAAGCACAACTACAAAAACTGGGAGAAAATGGATGAAATTTAACTAATGGGGGGGGGGAGGTTGTATTTGAAATGAGCGCTATTTTTTAGAAAATTCAGACAAAACACTTTCTGCTAACTGGAGCCAAATGATTATATTATCTGGAAAATTGCCTAGATTTGCTCCTTCATCCTGGGTGTGTAGACTTAGCTCTCGGGTCAGGGAAAGTTGCTACTTTATTATGTTTCTGAGATCCTCAGTCCAAGGGGACTGGATGATGAGATGGTAAATGTCAGCCTATGAGAGTATAGAGGGGAGAGGCAATAGAAATGCAGACCTGGGGAACTCTGGAATGTTCTTATTTTTTGGCACCATGCACCATACACCATGCATGCTCTGGGCAGCAAGACACAAGGAGTTGTCTGGATAATGAGGAATTCAGAAAAACTTGGGAAGAATTTTCTAAAATGGAATAGAGCAAAGGCAACAGAACCAGCTGAACAATCTCTATAAGGACAATAACAATGCAAGTGAAAATAATCTTGAATCTGGAAAAAAAGGAATCTATAATCACAGGGTCACTATTGATGCTAAGAACAGATAATGCAATATTCCTCCCTTCTGTTAGCAGAGAGGTGGGCAACTTTGGGTGTAGAGTGTCGAATGCACCATCTGTCATGGCCACTTAGTTTGTCTTTGTTTTGTTACAAGTGTGGATTCTATATGGTAGGGCAGTCATTGTGCTCAGAAATGAATGGGGAAAATGCATCAATAAAGTGATTTTTAAAATAAAATTAATTCTATGGAAAGGTATTTTATGACTCCCAAGCAAATATCAACTGGAGAATGTTGATATTAAAAAGGTAGACTGTTAGATATAAATGGGCAGTTTTCAGAAGAAGAAATCAAAGCCTTTAAAAATCACATAAAAATACTTTAAATCACTATTAATTAGAGAAATGCAAATTAAAACAAGTTTCTGGTACCCTCTTATATCAGTCATTTTAGCTAATATGACAGAAAAGAAAATGACAAATGCTAAAGAGGATGTGGAAAAATTGGTACCCAGATACACTATTGGTGGAATTGTGAACCAGTTCAACCATTCCAGAAAACAATTTGGAACCACACCCAAAGGGTTATGAAACTGTGTATACTCTTTGATATATACTATTGTCATTTTCATTATCATTGTCTGTGACATCACTGATATCATAATCAGCAGCAGCAGCAGCAGCAGCATCACTATCACTAGGGACCCTATCATTCTCATTCTCATCATTGCCTTGGTCATTATCATCATCACTCTTACCATTGTTAACATCATTGTCATGTTGCCATCATCACTGCCAATATTTCTATAGCACTCTAAAGTTGGCACCGTGTCATATGTGTTATTTCATTTGAGTATCACAACTTATGAGGAAATTGAAATACCAGTAAAATGACTTGCACAAAGTCATAAAGGTCTGGAGTGCCAGATTCAAACCTAAGTCTGCTAACTGTAGTCATTATTCCTTCCATTATATCATGATGGCTCTTTAAAGTAACATTTAATTAATTCTTCCTTTATTGTTGTCAGTCCATAAGCAACTATTAAGAACTTACTATGTATCAGGTAATGTACTAAATGCTGGAGATACAAAGAAAGGCAAAAAACAATCACCAACCCTCAAGGAGATCTCAGTCTAATGGGGAGACAACATGCATAAACAATCCTGTATTCAGGATTATACACACACACACATACACACACACACATATACATATTTGTCTATCTATCTATCTATCTATCTATCTATCTATCTATCTATCTATCTATCTATCTATCTATTTATCTATCTCCTGTATTCAGGATATATAGAAAACGACTGACAGAGGGAAGGCTCTAGATCTCAGAGGGATTGGAAAAGACACCTAGTAGAAGGTTGAATTTTGGTTGAGACTTGAAGGAATCCAGGGAAACCAGAAGGAAGAGGTAAGGATACATAATATTCTGGAAAACAGGGGAAAGTCAGTGATCAAACTTTCTTCTCTCAAGGGTATGAAGGAATACTTGGGCAGCTCAATTGTAAAAATTCATTAATGAACTTTGTAAATTCTGGGGGAAAAAGGCAAATCTTTTTCTCTTCAACATGGAAATGGTTCTTGTCTAGGAATTATCAGGAGAGCATTTACTGTTGGAAGGTAAAGAGTCTCTAAAAAGTTGGAAAGAGTACAAGAAAGTTGAATATGAAGATGCTACTTTCTCCATTGGATGTTTCTGATGAGTGATGAGTAATGAATGACCTCGTGATGTTAACATTAGCTTTCTCGTATTCAGGGTTTCATTAATAAATTATGAAATTGCAAACATTCAACTTGCTGGGGAATTATGACCTTAGGTGAGGATATGAATCAATAGTCTGATAAAAGGCCAAAAAATAGCTAATGCAATAGCAATATTAGGCTGCGTGAATATAAGACTAGAGTTCAAAATGAGAGGGGCTGATAGTCTTGTTATCCTTTGCTTTTATCAGACTATATCTGGAATATTGTATCAAATCCTGCATGATATATTTTAGAAGGGACCATGACAAGACAAAATACAACCAAAGAAGTAAAGATGGTGAGTGGACTACAAATTAATATGTGAAAATTGAAGGAATTGTGAATATTTAGCCTTGAAAAACACAAGCAGGATAGCTAAAGGAAAGAAAGGAGGGGGAAAATGATCCCTGTCCACCAATAATTCATTGGCTTCCATGTTGAAGGAGAATGATGATTTCTATTTGTCTCCATAACTAGGGGAAATAGTTGAGAATTTATTAATTTATTTTAATTTAAAATAATTTATTTAGTCAATTTATAATATTATTTCTTGGTTACAAGAATCATATTTTTTCCCTCCCTCCCCTAATAGTTGAGATTTTAAAAGAGATGCAGATCTCAGCTCATTGTGGAATGAGTTGCCTCAGGAGGTAGTGAGATCTCCTTCTTTGGAGTTCTTCAGTTAGAAGTTAAGTGATCACTAGTTATGAATGCTGAGTATAGAATTTATGCTTTAAAAGGTCATGGATAGGTTAGATGTCCTTGGATTCATTTTCAGCTCTAGGATTCTTCAGTACTTTATTATCCTGATTTGTGAAATAAGGATGTGAGAGAATATTGATGGGATATAAAGGGAAGCCATGAGATAGAAAGAAGCTTTAATTCAGGAATTATGAGGAGGGGCTAGGATGTGAATCAAAGTACTCATGGGAGGTGCAAAGAACAAATCATGAAGTCTAGGAAAGGCATCTATAGAGGAATTTAGTTTGTATAAAAAAGTAAGCAGGAGTAGCAATGGAATATATATTCTATAATATGTAATTTTTTGTTATAGTCTATTATGTGTAATATATTCTATACATTCTCTTCTCTATATGCTATTTTGTATATGTATGTATATATATATGTAGAGAGGGAGGTTTGAAAAATTCAAATAAATATCATTTATTAAAGAAAAAGAATATTGTCAAGCACCAAAACTGTATGTTGTTACATTTTATGAACCCGAAGAGTGATTGCAGAACTTGACATAGAATATTTTAACTCTGAAGTTATGAGGACAAAAACCATGAAGTAGAAAGCAATACAATAATTCCATTGCATGAAAATTACACTAAAGAAAAAGAAAAAGACTTCAGTCAAAACAATTATTGGAGATTTTATTGTATTGCTCTAAATGTTTACTTAGTTTTTTCTTTATACTTTATTACTTAATACTTTAGAATGTTGACTACTATAAAGTATAAATTTGCAAGAGTTGGCATTTACAATACAATATGCATTGAAAATGTCCACTCAAATACAAGTGTTAGGGAACTTCTTAAATATAAGCACAATAGGAATAGCAAAGGACTGGTAATCAAAAGATTTGAGTCTAAATTTACTTACTCTTTATTTGACTTTGGGCAACTCATTTCACTACTCTTAAGACTAATTTTTCTCTTCTATAAAATGAGGCCAATAATACCAGTCCCATTTACCTTATAGAATTATCTTGTAAATTCATGGTGTTTAAGGAATATATTTAAAACTCTTTTTGATGTTTGAAATGTTATGTACATGTAAACTATTATTAATCTCCTCTGACATTGAAATCTTCTCCACTAAAGTCCATATCAATTTCCACTTCTTCTATGAAATCAGATACAAGGTTGATCTCTTCCTTCTTTGAATTACTATAACAGTATTCTCTCTATACTGTAACTAAGTTATTGATGCTTATTTGGTACAAAATACCATGAGGGAACAGGTCTGGAGTCAGAAGGATTTGGGTCCAAATTCTGCTTCTGGCACCAGCTGTGTTAACCTAGACCAGTGTTGGTGAAGTATTAGAATGCATGCCCAGATAGCATGGGGGTGGAGCTGCTCTGTTCCCCTTCTTCCCAGAACCTGAGGACATTTTTTGCATGCCCTGCTCCTCTGTCCAGTGACCCAAAATGAGCACTTCCTCCCTCCTCTCTCTGGGGTAATGCAGGGGGCTCGTAGACAGCTTGAAGTTGCAATTTGGGCACTCAAATTTGAAAACCTTCACCAATGCTGACCTAGAGAAATCAGTTAAGCTTTCTTGGCCAGAAGAAACTCTCTTGGATTACTCCTAGTGAGCTATTGATCTGTGCCAATGGAGGGAATTCCCATACCAGAAACTTCATGTTGCCAGAAATCACATTTCTTTCATATATCCAACTTAAGAGACTATAACAATTCAAAATATGGCTATTGTTTTATCTTTCACTGTCTGACAATTCCAGCTTCCCAGATGGCAAATTTATTTCAGTGGTCTATACCTTTGAGAGATAGAGTGGTAGAGTAAGAAAAAAATCTAGATTCAGAGAATCAATATTCAAATTGTAGCTTTCTGTAAACGTCAATCCTTTCGTCAGAGAAGTGGGAATGATAACCTTCACTCTACTCACCTTGTGAGGAAGGGAAAGTCTTTGATGAACCTTATTCCCATGTAGATTTAAGTCCTAGGGACTTTGGTCAATAGCTTTAGAACCAGAAGTGTCCTTACAGGCCCTAATAGAAAGAATTCTGAATTTGGAGGCAGAGAACCAGAGTTTGAGTCCTACTCTCCCATAAATTAACAATGACCTTGGACAAGTCACTGAAACTCTGTGAGTCTCAGTTTCCTCATTTGTAAAATAAGTGGTTAGTTGGACTAGATAGCCTCAAACATCTTTTCCAGTCTTAGATCTTCCATGAGCTTCATTTTATGGATAATAAAACTGAGGTGCAAAGAGGTGACTTACTCCTGGTTAGACAGGTAGTAAATGGCAAAGCCAGGATTTTGGCCCATATGTCTATGATTTCAAATCTAACGCCATCTACACAAAAGTATACTATTTGTGACCTGATGAAACTCATGCATTTTCTTTTCTCCAAGGATACCCCTGAAGACTCATTAGTCTTATGTGGAATTGGTGATGAAATATCTAACAGAATCACTCCTTGGAACCCAGAAAAACAAAGCAGTTCATAATAATACATAGCTAATACTTATACAGTGCTTTTATATTTTGCAAAGGTGATACTTTTATTCCCATTTTAAATGGGAAAACTGAGGCTTAGAGAAGTTAACTTGCACAAGATCACTCGACTAATAAGCTCCCCAGGTTGAATAATGGTTGACTTTTTTTTCCAATTTGAAATTGGATCTTTATTGACTAAATTTAATATATCTGGGGTTGATCAGAGCATTACTCTTAATTGATCAATAATTTATAAAATTTAACAGTATAGAATTTAAAAAATATTTATTTTGCTACATTATGAATTCTAAGTTGTCTCCCTCTCTTCCTCCCTCTCAATACCACATTACAAAAGCCAACATTTGACTTAGGTATATATGTGGAACCATATAATTCATACTTCCATATATCAGTTCTTTCTCTGGTGGTGAATAGTGTTTCTCTTCATAAGTTTTTTCTGGTTGATTTGAATGATTATATTACTCAGAATAGTTAAGTCATTCATATTTATTCTTAGAACAATATTGCTATCCCTGTATGCAGCATTTTCTTCTTTCTGTTTATTTCACTCTGCATTATTTCATACAAATTTTCCATGTTTTTCTAAACTCATCCTTCTCATCATTTCTTATAGCACAGTAACATTTCTTCACAATCATATAACACAACTTGTTCAGTCATTCCCCAGTTGATGGGCATCCCCTCAATTTCCAGTTCTTTGCCATCACAAAGAGAGTTGATATAAACATTTAAGAAAATAGAAGTTCTTTTCTTTTTTCTCTGATTATCCTGGGAAACAGACCTAAAAGTGGTATTGCTGGATCAGAGAGCATACGCAATTTTATAACTCGGCACAATTCCAGACTGCTCTCCAAAATGTTTGGATCAGTTCACAGAACCTCTATTTTTCCACATTACTCCAATATTTGTCATTTTCTTCTAACATTTTAGCCAATTTGATAGGTAGGAGATGGTACTTCAAAGTTGTTCTAATTTGCATTTCTCTGATCAGTAATAACTTAGAGTACTTTTATATGATCATATATTGTTTTGATTCTTCTTCCAAAAATTGCCTATTCATATCCTTTGACCACTTATTAATTGAATACTGGCTTATATTCTTATAAATTAGCCTCAATTCTCTATGTAATTGATATATGAGGCCTTTATCTGAGACTACACAAATTTTTTTCTCAGTTTTCTGCTTCCCTCCTTATCTTGGCTATATCTTATTTACACAAAAACCTTTCTACTTTAACGCAATCAAAATTATTCATTCTACATCCCACAATGCTTTCTATTGTTTATTCATAAATTATTGTCCTATTGATCCATAAATCTGTTAAGTTCCATGCTCTTCTAGATTACTTACTCTCTTTAGGTCTAGATCATGTATCCATTTTGACTTTATCTTGGTCTATACCCAGTTTCTGACAGTCTGCTTTCTAGTTTCTCTAGTAGCATGTATCAAATTCAATAAGTCGTCTACAATACTTGGAGAGAGAAGAAAAGGATAGTGAGACTAGCTCTTCCCTGTCAGCAAAAATAGCAGAGATGTCAGAGGGGACCAAAATCAAATAAGTCTCAATTCAAGGGCATTAGACTTCAACATTCAGTACTGAGGACTTCTGTATTTCCGGATTCCCCTGTAATATACAGTTGCTATAATGCATTTACTGATATACCATTGGTTCATAGGTGATAATAAGTGACTTTTTCCCCATTCTGCAGCTGCTTACTCATAATGGAATTTAAAATATATGCTTGGCAAAAACTCGTGTCTTACTTTTACTTCTTTACTAATTTGCCTTCTTTCATTTCTCATGAATTTATTTTGATTTAATTTTTAAATAATAAAAATCGATTTTCTTTCCCTCTCTTCTCCCATAAAAAAAGGAAAATTAAAATCCTTTTCACAAATACATATAGTCAAGAAAGATTAAATTTCTTTTTTGATAACTTTGGATAGAAACTTAAAGAGGGGCAGAGACAGAAACTGAGATGAAGAGAGATATCTAATTCATCATGAATCCATCACCTCGCTTCCAGGAGATGGGGAGCATATTTCATTATTGGTCCTCTGGAATGATGGCTGGTCACTACATTAATCAGAGTTCATAAGTCTTTCAAAGTTGTTTGACTTCACAGTGTTGTTATTGTATAAATCATTCTCCTGTATCTATTTCTTTTACTTGATATTAGTTCATACAAGTCTTCCCAGATTTCTCTGGAATTGTTCTTCTTATTTTATTATTATATTATATTATTATATATCCTCCTTTTTATTTCTTTTTTATTTTCTTTTAAAATTTTGTTTATTTAATTAATTAATTTAGAATAGTTTTCCATGGCTACATGATTCATACTCCTTCCCCTTCCTCCTCCCTCCCACACCCCATAGCCAATGAGCAATTTAAGTGGGTTTCATATGCATCATTGATCAAAACCTATTTCTATATTATTAATATTTGCACTAGGGTGCATCATTTAGAGTCTACATCCCCAATCATAACCCCATCAAACCATATGATCAAGCAGTTGTTTTTCGTCTGGGTTTCTACTCCCACAGTTCTTTCTCTGGATGTGGACAATGTTCTTTCTCATACATCCCTCAGAATTGTTCTGAATCATTGCATTGCTGCCAGTAGAGAAGTCCATTACATTCGATTGTGCCATAATGTATCACTTCTTATAATCTCTTACAGTACAATTATATTACATTATTTTTCATTGCCATAATTTTTTAACTATTCTCCAAATGATAGGCATCATTCCAATTTATGCCCCAACAAAAAAGAACTACTATAAATATTTTATACATGTGAGTTGTTTTCATTTTGTTTGATCTCATTGGCCCAGTGGTGTCATTTCTAGGTCAAAGGATATATATATAACTTAATGACTTTGTAGCACAGTTACACATTGCTTTCATAATGGCTGTATCACTTCATTGTTCTACTAGCATTCATACTACCATCTATGTTCCTGTTTCCCCAGAGTTCCTCCAACATTTTTCTTCTTTCTTTTTTTAATCAACTTTTTTTTTGCCAATTCTAATCTCAGCATGGATTTAGTTTGCATTTCTCCTATTATTAGAAATTTGGTGCATTTTTTCATATTGTTATTAATGGTTTGTCAAGTGGTAGTCTTAATTTTATGATTTTGAATCAGTTCTTTGTATATCCTTGAAATAATGCCCATATAGAGAAACTTTTTGCAAATTTTTTTCTAACAGTTACCTGCTTCCACTCTAATTTTAGCTACATTGGTTTTATTTTTTCAAAAACTTTTAATTTTATGTATTCAAAAATTCCCATTTTAACTTGTCATCTTCTCTTTCTTCATCATAAACTATTTCCTTATCCATAGATCTGAAAGTTAATTTCTTTCCTGTTCCTCTAATCTCTTTATATCACTTATGTCTATTAAAATCAATTAATATGTTACATTGGTATATAGTATGAGATGTTAGTCTACCCCCAGTTTCTGCCAGATTGCTTTCTAGTTTTCCAATAGTTATTTCTTTAACAGTGGACTTTGCATGTTGCACAAAGGTACCAGGATGCCCTGAAATTGATCTTTGACCAGGAATGAGGCAAATGGGAAGGAAGACAGAAAGGGAGGCAAATGGGAGATGTTTTCCTTTTTAAATATTTGTTTATTTAGTTCATTCACCGAGAGCTTCCATGACCCTCAAATCAATCAATCAACTATCACATTTATTTAAAACCTACCATGTACCTAACACTGTCCTAGATGAATATTTTCACTATTGTTTAAAGATAACTCCTCTTCACACTTCCCTAGGCCCCTTGTGGCCTCATGTCTAAACTTATTCTATTCTGTTTACTGCTGGTACAATGGAAAGGGCACTTGCTTGGCAGTTGAAAAGCTGGGATTCATATTCCACCACAGACTCTTTTACTGTTGTGACTTCAGGCAAGTCTCTAGATTTCTGTAGGCTTAAGTTTCCTCATCCATAAAGTGAGAGAGTTGGACTAGATGCCTATGAGGTCCCTTTTAGCTCCAGGTCCATGATCCTATGGATTTTCTGGGCACTTATGTTGTTGGGTCACATAATACTCTACATTTCCTCAACTTCTCCTGAAAAAAACAACAATGGCAAACTTTCATTCTGCAAAGAATCCCCTAGACTGAATCTGACCTTAGTCTTTCATTATTTCTTCACACTGATATCTCCTGGGGATCCACTAGGAACTAGGTGACACTCATAACACTCTGATTAGTATCTACTCTTAATTTCTTTTCCCTCTCAAGCCTAAAACAGCACAGGGCTATTCACAATCATTGTGCTATACTTACTCTTGCAAACTCTCCTTCTGAAGTACCTTTCTCCTACTTCTTTCTAAGCAGACACTAGCTACTACCATGAACTCCTCTTCTAAACTGTCCTGCTCATTGTATCAGAGGCAACCTAAAAACCAGAAAGATATCCAACATCCTTGGGTAGCTTCCTGACACTGCTAAATCTCCTTACTCCCTGCAGAACTGGAGTCATGAAATCTTGGATCTGGAAGATCCTTAGAATTAGAATTGAACTAGAAGCTACCCTGCCCAAATAATTTCATTTCAAAGGAAAGAAACTGAGGTCTAATAGGAAGATGAAGAGCTGAGGATCAGAAAATCATAAATGTAGAGCTGGAAGCAACCTCAAAAATCATCTGACCCAGCTACCTCATTTTATAGACAAAGAAATTGATGTTTAGGGAGATGAAATCACTTAAGATTATAGGATCATTAATCTAGAATTTGGTTATCCAGTTCAGCCATCTTATTTTACAGATGAAGAAACTGAAATTCAAGGTAGTTAAGTAACTTGCCCAAGGTCATATAGTGATAGATTAGGCAGGATTTGAACCCAAGCTAGTCCAATCACTTCTCATATTAAAGATGAGGAAATAGAGGCTATGGCTATTCCAAAGAGTTACATAGGAAAAAATCTGAACTGGGGCCCCTTGGCTATAGAGCTAGTTCTCTCTCCATTGTGCCATTCTAGCTCCAGATACATGCTACAATGCCACTTGCTCCTTCTTTGCACCTGCTTTCAAAATGGTAGGATCCAAAGAAACCTATCATCTGATGGAATTGATATACATATTTTAACTTCCTCTCTCAGAATTGTAACATTGAAGCTCCAGGCAAGCATTTTGGCCCCTTTTCCTAGCTCCTTGGTGCCCCAACTCCAGATTCTCTTAGCTAGCCTCCCATACTTCTCTGCATTAATTTTCCAATGTGCCCAATGGGGGCCATGGAAGTACTTTTGTCTCCTTTTTTATGAACTTCTATCACCCACTACTGCCTGCTAGACTAGTTTGTCTCCCTGTTGTCCATGGATTCTTCATGTTTCCTATCCCCTTCTTCTGGATGTATACTCAACTACATAATGAAAATACTGAGGTTGTGTGAACTAGCCCCACTGCTGAGTCTTCTTTCTCTTAATACAGAGTTCAAAGTCTAAGAAGATTTGGGTTTAAGTCTCATTTTAGTCATTTATTACTTATGTATTCTTGATTAAATTGCTTAATATCACTAATATTCAATTTCCCCATTTTTAAAATTGGGAGATTAATAAATACCAATTGATCATCTCACAGAGGGCCCACTATATTTGGGAAAGTGTGAACAGTTATAATTAAGGGAAGGGTATAAAAGAAGTAGAGTACAGGGAAAAGACTTGGAATTAAAGGATGTGAGTTCTAATCTCTGCTTAGCTGCTTACCTCCATGTGATGTGCAAGGCCCTTCCCTTCTCTAGGTCCCAGTTTCCCAATTTTTTTAAATGAAGGATTGAACCAGATAACTTCTAAGGTCCCTTCTAAACTAAAAAATTCCTACATGCCAGGGTTTTAAGCCTGAAGAGACAACTCCCACTGTAGTTTTAATTTGTCTGCATGGGAGGAAAGATAAGTCTCTCCATAGAAAGAAAGAATCAGAGGAAGATTCCAAGAAGAAAATTTCTTCGTACCCCTTTTCTGAAGTGAGTCACAAAGGTCAATAAAAGTAAAACCTTCGGGGGCAGCTGGGTAGCGCAGTGGATTGAGACGGGAGGTCCTAGGTTCAAATCTGGCCTCAGACTCTTCCCAGTTGTGTGACCCTGGGAAAGTCACTTGACCCCCATTGCCTAGCTCTTACCACTCTTCTGCCTTGGAGCCAATACACAGTATTGACTCCAAGACGGAAGGTAAGGGTTTAAAAAAAAAAAGTAAAACCTTCACCCTCTAGAGAGAGAAAAGCACTTTTCTGACAAGGTAACTATCCAGGGAGATACAGAGCCGAATCTAAGAAAGCAGGGAATCCACCATAGAATATAGAAAAGAGTCTCCTCTCTAATCCAAGGGCTTCAAGGTGTGATGTGGCATGAATGTAAAGGGAACTACCAGATACAGACTATAGGATTATGTAGGTATGAGAAAATCCCTCAAGGAATGGAGAGGTATTATAGGATTGAGAGCTAGAAAGTACTTTAGAAGCCTACTAATCTAACTCCAATTCATTTAACATGAGGAAACACAAATCTAGACAGATGAGATCTAATGTAAAGTAAGGGGCAAGATCCAAATCATACATTCTAAATTACTGTCATCATCATCATTATAGATTTGGAGCTAAGAGGAACTTTTCAAGATCAATCCAATTTTCAAAACCTTATTTTACAAAAGGGGAAACCAAGGGCTAGAGAGTAAAAATGTCTTTTTCAGGAAGAAGGTAAGTCTCTTTCATCTTGGGCTCTTTATCCCCAGCGGTTGTTTGATAAATGCTCATTGTTTCAAAAGCTGATTGATTGCAGAGGGGAAAAAAAGTTAGCTTAGTTCCTAGGGGAAGTTAGGTGTTATTTATATAGTTCACCTTCACGTGTAGCCATCATGAGTCTGTAATAAACAAGCATCACACTTATTTCTCACCTTTATTTTTGTTTCATTCCTATAGTGCTAAAATATTCCCTTTTACCTTCTTGTAGCACACCTGGGCATATGCATTTTTAAAAATTTCATAATGATTTTAAAGAACATGTAGTTTTAAAAAACTTCAACCTTACTCTGAATCCAAATGTTCTAGGTGTGTTCTATGCCTATCTCTGGCCCAGTTTGACTTACTTCCCCAAGGGAAATTTGTAAGAATGTCATTTCCCAACAATTCCTGGTTAGATCTTTGTAAAGAGCTGGAAAAGAGGGAGAGAATACATATTTATTAAAGTCTTACTATATGCAGGCATTGTGTTATATGCTTTATAAATATCATCTCATTTGATCCTTACAACAACCTTAGGAGGTAGGTACTATTGTTATCCCTATTTTTACAGCTGAGGAAACTCAGATACAGAACAGTTATGTGACTTGTCCAGGGCCACTCAGTACTTTCTGAGACCACCTTTGAACTTAGATCTTCCTCATTCTGGTCCATTCAGATGGATGGACCAACCATCCCTCTAAAAACGACGTCTTTTAAAGGTAGATGAGTGGTTAGACTTCTTAGAACTTCACTCTGTCTTCTGAGAACCCAAGGTCACTTCCTAGTCATTGGAAGGCAATGGAGGAAAAAAAAATTCATGGGGGTTGGGGTATCTAGTACTAGCTCTGAATGGTGGGTTGATGTAAAATATGTTTGAAGTAATTTCAGTGGGGGAGGCATTGGCAGCATGAGCGTTCAAAAGAGGTCGTGGTAAGAGGTAGCATTTGAGCTAAGCATTGAAAGAAACTCAGGATTCTAAGATGTGCATTAGACTGTAAGCTCCTTCAGGGCAGGGACTATCTTTTGGCTCTTTTTGAATCCCTCAGCACTTATCACAGTGTCTGGCAAATAGTAGGTGCTTAAAAATGTTTACTGATTGATTAAAGAAGTAGTGAGACAATGTCAGATACAGGGGACAGCTTGAGCAAAGGCATAATAATAGGAGATAGTATGTTATATTTGAGGGTTAGCAAAAGGATCAGTTCAATTGACCTGGAGAATAGTATAAAGAATTATGTATAATAATCCTGGAAAAGTAAGTTGAAGTTCTACAGGAAAGAGAGGGCTTTGTATTTGAAATCAGAGGTAACAGAGAAGGAGGTAAGGAAGGAGCTCTCCTATCTTAGTGATGGGGGACAGCTTAGGCAATGTCGTGGAGATGAAAGATGTAATGTCATATACAACAAGCAGCACTGCCATTCTCCCAGCCTCCCAGATTCATGACCTCAGTGTTAATCTTCACTCCTCACTCTCCCTTAACTCACACATGTAACCAGGGATCAGATTTGCCAATTGCTTCTCTACAGCATCGCTCTTATTTTTATTGTTCTCTCCACTCATCCAGCCACCATCCTTTTTAGGCTCATCACCTCATGTCTGGACTGTCACAATAGCCTTCTAACTGGCCTTCCTGCATCAGTTCTCTCCTTACTCCAATCCATCCTCCCCTTTGCTGCCAAAATAATTTTCTTTAAGCACATGACCATGCCATTCTCCTACTCAATAAAAACCAGTGGCGTTCCATTACCTACAGGGTCAAACATATACTTCTCTATGTATCTTTTTCTTTTTGCAACCTTCTGTCTTTGAAGACAGAAGAGTGTCGAGGGCTAGGTAATCAGGGTTAAGTGACTTTCCCAGGATCAATGAGCTAGAAAGTATCTGAAGTCAGAATTTGACTCCTTCTGCTGTGTTACTTAGCTGCCCCTCTACTTAGCTTAAAGTCCTTTACAGCTTAGAGTGAAATTTTCTTCCCGGCCTCATTGTACATTCCTTCCCTTTCCATACTCAATGATCCAACCAAACTACCCTGATATCTGTTTCTCAGACGTGGCACTCCAAGTTCCCACCTCTGTACCTTTGCATTAGTTGTCTTCCATGACTTGAATGCACTCCCTTCTCACCTGCATCCTATAGAGTCCCTCTCTTCCTTCAAAACACAATTCAAGAGCTACTTACACGTAGCCTTTTCTGATCTCCTATACTCATATATGGTATCTTTTAATAGTGTTAATAAATGTTTTCTAATTGACTGATTGGTATTTTTATATGAATGTATTATCTTCCTAGTAGAAGATAATCTCTCTGAGAGTAGGAATTGTTTCTTTTCTCTTCTCTTCTTTTGTTTTCTTTCCTTTTCTTCTGGATCCCCACCACTTAGCCCAGTGTTTGGCACAAAATAGCTGCTCAATAAATGCTCATTAGTGGATTGAATTAGATGAGTTTGGTTAAGCCAAAGAGCGTGTGATGGCTAATAAATCAGGATAAGCCTAGAAAGATGGGTGTGAACCAGATTGTAGAGATTTTTATATACCAAACAAATCGGCTTGTATTTGAGCATAGAGGCAATAGGGCAGAGATCAGGAGGGAGTGCATTCTGGGCACGAGGGACAGCATGTGCAAAAAAAAAAAGCATGATGAAGGGAGATGACATTTCTTATCAGAACAGATAGTAAGGAATCCTTTCTGATTAAAAGCCTGAAGGACAGCACTGGCCAGTGGCAGCACCTTGGTATCTGCATGAAGCCATCTCATTGTTTTGATGTTTCATTGTGGAATAGGGATGAGTGGCAACCTCAGCTGACCTACCCAAGACTAAATGATCAGAAACAGCAAAGGGGAATATAGGCAGCAAGCAAGCTGAGAGCCAACCTAAGCCTTTTAATTGCCTGGGCCCCTGATAGATTGGCTCTTTTTCCCTTTGGATTCCTTTGTCAAGGAGGAGTTAAAATTCATGAGCGTCCATGCTTGTGAATGTTTACTGCAGTGCTGCTATGTTCAGAGCCAAGCTAGCCAACCCAGCAAAGAGTCGGAGGTCTGGCAGGCCATCTGTTACATAATCATCAACAATCTCGGAAATCTGGGCAAGCGGAGATGGAGAGAGCCAAGATGATGAAGGATTTCAAAAAGAACAGATTGCCGCCTTGCTCACAGGGGGAGTAGAGGGAGAAAAGAAGAAGATAATATGCTCTGATTGAGGCAGAGACAAGATTTATTACCATAGAGAACAAAACAAACTGGGGGCGGGGAGAAAGCCTCATCCGTGATCCTGACACACTAAAGAGATCTGATGTCAAACCTCCAGTATTGAATGGGAGGTCTCTATGATCCTAGAGCATCATGGGGAGACGTGGATGCATCTTAGTGAGGATAGTTGCCGTGTTTGGAAGCAAGCATGCCAGATTCTGTGAGGGAGGGGCTAAGCATCCTGACCTTGAGAAAATTCTTTATCATCAAACATGTTTTCAAAGCAAAGCTTTTTTTAGAAGACAGAGAAATGAGGAACTTCTCATTGCCCTCCCCTGGAAATGACCTGTATGTGCAGATATGCCATGTGCTTACTTTATATGTACATGCCTCTCTCATTAGACTATAAGCTTGCTGAGGACAGGGAGCATCTCATTTCCATCTTTGTATCTCTAGTCCCTGGGCATGGTGTCTGGTACACAGTAAGCACCTAATAAATGTCTGTGACTTCTGTTTATAAGATGCTCTACATCCAAGATCTCATTTGCCTCTTAGGACCACCTTCTGAAGTATGTTAGACAGATATTCTTATTCTTATCTGACAAATGAAAAATCCCAGAACTGGAGAGTTAGAAGGAGACCCAGCCTTTCCAGTCCTTTACCAGGGTCACAGAGCCAGCATGTGTTGGAGTACAATTCTAAAGATCCTTCCAGCTCCAAATCCTGAGAGTTCCTTATGACCATGTCAAGGAAACCCCAAATGGGGTCAGGTAGATTGAAAGACAACTGAAAACAACTGAACTGGTGTCCCTTTTATTTGAGATCAAGTAGAGACTTGATAAAAACAAATTTGTCAGGTAGTGATAGTAGGGATTCTGATTTGGGTGGCTTTTTATTATAATGATACACTAATTTTAATTTTCACTCCATACAATTCCCCCAAATTTTAATGACAAAGTCGCATTATTCTCACTGGCCTCCATTTCCCCTCTATATAACAATAACAACCAATAATATTGATTAACCAAAACTAGACACACTCCATCTTCAGAAGTATTTTTCATCCAGGATGAATCTTCTCCATTGTTTGCAGAAACTTGCTCTCCCTGCTCTAAGTTGTTTGTAGAAACTTTTGGAATACATACGTAATAAATGACTAAAATGAGAATAGGCAAGCTATTCCAAAATCAGTATCTCAAGCCCCCATATCTCTTCTGAGTTCCATTCTTGCATTTATAACTTCTTGCTGGACACTTCCACCTGGACATCGCAGCAGTGCCTCGAATTCAACATGTCTCCAAAGGAATTCATCATCTTTCTTCCCAGGATTATACATCAACTTTTCTTGTGCTTTTATTGTGGAACTGGGATTCTCCATCTATTTTTGGTGGGTTTCTTGACAATACTGCAAAGGACTATGGGCAAAGTAGACATTGCTACACAAACTAGAAGATTTTTTCCCCCATGGGAAATTTTGTTCCTGTTCAACCTGTTGTAACTATATCTTGTTAATATGTTACTTATTATCCTTATTGGTTTTCCAGTCCTGTACTACCTCCAATTTTCTTTTGTCTTACAATCCAGTTCAAAAGATTGTACAATGTTCAGATTTTGCCCAGCTAAAAGAGAACTTGATTATGGTGTTCATTAATATGTTTGTGATGTGTTAATCCTGTCATACGTTACAGCTCTAATACATAAAGAATGTCCTCATCAAACTGTGCTGAATCAATTCTTTAATACCTCCAGACCTCCCAGCTTTCTGATTTCTGTCAAGGGCCCCATCATTTGCCCAGTCACTCAGGCTTGAAAGCTCAATAGCACATCTGACTCACGCCTCTATTTTATACCTTACTACTATCAATTGCCAAGGTCCTATTGATTGCACCTTGGTATATCTCTTCTATCTGTGCCTACTTCTTAACTTGCCATGGCTATCACTCAATTCAGGACATCATGAACTCTTTCTTATACTGTTAATTATTCTCTCTGCCTCCACACATGTGCACCAATTCATGGTACACGTGGATGCAGAGACACTGAAGGCTGCTCATATAGACTCCAAAGAACCAACTATTGAATTTTTAGTGAGATCACTTTTACCACAGAAATCAGCAAATGCTAAAGTCAGGATCTAGTTTATTGTTTCATTCATTATCTAGACCTAAGAAAGTGATAGATGTCAATGTTAATAATGTAGATTAAACTTAAGAGTGTCAAGCATACAGATTTGTTTGTTTTTTTCTTGGAAAACCAGTTGTTAAAAATTTACCAGCATATTCTTTCATAGCTTCCTCAATCATTTCCAAATGAATAAACCTAAGCATGTCATTCCTTTGCTCAAATACATTTGGTGACTCCCCATCGCCCACTGGATAAGGCAAGTTCATTTTCCTGACATATATAACCCTTTACAATCTGGTTCCTCTTTCTATACTTATCTGATGTTTATCCACCTCCCCTACTTATACATTCTGCATTCTAGCGAAGTTGAGACTGTTCCGCATTTCTATCCTTCCTTTATGTATGTCCACAAATTTATAGATACCACCCTTTTCCCCAAACCTGGAGAACATCTTTGCTTTTGCTGAAGTCTTTTTATTTTTCAAGGCTCAGACCAGGTACTTTCTCTCTTTTTTAATCCTTACTTTCTGTCTTAGAATCAATACTGTGAATTGGCTCCAAGGCAGAAGAGTGAAAAAGCCTAGGCAATGAGGGTTAAGTGACTTACCCAGGGTCACATAGCTAAGACATATATGAAGCTATATTTGAACCCAAGACTTCTCATCTCTGGGTGTGACTCTCAATCCACCAAGTCACCTAGCTGCTCCCAGATACTACTACCTCATTCATCCTTTCTTAACCTCTCCAGAGGAATAATAACTGCTTTCTCCCAAAAAATTATCTGAGAGAACTTTGCTAGATCTCTTCTTTATTCTGATTACATTCTATCTTTTTTTTCTTTTAAAACATTACCTTCTGTCTTGGAATCAATAATAAGTATTGGTTGCAAGGCAGAAGAGTGGCAAGGGCTAGGCAATTGGGTATAAGTGACTTGCTCAAGGTCACACAACTAATAAGTGTCTGAGACCAGATTTGAACGCAGGACCTCCCATCTCTGGCCTTAACTCTCAATCCACTGAGCCACCCAGCTGCTCCACATTCTATCTTGAATCACAGGCTCATAGATGGAGAGCTAGAAGGCACCTCAGAAGCATCAAGTTCAGCCCCCTCATTTTATAGATGAGGATACTGAGACCCAGAGAAGTTGATAGGATTATAGCCCTGGAGCTTGAAGGAACCTCAGATATCATCTAATCCAGGGGTCCCCAAACTACGACTTGTGGGCCACAGGCAGTGCCCCAAAGGCCATTTATCCACCCCCCACCGCACTTCCAGAAGGGCACCTCTTTCATTGGTGGTCAGTGAGAGGAGCACTGTATGTGGTGGAACCACAAAGTGTGGTGTTGCTCATGTACAGTACTACTTCTGATGACATAATCCTTTGTATGGCGACTTGTTCTGAGAGTAACAGAAGGAGAACGAGGCACCTTGCAAAGGATTATGTGGCTGCACAATGGAAGATGTCAGCATGGTGAGCTGCGATCTGGGGGAGGGGATTCCACACTGTGCATACTGCTGCCCTGTTTAGTGGTGGCAGTGATAGGCCTGTGCAAGGTGTGGCAAGCCCATCACAGCCAGCGCTACAGCCTCCACTATCCCAGACAGCCGTATACAGCTTTGTTCATAGTTTGTTTGTTTGTTTTTTTTTTATAGTCCAGCCCTCCAATGATGTGAGGGACAGTGAACTGGCCCCTTGTGTAAAAAGTTTGAGGACCCCTGATCTAGCCCTTTCATTTTATAGAAGGTAAAGTGATGTTCACAGAAGTTAAATAACTTGCCCAAGTTTACAAAGATACTAACCATTATAAATAAGATTTGTATTTATGTGGATCTTTACCTCCTTCCATTTATTTCATTGTAATTTTCTTGAGAGCAAAAACTGTGTTGGTTTTAATCTCTGTTAACCCAATGACTATCTTGCAAATAGAAAAGGCTTTTTAAAAAGTGAATCAATTAAAAAGTGAATATAAAGAAGGAAACTATAAGTAAATTAGGTGAACACAGAATAGTATACATGTCAGACTTTTGGGAAGGGAAAGATTTTAAAACCAAGCAAGACTTAGAAAGAGTCACAAAATGCAAAATAAATAATTTTGACTACATCAAATTAAAAAGGTTTTGTACAAACAAAACCAATGTAACTAAAATTAGAAGGAAAGCAACAAATTGGGAAACAATCTTCATAACAAAAACCTCTGACGAAGGTCTAATTACTCAAATCTATAAAGAGCTAAACCAGTTGTACAAAAAATCAAGCCATTCTCCAATTGATAAATGGGAAGGGACATGAATAGGTAATTTTCAGTTAAAGAAATTAAGACTATTAATAAGCACATGAAAAAGTGTTCTAAATCTCTTATAATCAGAGAGATGCAAATCAAAACAACTCTGAGGTATCACCTCACACCTAGCAGATTGGTCAACATGACAGCAAAGGAAAGTAATGAATGTTGGAGGGGATATGGCAAAGTAGGGACATTAATGCATTGCTGGTGGAGTTGTGAAGTGATCCAACCATTCTGGAGGGCAATTTGGAACTATGCCCAAAGGGCGATAAAAGACTGTCTGCGCTATGATCCAGCCATAGCACTGCTCGGTTTGTACCCCAAAGAGATAATAAGGAAAAAGACCTGTACAAGAATATTCATAGCTGCACTCTTTGTGGTAGCCAAATATTGGAAAATGAGGGGATGCCCTTCAATTGGGGAATGGCTGAACAAATTGTAGTATATGTTAGTGATGGAATACTATTGTGCTAAAAAGAATAATAAAGTGGAGGAATTCCATGGAGACTGGAACAACCTCCAGGAAGTGATGCAGAGTGAAAGGAGCAGAACCAGGAGAACATTGTACACAGGGACTGATACACTGTGGTACAAGAGAATGTGATGGACTTCTCCAGTAATGACTTTACAATGTCCCTGAATAATCTGCAGCAATATACGAGAAAAAAAAAACTATCTTCAAGCAGAGGATAAACTGAGAGAGTAAAAACACAGAGAAAAAGCAACTGCTTGACTACAGAGGTTGAGGGGACATGATTGAGGAGAGACGCTAAATGAGCACCCTAATGCAAATACCAACAACAAGGAAATGGGTTCAGAACAAGGACACATGTGATACCCAGACAAATCGCACGTCGGCTAGGGAAGGGGTGGGGGTGGGGTAAGGAAAAGTAAATGATCTGTTTCCAATGAATAATGTATGAAAATGACCAAATAAAATAATGTTTTAAAAACTAAAAAAAAAAGTGAATCAAAATGTCATTTAAATTATAATCTGAATGATAAAAGTACTATTACTCTTCACAGGGAACAGTTATCACTTGCTACTAAAGTGAGTTTAAAAAACTTAATGAATAGCTATTTTTAAAATTATTTAAAAATTTAAAATTTTTATTGCTCCCCCCAACCAGTCCATTTATTACCCTTCTACTTCTCTATAGGGCACAATACAATTCTCTGCTCCAATGGATTTGATTGTTCTTCCCTCTCTGAGTCAATTTCAATGAGCATAATATTTAAGTATTACCTGTCTCCAACCTCTTCCACCCTTCCATTGTATTGGGTCATCTCACCTTCTCCTCCTGTGTGCTTCTTTTTGAAATATATATTTACTCCATTTTATCTCTTTTTTCCATTTCTGTATTATTCTCTTTTTTACCCCTAGTTTTATATATATTTTTGACATATCATCCTACACAGTTTGTCGCTGTACCCTCTAAGTATACTTCTTCTAGCTACCCCGATGAGAATAACAATTTTTAAGAGTGACCAATATCAACTTTTCTTATAGGAACACAAATCATTTGAACTTATTGGGTCCATTAATTTTTTTTCTCCTTTCTTAATGACCTCTTAATGATTCTTTCAAGTTCTGTGTTTGGGCATCACATTTTCTGTTTAAGTGAGGTCTTTTCTTTAGGAATGTTTGGAAGTCTTCTATTTTATTAAATGACAATACTTTTCCCTGTAAGAATGCAGTCAGTTTTGCTGGGTAGTTGATTCTTGGTTGTAGACCCAGTTCTCTTGCTTTCTACAATATCATATGCTATGCCTTCTGGTCCTTCAGTGTGGATGCAGCCAGGTCCTGTGTTATCCTAACTGTGGTTCCATGATATCTGAATGGTTTCTTCTTAGCAGGTTGTAATATCTTTTACTTGATCTGAAAGTTCTTGAACTTGGCTATAACATTCCTGAGCATTGTCGATTGAGGATTTAATGCAGGAGGTGATCTTTGTAGTCTTTCAATATCTTACTTTACCCTCTTGTTCAAGAATATCAGGGCAGTTTTCTTGGATAATTTCCTGTAGAATGATGTCTAGCCTTTTTCTTTTGTCATGATTTACGATAGTCCATTAAATCTTAAATCGTCTCTCCTGGATCTATTTTCCAGGTCTGCTGTTTTATCAATGAGATATTTCATATTTTCCTCAATTTTTAATTCTTTTGATTTTGTTTTATAAACTCTTGCTGCCTTGTGAAATCATTTGTTTCTGGTTTTTAGATTATAATTGGTAAAGACTGAATTTCATCCCTGGCTTTTTTTATCATCCTTTTAATTTTGGACTGTTTTTCTTTGTAGGTCATCTTTCACTTTCTTTGCCTCATTTTCAAGCTGCTTTCAAGATGTTATTTTCTTCTTTTAGTTCATGTGCTTTTGTTTCCAGATGACCTATTTTTCTTTTTAAGTTCTTTTCCCAATTTTTTTCCAGACTCTCTTAATCATTCTTTGAATTGTGTTTTGAGTTTTTCCAAAGCCTGAGTCCAATTTGCTGGAGTTCCTGTGTTTTTGCTTGATGTTTCTTTGTCCTCCTCTATTCCATTTGTTCTTTGTTCATTACCTGGAAAGAAGTTGTCAATTGTAATTTCTTTTTTCTTTTTCTGCTGTTTACTCATATTTCCCCCTTCTTTCCCCCTCCTTATTGGCTGAATTCTTGCTTCTCTGTTTATTTGCTGGCTCTGTGGGTTTGGGTTTTTCTGTCCTAAAGGGGCTTCTTCTCTGCTTTTCTGATTAACTGGATTAAATTGATGGATCTGACCTGTTGTATTAAAGAGCCCTGAGGCCAGATTTTTCTCAGCTGACAGCAGAAGCTGAAGTTAAGGTAAAGGTATATGAAGGTATATCATCCTCCTCTCTTCCTTTCTACTGGCTACCTCCTTGACAGTTGCCCTGTCAGAGTCCTGAGCTTCCTGTGGTGGTACCAAGGTACTCTGTCTGTTGCAGCCTTCACCCTGGGATTCCAATCACCTAGATTCTTCTAGGGATCTCCACACAGTAGGTTGGGGAGTGGTGTTGGAGATTGAGTTTTTCTGTCCTCTGGAGGCTTCTTCTCTGCATTATTGATAGACTGGATTAAGCCAGTTGAGCTGATCTGCAGAGTTGGATGTGCCCTGAGGTCAAAACTTCCAGAGGCAGAGGTCCAAGAAGGAGGAGTGATGGCTGAAGGCTGAAACAGGTGGCTCTCCTCTCTGCCCCTCTCCTCCAGGTGCTTCCCTGCCCTGCCAACTGTGGTCATAACCTTGAGACTCCAGTAGCTGTGGTAGCAAGGCATTCCCTCCAGACTGGAGTCCTTGCCCTGAGATCTGCCTGAGCCTTAGCACAGTAGGTGGGGGAAGTATTCTGGGACCTTCCTTCTTTCTTTTCTTTTCCTTAAATCTAAGAATTCAATCTTCTCTATGTACCTTTTAAGTTGAATTGAGCAGGAGGGTTCCTCAGGTTTGAATTTGGTTTTTTGTCTCCCTTGAAGCACTTTGTTTTTTATTGATGTGGAAGGGTTTTCACAGAGGACTCAACTTTTGCTGCTTTTAAACTTCTTAAGATTCTGCTTCCCAAATTTTAGAATTTTAAAGAAAATTTTAAAATATTTCCCATGGTTAAATGATTCATATTCTCTCCCTCTCCTCTTTCTTCCCTCTTCCTGGAGCTGACAAGCAATTCCACTGGATTATACATGTATTATTGTTTGATACCTAGTTAGATATTAATGACTAGTTTATTAAAATAAAGGAAAACTGCATGGTTTATGAGGCAGCTAGTCAGGAAGAATTATCTTTCTGAGTTCAAATCTGTCCTCAGACACTTGCTAGCTGTGTGGTCCTAAGCAAGTCACTTAATACTGTTTGCCTTAGTTTCATCATCTGTAAAAAAATAATGAACATGGACACACTGAGAGATAATGGAGGATAGAAGGACTTGGCATGCTATGGTCCATGGGGTTCACAAAGAGCTGAACCCAAATGAATGAGTGAATGACAAAAAGAACATGGTTTGTGCCTAAAGAGCTCAGCTTTGAGTCAGGACAACCTGGAGTTGGGCTCTGCTCTCATCTAAACTACCTCTGTTACCCTCAGCAAGTCACAGTCTCTCAGTTCCCTAGTCAACTCAAAGACAATAAGTTGCAGAACAGGCATGGCTGAGTATTGGTAAAAATGTGACAATAGCTAACATTTACATAGCACTTATTATGTGACAGGCACTGTGCTTTTTACTTTACAAATTAGCTCATTTGATCCTCACAATTCTGGAAGGTAGATGCAATTATTATTCCCATTTTACAGAGCAAGAAACTGAGGCCACCAGGTATTAAGTGACTTGTCTAAAGTCACACAGTAGACTTGGAGGTCAGCTTTGACTTCATGTCTTCCTACTTACAGGTTCTCTGTCCACTGTACCACCTAGATACTTAGAGAATGAGTCTCAAAGCCAGAAAGTCCTGGATTCAAGTTCCCCCTCTGACACTATAGAGGCTGTGAGCCTGAACAAGCAACTTAATCTTCTCAGTATTCTAGACAACTTTCTAAGAATATAAATTGAAAGGACAGGTGGGTGGCTCAGTGGGTAGAAAGCCAGGCCTAGATATGGGAAGTCTTGGATTCAAATCTGGCCTTGGAGACTTCCTAGTTATGTGAGTCTCTTCACCCTATTTGCCCTATCCCTCACCACTCTTCTGCCTTGGAACCAATCCATTGTATTGACTAAGACAGAATGTGATGTTTCTTTTTTTTTAAAGAATATAGGTTGGAGAAAATACAATGCCAACCTGCATTGATGGGGGGAGCTTTCTTACTAGGAGTTTTTTATTTATTCTTATTTAGCTCTAATGTTTTAGTTCTTTATTTTGCAAAAGCAAAAGATCTGGACAAACCCCAAGTTGTTTCAGGGGGCCCATAGAGAAGCTTGTGTCTAGAATCTGCAGCTTTGCCAGTTTTAGGAATGGGCCATTAAGAAGGAAAATACTCTCCCTGGACTCCATCTATTTAGGGGATTCTGATTGTGTGTACCCTGGCCTTCTCTGTGGCCTGATGAAGCCTCTGCCCCATTCTTAGAATCATATTTTTAATGCACAAAATAAAAACCCACTGGGTGACCAATCAGACCAAGTGCATTGAAATCTTCGTAGCAGAATCTTGGCAGGTTTTTAAACTCGCAGACTCAGGTTAAGAAGCCCCCTTTGCAACATTCCGAGTCTCCAGAGCTCTCGACTCTGAGTCAATAAAATTCCAAGCGGCAATTATTTGTGATTTGGCTGGATCTCTAAAAGCGCATTATGGGGCGTTAGAACATGAAAGACCATCGGAGGAGCTAAGTTGGAGTCCGGGCTGCCCTTGAGGAGTTTTCAGCATCTCTGCTTCTAAATGACACATTTTTGCAACTGAACGTGACAGGGGACAAGGTCGTTGTCTGCCAGCCTTCTCGCTCCCTCCCTGCTCCCAGGAAAAACCAGAGCGACTATATGGGAGCAACTTCCCGTCTTTGAAGAAACAAGTCCCTAATAGTGAGCTCTGTGGGGCGTCATTGTTTTCAAGCCTGCAGTGGCGTTTTCAAGGCTCTTGACCCATGAAAGTAGACATCGTCCTAAAGGTGCTTGGGAAATAGCTGCTTTGGAATGTCGGGGTTTGAAAATGGTCAGGTAGGAATGCATGCAATTTACAGTTTGGAATAAAGCTGCAGATTCCTGGGGAGCCTGGAGGGAAAACAGTCCGCGACAGCCTTCCCTCACCATGCTGACCCCTGCCCCTCTTTCATCTTGCCCGGGCTCCCGACCACTTGAGAGGAGATAGCCCAGCCCTGAGCCTCATCAGCATGCAGAGCGCCTCCCGACACTTTGCCAAACACACAATGTTGTTCCAAGGAAGGCCTTCCCCCAGTAATGTCATTAAGAAGGAGACGGACGAGACCCGTGATTTCCCTGGCACAGGGAACTCCCCGGTGAGAGAACTCCCTCTCTCCAGGCAGGTCACCATCTTATCTGCAATTTCTAGTCTTAAAGAGTTGACTAGAGCCCTGATGAATAGATCAAAACTAAATGCCCCTTCCTGGCCAGCTTCCCACCACTCTGTCTGCTCTCCTTCCATCATCCCCATCTCCCTCCCCCTAGAATTTTGGACTCCATCCCTGGGTCTGCCAGCTTTGATAAGTGAGATTTGGCCTTATCTTGCCAGTGCCCAGGCCTCCACAGCATTTTGAGGCTGCCTCCTCACCGGGCTGCTGCCAACCCCTCTGAGGTTAGCCTCTGTTCTGTGCCTGTGGTGGATGCGCCCATCACGCACATGGGGTCTCCTTCTCTGGCATTTGAGCT